>NC_082688.1:88658355-88973637 GCF_949987515.2 Delphinus delphis | reverse complement strand
CTCAAGAAACAAGGAACATCTCAAATAAACAACCTAACCTTACACCTAAAGCAATTAGAGAAAGAAGAACAAAAAAACCCAAAAGTTAGCAGAAGGAAAGAAATCAAAAAGATCAAGATAAGAAATATATGAAAAAAAATGAAGGAAACAATAGCCAAGATCAATAAAACTTTAAGCTTGTTCTTTGAGAAGGTAAACAAAATTGATAAACAATTAGCCAGACTCTTCAAGAAAAAAAGGGAGAAGACTGAAATCAACAGAGTTAGAAATGAAAAAAGAGAAATAACAACTGATACTGCAGAAATACAAAGGATCATGAGAGATTACTACAAGCAACTCTATGCCAGTAAAATGGACAACTTGGAAGAAATGGACAAATTCTTAGAAAAGCACAACCTTCCAAGACTGAACCAGGAAGAAATAGAAAACATAAACAGACCAAGCACAAGCACTGAAATTGAGACTGTGATTAAAAGTCTTCCAACAAGCAAAAGCCCAGGACCAGATGGCTTCACAGGCGAATTCTATCAAACACTTAGAGAAGAGCTAACACCTATCCTTCTCAAACTCTTTCAAAATATAGCAGAGGGAGGAACACTCCCAAACTCATTCTACAAGGCCACCATCACCCTGATACCAAAACTAGACAAAGATGTCACACACAAAAAAAACTACAGGGACTTCCCTGGTGGCGCAGTGGTTGAGAGTCCGCCTGCCGATGCAGGGGACATGGGTTCGTGCCCCTGTCTGGAAAGATCCCACATGCCGCGGAATGGCTAGACCTGTGAGCCATGGCCGCTGGGCTTGTGCCTTCGGAGCCTGTGCTATGCAACGGGAGAGGCCACAATAATGAGAGGCCCGCGTACCACACACACACACACAAAAAAGAAAACTACAGGCCAACATCACTGATGAACATAGAAGCGAAAATCCTCAACAAAATACTAGCAAACAGAATCCACCAGCACATTAAAAGGATCATATACCATGATCAAGTGGGGTTTAGCCCAGCAATGCAAGGATTCTTCAATAGGTGCAAATCAATCAGTGTCGTACACCATATTAACAAATTGAAGGATAAAAACCATATGATAATCTCAATAGATGCAGAAAAAGCTTTTGACAAAATTCAACACCCATTTATGATAAAAACTCTCCAGAAAGTAGGCATAGTAGACATAGGAACCTACCTCAACATAATAGAGGCCATATATGACAAACCCACAGCCAACATCATCCTCAATGGTGAAAAACTGAAAGCATTTCCTCTAAGATGAGGAACAAGACAAGGATGTCCACTCTCGCCACTTTTATTCAATATAGTTTTGGAAGTTTTAGCCACAGCAGTTAGAGACGAAAAGGAAATAAAAGGAATCCAAATTGGAAAAGACAGAGTAAAACTGTCACTGTTTGCAGATGACATGATACTATACATAGAGAATCCCAAAGATGCTACGAGAAAACTACTAGAGCTAATCAATGAATTTGGTAAAGTAGCAGGATACAAAATTAATGCACAGAAATCTCTTGCATTCCTATACACTAATGATGAAAAATCTGAAAGAGAAATTAAGGAAACGCTCCCATTTACCACTGCAACAGAAAGAATAAAATATCTAGGAATAAACCTATCTAAGGAGACAAAAGACCTGTATGCAGAAAACTATAAGGCACTGATGAAAGAAATTAAAGATGATAAAACAAATGGAGAGATATACCACGGTCTTGGATTGGAAGAATTAATATTGTGAAAATGACTGTACTACCCAAAGCAATCTACAGATTCAATGCAATCCCTATCCAACTACCAGTGGCATTTTTCAAAGAAGTAGAACAAAAAATTTCACAAGTTGTATGGAAACACAAAAGACCCTGAATAGCCAAAGCAATCTTGAGAAAGAAAAACAGAGCTGGAGGAATCAGGCTCCCGGACTTTAGACTATGTTACAAAGCTACAGTATTCTAGACAGTATGGGACTGGCACAAAAGCAGAAATGTAGATCAGTGGAACAGAATAGATAGCCCAGAGATAAACCTGCACACATATGGTCACCTTACCTTTGATAAAGGAGGCAAGAATATACAATGGAGAAAAGGCAGCCTCTTCAATAAGTGGTGCTGGGAAAATTGGACAGCTACATGTAAAATAATGAAATTAGAACACTCCCTCACACCATACACAAAAATAAATTCAAAATAGATTAAAGACCTAAATTTGAGGCCAGACATTATAAAACTCTTAGAGGAAAACGTAGGCAGAACACTCTATGACATAAATCACAGCAAGATCTTTTTGACCCACCTCTTAGAGAAATGGAAGTAAAAACAAAAATAAACAAATGGGACCTAACGAAACTTAAAAGCTTTTGCACAGCAAAGGAAACCATAAACAAGATGAAAAGACAACCCTCAGAATGGGAGAAAATATTTGCAAACGAAGCAAGTGACAAAGGATTAATCTCCAAAATATATAAGCAGCTTATGCAGCTCAATATCAAAAAACAAACAACCCAATCCAAAAATGGGCAGAAGACCTAAACAGACATTTCTCCAAGGAAGATATACAGATTGCCAACAAACACATGAAAGGATGCTCAACGTCACTAATCATTAGAGAAATGCAAATCAAAACTACAATGAGGTGTCATCTCACAGTGGTCAGAATGGCCATCATCAACAAATCTGCAAACAATAAATGCTGGAGAGGGTGTGGAGAAAAGTGAACCCTCTTGTACTTTTGGTGGGAATGTAAATTGATACAGCCACTGTGGAGAACAGTATGGAGGTTCCTTAAAAAGCTAAAAGTAGAACTACCATATGACCCAGCAATCCCACTACTGGGCATATACCCTGAGAAAACCATAATTCAAAAAGTGTCATGTGGGCTTCCTTGGTGGTGCAGTGGTTGGGTTCGTGGGTTCGTGCCCTGGTCCGGGAGGATCCTGCTTGCCGTGGAGCGGCTGGGCCTGTGAGCTGTGGCCGCTGGGCCTGCACGTCCGGAGCCTGTGCTCCGCAACGGGAGAGGCCGCAACAGTGAGAGGCCAGTGTACCGCAAAAAAAAAAAAAGCGCAAAAACCAAAAACCAAAACAAGAGAGTCATGTACCACAATGTTCACTGCTGCTGTATTTACAATAGCCAGGACATGGAGGCATCCTAAGTGTCCATTGACAGATGAATGGATAAAGAAGATGTGGCACATATATACAATGGAATATTACTCAGCCATAGAAAAAAATGAAATTGAGTTATTTGTAGTGAGGTGTGTGGACCCAGAGACTGTCATACAGAATGAAGTAAGTCAGAAAGAGAAAAACAAATACCATATGCTAACACATATATATGGAAACTAAAAAAAAAAAAGAAAACCGTTCTTAAGAACCTAATGGCAGGACAGTAATAAAGACGCAGACATAGAGAATGGACTTGAGGACACGGGGAGGGGGAAGGTAAGCTGGGACGAAGTGAGAGAGTGGCATGGACATATATACATTACTAAATGTAAAATAGATAGCTAGTGGGAAGCAGCCGCATAGCACAGGGAGAGCTTTGTGTCCACCTATAGGGGTGGGATAAGAGGGTGGGAGGGAGACGCAAGAGGGAGGGGAAATCGGGATATATGTATACATATAGCTGATTCACTTCGTTATACAGCAGCAACTAACACAACATTGTAAAGCAATTATACTCTAGTAAAGATGTTAAAAAATAAATATATAAATATAAAACTTTTATAAAAGTAAAAAAAAGAAAAACCTATTCTGAAATGCCCTGAGAACACGTGTATCTGTATGCCGGTGCACACACCCTTTCTGAGTGTGCTAGGTGCACTTTGCAATGCACGAGGATGAGCATTCCTACAGATGCACCCACTGGACACACGTCGTTTACAAATATGTGTGTCCACATGGCTGGTGTGCACCAAATATGTGCATATTCAAAGATGCCCTATTCTTTTTTTCTTATACATTTTACAAAATTCAGTTTTATTCTTTCCAGCTTTATTGAGTTGTAATTGACAAAATTGTAATATATTTAAAGTGCACAATGTGATTTAATATATGTATACATTGTGGAAAGATTCCTGCAATTGAGTCAATTAACATATCCATCATTTCACATAGTTTTCTTTTTCTTTTGGTTAGAACACTGAAGTTTTACTCTGTTGGCAAATTTCAATTATATAATACAGTGTTATGAACTCTAGTCACTGTGTTATACATTAGATCCTCAGACCTTATTAATCTTACTGCTGAGAGTTTGTGCCCTTTTACCAGCCTCTCCCCACCCCCCGCTCCCCCAAAGATGCCTTCCTTGTTCTTGGAGGGATGGTAGACCTGGAATTCCTAAGACGATTGCATCAAACAGAAAGTCAATATCCCTAAGTTGACCACTTCCTTTACTTCACCAAGCTTCGTATTATTGTTAGTTTTACTCCTGTACTGTGTCAGATTTGGTAACTGGTTTCTGTTTGAATTGTTGTGTCCACGGCAGCCAGCAGGAGTGGACATTTTCCCAGCTCCTCATTTACTGACCATCCATCCTCTTGGGTGAGCTGCCCCCAGCCGTTCCTGACTTTTCTTTTGAGCCGGGCTCCCTCCTCTCCTGTTTTCTGGTTGTGGGATCTGTGCTGAGACATCTACAGGGTGCTTGAAGCAGAAGAGGCAGAACCAGGTTGAATGGGTGGCTGTCCTGGGGGGTAACTTTGAACAACCGTGGGCGAGGAGAAGCCAAGGAGGTTTGCTTGTTTCTGTCAGGACCCTGTGCCAAGAGCGGGAGGGAGGGAAGCTGCAGGTAGTGCTGGGACAGCAACCCAAAGGGGTCTGGAGGTGCCCCCTGAGAACCAGGGCAGAGACTATTCTATAGAGACTGGTAGCCTTGTTGGGCCACGACTTCTTCACTTAGCTCAACCCAGTTCTGCACCTGGCAGGTTCTGGGCCTCTGGGAATGATGAGCAGTGTGGACTCACGGGCTGCCAGGTGTGTCCGAGACCTCTGTAGGAGGAGACAGGTGATGTCAAGTACTTTCCCAGCCCTAAAATCCCACACTTCTTGAATCTGATTGTTTTCTGTGGTGGGTTGGGTCTATCCTGGTGAGAGTGAGGGCTCCTGGCGGTCCCAGCCGGCCCCCACAGCTTAGAGGAGATGGCAGGCAGGGCAGACGGGTGGGGTTGTTCTCCCTTCCTGGGCCTTCCCTCCCAGGATGATGCTGATACAGACAACTGAAGGTGTGTCCTTGGGCAGAGTTAGGGAAATCATGCCTGAGAGTCTCAGAATTTCTGCCACGTCTTAAAAAAATAAAAAGTGCCTGGCTATGAGGTTCTGGAAGACGTGCAACAGGAGTGACAGGCGTTCTGGGACTTTCGTCCTGGTTCCTCTTGGTTCCCGGACCCCCGCCTGCTGGCTGTGGGAAAAGCAGAGACAGAGCCCTGGAGGGAGGAGCTGTGAAGGGGCGGGGGGAGGAGAGCAGAGGCTGCCAAACCTCAGTTTCCCTACCTGCAGAGCTGGAAGCAGCTGTTTGCTGGGTGCACGGGGCTGGTGGACGTGCAGTGCCCATGGAGGGGTGTGGCTTTAACAGCCCTGCCTATGCTGGGATGCAGGAGATGGTTGAGTGTTCTGAGATCTGCTGGGGAAAGGCCCCTGTTGTCTCTTGGAGGAGCCTGGCACATGCTCTCAGGGGGGCTGGGACCTATCCTGTAGGTGACATTTCAGTCCCCCTGCTGCTGAAGCCCTTTCATTCATCCCCTCCTGCATTTGTGGGTTCTTTCAGCCTCCCTTTCTCTACAGTGTGGGAAATACCCATACAGCCACGAGTAGGGGGTTTTAAAGAACTCCTCTCTTCTTGGCTCTCTGCTTCTCTGATTTTCCACCCCCTTCCCTCCCCAGGACAGCACCTCGGCCTGGCATCCTCCTCCTCTAGGCACCCAGAAGGGGGGTGTGCTAATGTGTGCAGTGGTCCTCAGGAGCACCCTCTCCCAATTTCAGCACTTCCTGTAGCTCAGCTGTTAGGCCTCTGCACTTCATCTTTCCAGAGGGCTGGCTGGTCTGCCCCTGCAGTCTTCGGCTGCTCAGCCTTGCGGGGAGGGCTGCTGCATGTCTGATGACCACCAACCCGGGGTGGGGAGGCGCAGGAGTCCAGATGCCCCTAAGAGAAGACAGGAAAGCCTGGCCCATTCGGGCACGCAGCCCACCGTGAACCCTGATTATTCTGACAGGTGAGAACCAGGCTGACTGACTGATAATGGTGGCACCAACTCCCTATGAATGTGGCTGCGCTTTGTGGGAGCCTTGCCGACTTCCTCATCGCCAGAACTTTGAGACTTGGCTCCTATCCCACCAGAAAGGCCATGGAGAGGGACACTGGGATGGGCAGCCATCAGGGTCCCTGTGGGCTGGATCAAACTTCCACAAGTGATGATGATGAGCAGGGAAAGCCACCAATCTCCATCAGAAGCGCCGTGCCCATACTGGTCCTGGCCCTTGCAGCTGTCGCCTCTGGAGGAGGGCGTGGCCCCGCATCCTGGTACCTCCTGGGAGGCCCCACTCACCTTTCATGCTGTGAGAAGGCCCAACAGGCTGGCCCTGAGGCTTGGGGCCGGGTCCCCTTTGCTGGGAAGATGGACAGAAGAGGAGCTTCCATAGGCCTTCCGGGCCAGGCTGGCTCCACAGCTGGAAGTTTCGGCTGCCATGTGCTCAGGTCTCATCATTGTTTCATGTCCCCAAGAATGGCATCCTTAATGCTGGCCCATGTGGGCGTGGGTCTCTCTGTCCCAGGACTGGCTGTGGTTGGTCCAGGGAAGAGCCTAGTAGGGTGTCCTATCGGCCCTGAGCCCCAGAAAGTACAGTTGTCCTCCAGAGGATTCTGCCACAGGCATGTGCGGTGAGTGTGTTTTGGTGGACCAGCTACCTCTGACCCCACGAGAGGGTCCAGCACAGAGGTCCCCATGCAGGGGACTTATGATCACCTCCAGGAGGGCATTTCCGTAAGAAGCTGCATCCCGTGCCATCCTGTTGGCCTCGCTATGTCCCCACACTGCTGGGGGTCCAACATGAGCCCCCACCTTTCCACATGTTTGCTTCTTGCCTGCACCCTCAGAAACTGTTTTTATTGTGCATGTTCTTCATAAGTGATTTCATTTGTACCAGTTGTTCTTCAGCCCCTTCTTCCCTTCAGTGCAGGCCTCAGTGAGCCAACCCAGTTGGATACCCTCAGTTGTTCCAGAGCCCCCAGGGTCTGCTGACCATGCCCCTCACGGAGGTGGAGCAGCCCAGACACCTGTCCCTAGGGACCCTGCAGAGGCTCCTGATGGCAGTTTCGGAGTGGCTTGTGGGGCTGGGGCTATTCTCAGGGTTAGTTTTTATGTCCAGCACATTCACTTCCCTATGGCAGTGACAGGCAGAGATCAGGCGCCACTGGCATGGCCTGAAAGCATACATGTACCCCCCGGAGCAGGCTCACGGCACACAGTGACGCTGCTGCCCTTCCGTGACCTCCGGGTCAGCCTTTCTGTTCTGTAAGTCCAAGAAGTGAATTTTTAGAGGGATCAAGGAGGGGGTTTCAGACAAGTTCCAAGTGAGTTATGGTCAAGGTCGTGCAAGGAGGTGGGGTTGGAAAACCAAGTAAAGGAGCGTGCTGCATACATCATTTGAATGCCAGTGTTTCAAAATGAGATCCCGTGCCAGTAAACAGCTCATGGGGGAGCTAGTCTCCCACCTGGAGTGTTTGATGATCACCCCTGCATTTCACCTTTCCTGGTCTGCACTAAAGCACGAAATGTCTCAGCTGGGACAGACAGGGTCCAACTCTCATTTCGCACATTGGGGGATTCAGAGTCAGAAGGAACTTAGAAATGCAGGTAGGGGTACCAGATAAAAACTCGTTTGAATTTCTTTTTATTGGAAATTCATATTTGACTTGGTGTCCTGTATTTTTATTTGCTAACTCTGGCTACCCTAGGTGTAGCCCAGCCCTGTATCTTTGTCAGTGAAGATGTTGCAGCCAGGAAAGGTAGGACTTCCTCCATCCCAGCACTTCTCAGGGAGGGAATCTGGCTATTGGGATGCCTTGTGCCCCCCCAGCTTGGTCCAGCCTGCTTTACCAGTGAGAGGAGAACCCTGCAGTGGGGGGTGTGTGTGTGTGTGTGTGTGTGTGGTGTGTGTGTGTGTGTGGTGCATGTGGGGTGTGTCGTGTGCGTGTGTAGAGTGTGTGTATGTGTGTAGTGTGTGGCATGTGGGGTATGTGCGTATGTGTTGTGCATGTGTGTGGTGTGTCTGTGAGCATGTGTTTGCATGTATATGTGTATGGTGTTTGTGTGTGTTATGTGTGGTGTGTGTGTGGGTTATATGTGTGTGTATGTTTGTGTGGCAGCCACAGGGCGGTGGAGTAAGATATGGCTGCCTGTGTTCAGCACCCTGAGAATTTGGGGGGAGGCCCTCATAAACCCTCAAGGCCATGGATTCCGCACATGCTTTTTCTTGAAGGGAAAGCAGATGCACTAGGAGGAGAGTCTAGGAATTTTCCAGAGCATCGCCTGTGTGAATCTCTTAGTCTGAAATCTGTCCTCACTGTGGGAGCCTGGGCCACTGCTCCACTGATGTGAGGCTGCCTGGCCTTCCTACAGTGTGGGATGGCTTTGCAACCTCAGATCTGTGCGGCCACCTTCAGCACATGGCCTGAGTGAGCACCTCACCTGGTACAGTTTCTCACCTGTAAAG
The DNA here is from genome assembly GCF_949987515.2 of Delphinus delphis. Classification (NCBI taxonomy): domain Eukaryota; kingdom Metazoa; phylum Chordata; class Mammalia; order Artiodactyla; family Delphinidae; genus Delphinus; species Delphinus delphis. The sequence continues at coordinate 88,964,925 of NC_082688.1, read as the reverse complement.
TGAAAGTGACAGGGCCACTTTGCATGTTGTCATGCAGATTGAGTCCCAGGCCAACAGCCACTCTTTGATCACATCCTGGCGCCTGTCAAACTCAGCAGGCCAGTGTGAATGGCGTCTCAGCCCCACAGCCTGGAGGCACTTGGCTGGAGCCCCATTGGCTCAGCACGGGAAGTTCTAAGTAGCATCACGTCATAAAAGAGTTAAGTTTTGCTCAAGCCTGAGAGAGGGAAAGACTATCATGAAACCACAGTCAGGCTCTAACTGGTGGAAAACACACAAAGGGTATCTAATCCTTTTTTCGATGTGTTTATTTGGTAAAGAATAGAGGATAAATTGGGCAACTATGGACTTTAAAAATCGGTGTTTTGGATTACTTGGCATTTCAGGAGGGGTAATTGTGTGCTAGCAGGAGGATTGGCACCCCGACCCCGTGCACTGTTGCCAGGAGGGTCTCTGTGGACCTAGGAGGACCTAGGAGGTAGATCAGTGCCCAGTGAGAGCCCCAGTGCCTAATGGGCACACCAGAAAGGCTCTCAGGAGGGTGGGAGCAAAGCCCAAACGTTGTTTCTGGGGGATGAGGGGACTGTTTTTTCCAGGACACTCCAGGTGGCGAAGCAGCTGCTGTCCCCACTCCCCCACACCTCCCCGCCCCAAACCTGATGGCAGTGATGGGAAGAGATTCTTGGAGAAGGGGAAGCAGGGCCCTGACTAATGCAAGTGGCAGCAAGGTGGACATTATGCTTCTCCAACTACTTACAGTCCATCCTGCCGTGGCTTTGCTTCCTAGAGCTGAGCTAAGCCTTTCTTCAATTCCATACAGCCCTCAGCCTCCATCTCTTGGCCTCTCTTCCCTTCTCTCCTCACCTCCTGAAGCTGTTTTTTCTTGTGTTGGGCCTTCTCATTCTCTTTCATGGCCGTTTACTTTGCTTTCACATTTTCCCATATCTTTTTCTTTCTGTGTTTCATTCTTGGTGACTCCAGTTCACCAATTCTCTGAATTCCATGGGCACATTAAACAAATGTGTCTAATTTGTTGCTTACACTGTTCATGGAGTTTTAAATTTTAATATCATTTTTCATTTCTAGAAGTTCTAGTTTTTCAGATTTGTCTGATCATTTTATTTTTCCAGCATGTGTGAGTGTGCGTTTAATGCTTTTGAATCTTTTTTTTCCTACGATCATTTAAAATTGTTTTATATCTTCTATTAGATGACTCTGTTATTGTATAATGTACTTGGGGGTTTAGTCCTACTTTCCCTCAGGGTAGGTCATCTCCTTGTGTTTGGAAATCTGTTCTCCTGAGGCCCCAGGGAGCTGCCGTCCTCCCCCAGGTCTGTGGGGCACAGCCGGCACCTGCCCCGCGGTGTGGTTTCTAGGGGGTGTTGGAGCATCTGAGATGGCCCCCTAAAGTGTGCCCCCTCTTCTCTGCTCCGTGGGCTCTGGAAACCCCACCCCTGTGCAGAGGCTTTCAGCCGGCTTCTGTCTGATATCCTGTGGGCCTGGGCTGGTCTTGCGTTGATTTGCCTCTCTGACAAGGCCTTTCAGGGACTGGTGCCATGACTGAGCAGTGCAGAACTGTGAGAAGAGTTATTGGTCAGTAAAAACACCTCCAGTGTCATGAGGAGAAATGAGGCCCGGCAGCAGGCCCACCCATAGTCTACCATGGACTGCAGCCCTGCTTCTGTTCCCCTATTTCCACACGGCTGGAGACACATCCTGATGTTGTAAACGTTTTCCTGTGTTTTTCCACGGCCTCAGATTTCTCAGGGTGTGGCTCACTGTGAGTCCCTTGGTTAGTGGCATCCCTGCGTCAGGCCTTCCTCTGTGGAGCACCCGGAACATCAAAAACATCCTCTTATGTTCTTTGGAATCACATCTTTGGGGCAGAGTCCCAGCAGTGAATTTATTTGGTCAAAGGACCTGAGGCTGGTTGTATAGCTCATTTGTTGCGATATTGCCCCTTAGGGCACTCAGGGGTGGCTCTAGTGCTGTGACAGACCTTCTAATTCTTCCAGAGCCTGGGGCTGGGGGCCCTGCCTAGGAGTCTTTCCAGCAGGGAAGGGTGATGGACCCCTCCCTAAGAGGGAGGACCCCTGAGTCTCCTGGACCAGTGGAGGCACAGATGTGGGAAGGAAGCTGAGAAATGAAGATGGACTCCCAGGTGTGTGGCTTCCCTTCCCAGGGACCCAAGGCTGCAGAGGCAGCTAGCCCAGATGATGGCACTGGTGCTGGGAACCTCATATTGGTGCCCTGGGCCACAGTGCACGGGCAGGACAAGGCCCAATCTAGATACTGGGTCCCCTCCCCTAGGGCCCTGTCACCACTTGGTGGGAGCGGCCAGGTCGGGAAAGGGATGGTTGGCTCCTGGCTGAGCCTGGTGTTTCCAGCACAGAGCACAGGGCGTTCGCAGGCCTTGGATACATACAGTTTGTCTTTTGGTTGACTTTGAGGTGCTGTGGACCCCCCCAAAGTACTACTGGTGCCGGACTCCCCCTGCCCACACAGCTGGGGTCACAGCCCCTCCCCCTTCCCCAGGCTAGCCCTCACCTCAGGGCCTTTACAGATGGTTTCTGTCTGCAGCCTCTTCGTTCAAGCCCGGCTATACCTGCTGCCTGAACATTCTCTCCACTAGGGTCGACCACATGGAAACCTGGACGCCCCCATTGTCTGCAGATTCAAATGGCAATCCGCAGCCTGGGTCGGGACATACTGGGTGCACCCTGAGTCCCTGCCAGCTTGTCTTGAGCCAGGGCCACACAGGCCCCTCGGTGTACACTGCACCTTTGCCCAGCGGCACCCCTTACTGCAAACCTGCTTGTGGAAGGAAGCCTTATTCTCCCTTCAGGATGGCTTGTTCCAGATGCTGCCGGAACTCCTATCTGATGGCATCCGCATGGGATTGTGTGGCCTGGCACAGTGCACTTACCTTCAGTGCTCATCTTGTTATTGCCCCATTAGTCAACACCTGGAGGCTACCCAGTGGCTGCTTCTGGATCCCCAGCCCACAGCCAGTTCTGGTCCAGATGGGCTCAGGGTCTGGGGTGGGCCAGTCTGCACCCACTGGACACTGCTAGTGTGTCTGTGTCATCTCAGAAGACTGCTGGCCAAGGGGGCATTTCTGCTGTTTGAGGGGACACCCTGACCTTGACCTGTGAGCATATGAGGAAGCACCGAGAGTGTGGAGGAGAAGACCCTGAGATAAGGAGGCCCCTGCAAGATGGGAGAAGACAGATGGTGCTCCAGACATCAGACTAAGAGGCAGATGGTGGGTGGTGGGTGGAGGCCTGCACTCACCAGGTGGGGGCTGAGGGTCAGGCACAGTGGAGGCCTCAGCCTGGAGCCCTGAGCTCTGCTCCTGGTATCAGGGAATCAGGGAGAAGAGTGGGCTTAGAGGGGGTGAACAGGAGGCCTAGGCCTTGCTTTTAAATTTAGAGAGATGATTTACATTAGCATAGGATTCCAAAATTAAATAGCAGCATGTTTCCCCATCTCATTACCCAATAAGTCAGTATTTCTAATATCCTAGTCCTTGTCCGTTTGCTTGCTCATTTTTAAGTTATTTTAAGTAATATCTGAGGTAGATATTATTTCTATAGGTTTTTATCAGTATTTCCTTCGTAAGATTTTCACGTAAGGTTTTGGCAGCGTTTCTCCAGCATTCTCACCAGATGGCTCCGCATGTCTCTCTAGGATCTTTCAGTTAGTGAGCATGTGGACACACGTGGAACTTTTCCTTTCTGATTGGAAAATGACTTTTTTAAAGAGTAGTTTTAGATTTACAGAAAGATTGAGTGGAAAGTGCAGGGTCCCCATGTACCCCTTCATACCTGCCCCCAGCCTCCTCTATTATTAACATCTTGCATTAGTGTGACATATTTGTTATAATTCATGAGCCAATATTGATACATTATTACTAACTAAAGTCCATAGTTTACATTGGGGTTCACTCTCGGTGTTGTACACTCTATGTTTTTGGACACACGTATAATGACACGTACCTGCCATTATATCAATGTATAATACAGAGTATTTTCACTGCCTTAAAAATCCTCTGTGATCCCTCCCCCTATCCCCCCTGGCAACCTTTTTACTGTCTTTTTACTGTCTCTGTAGTTATGGGTTTTCCAGAACGTCGTATAGTTGGAATCATATGTATGTAGTCTTTTCAGACTGGCTTCTTTCTCTTAGTGATATGCATTTAAGTTTCCTCCATGTCTTTCATGGCTTGATAGCTCATTTCTTTTTAGTGCTGAATAACATTCATCATCTGGTTATGCAGCAGCTTATTTATCTATTCAACTACTACAGGCATCTTCGATGCTTCTGAGTTTTGGAAATTATGAATAAAGCTGCTATAAACATCCATGTGCAGGTATTTGTGTGGACATAAGTTTTCAGTTCATTTGAGTAAAACCCAAGGAATGCCATTTCTGGATCGAATGGTAAGAGTACACGTAGCTTTGTAAGAAACTGACAAACTGTCTTCCAAAGTGGCTACACCATTTGCATTCCCACCAACAATGAATGAGGGTTCCTGTTGTTCCACATTTTCACCAGCATTTGATGTTGTCAGTGTCCCAGATTTTGGTCATTCTAATAGGTGTGTAGTTGTATCTCATTGTTTTGTTTTAATTTTACTTATTTTTGGCTGCATTGGGTCTTCGCTGCTGCATGGACTTTCTTTAGTTGCGGCGAGTGGGGGCTACTTTTCATTGCGGTGCATGGGCTTCTCATTGCGGTGGCTTCTCTTGTTGCAGAGCACAGGCTCTAGGCGTGTGGGCTTCAGTAGTTGCAGCATGCAGGCTCAGTAGTTGCGGCTCGTGGGCTGTAGAGTGCAGGCTCAGTAGTTGTGGTGCACGGGCTCAGTTACTCTGTGGCATGTGGGATCTTTCCGGACCAGGGATTAAACCCCTGTCTCCCACACTGGCAGGCGGACTCATAACCACTGCGCCACCAGGGAAGTCCCGATACCAAGCTATCTTGATTACTGTAGCTTTATAGTAAGTCTTGAAGTTGGATAGTGTCAGTCCTCCAACTTCTTTCTTCTCCTTCAACGTTGGCTATTCTGTCTCTTTACTTTCCATTTAAACTTTAGGATCAGTTTGTCAATGTCCACAAAATAACTTGCTTTCCTTTTCATTGGGATTGCATTAGATCTATAGATCAAGTTGTGAAGAACTGACATCTTGACAGTATTGATTATTCCTATCCATGAATATGGAGTATTTCTCCACTTATTTAGTTCTTTGATTACATTCATCAAAGTTTTATAGTTTTCCTTATATGGATCTTGTACATATTTTGTTAGATTGATACCTCAGTATTTCATTTTTGGGGGTGCTAATGTAAATTGTATTGCATTTTTAATTTCAATTTATAATTGTTCATTGTGGTATGTAAGAAAGCAATTTACCTTTGTATATTAACATTGGTATCCCACAACCTTGCCCTAATCACTTACAGTTCCAGAAGGTTTTTGTTGATTGCTTAGGACTTTTTATGTAGACAATCATGTCATCTTCAAACAAAGACAGTTTTATTTCTTCCTTCCCAATCTGTATATTTTTTATTTCCTTTTCTTGTCTTATTTTATTAGCTAGGACTTCCAGTACCATGTTGAATAAGAGTGGTGGTATTGAATATTCTTGCCTGGTTCCTGATCTTAGGGGAAAAACATCTAGTTTTTCATATTACGTATGATGTTAGCTGTAGTTTTGTGGGTGTGTGTTTGTTTATTGTTTTTTTAGGACTTTGTAACCAAGTAGAGGAAATTCCCCTCTATTCCTAGTTTGTTGTGAATTTTTACACAAAGGAGTGTTGGACTTTGTCAAATACTTTTTCCCCATCTATTGGTATGATTATATAATTTTTCTTCTTTAGCCTGTTTATGTGGTGGACTATGTTAATTGATTTTCTTTTTTAAAAAATTTTTATTTATTTATTTATGGCTGTGTTGGGTCCTTGTTGCTGCACACGGGCTTTCTCTAGTTGTGGCAAGCGAGGCTACTCTTCGTTGTGGTGCACAGGCTTCTCATTGCGGTGGCTTTTCTTGTTGTGGAGCACGGGCTCTAGCCGCGGGGGCTTCAGTAGTTGCAGCACGTGGGCTCAGTAGTTCTGGCGCGTGGGCCCAGTAGTTGTGGCTTGCAGGCTCTAGAGCGCAGGCTCAGTAGTTGTGGTGCACGGGCTTAGTTGCTCCGTGGCATGTGGGATCTTCCTGGACCAGGGATCGAACCCATGTCCCCTGCATTGGCAGGCGGATTCTTAACCATTGCACCACCAGGGAAGTCCCAATTGATTTTCAAATACCGAAGCAACCTTGCTTAGGTGAAATAAATCCCTCTTGGTCTTTTTAACATATTGTTGAATTTGACTTGCTAATGTTTTGTAGAAGATTTTTGCATCTGTGTTCATGAAAGATATTGGTCTATAGTTTTCCTTTCTTGTCTTTGTATGGTTTTCCTTTCTTTGTCCTTGTCTGGTTTTAGTATTAAGATAATGCTGGCCTCATAGAAAGACATAGGAAGTATTTCCTCTGCTTCTAATTTCTGGAAGAGATTGTAGAGAATGGGTATAATATTGTCCTTAAATGTTTGCTAGAATTAATCAGAGAACCCATCTGGGCCTGGTGCTTTCTATTTTGGAAGGTTTTTAAATATTGATTCAATTTCTTTAATAGATACAGTCATAAGCAGATTATTTCTCCTTGCGTGAGTTTTGGTAGATTGAACCTTTCAAAGAATTGGTTTATTTAATCTAGGTTATCAAATTTGTGGGCTTAGAGTTGTTCATAATATTCCTTCATTAACCGTTCAATGTCCATGGGATCTGTAGTGATGGCCCCTCTTTCATTTCTGACATTAGTAATTTGTGTCTTCTCTCTCTCTTTTTCTTTGTTAACTTGGCTAGAGGCTGATTAATTGATTGATCTTTTCAAAGAACCATATTTTGCTTTCTTTGATTTTATTTCTATTTGCTGTTTTCATTTTCATTAATTTCTGCTCTAATTTTTAAAAAAATTTATTTCCTTCTGCTTACTTTGGAGTTAGTTTTCTTTTCTTTTTCTAGTTTCCTCAGGTAGAAGCAGAGATAACTGATTTTAGATCTTCTTTGTAATGTTTGCATTCAATGCCGTAAATTTCCCTTTAAGCACTACTTTCACTGCATCCCATACATTTTCTTAAGTTGTGTTTCATTTTCATTTAGTTAGAAATATTTTTAAATTTCTCCTTAGACTTTGTCTAGGTGTTATTTAGAAGTGAGTTATTTAATCTCCTAGTATTTGGGGGGTTTTCTAGATATCTTTTTGTTATTGGTTTCTAGTGTAATTCCATTGTGGTATGTGAGCATCCTTTGTATGACTTCTAGTCTTTTAAATTTGTTAGCGTGTGTTTTATTGCCCAGAATGTGATCTCTCTTGGTGAATGTCCTGTGTGAGCTTGAGAGGAATGTTTATTCTGCCTTTGTTGGATGATGTATTCTATAGATGTCAATTAGATCAAGTTGGTTGGTGGTGGTGTTCAGTTCAACTATATCCTTACTGAGTTTTTGGTCTGTTGGATATGTCAATTATTGATAGAGGGTGTGGAAATCTCTAATATAATAATGGATTTGTCTATTTCTCCTTGAAGCCTATCAGTTTTTGCCTCTGGTATTTTGATGTGCTGTTATTAGGCACAGACACGATCAGGATTGTTACATCTTCTTGGAAAATGAAACCATTTATCATTATGTAATGCCCCTCTTTATCCTGATGATTTTTCTTACTCTGAAGTTTACATTGTCTGAAATTACTTTAGCTATTCTGGCTTTCTTTTGACTAGCATAAGCAATGATATATCTTTCTTCATCCCTTTACTTTTTCTCCTCCACCTAAATTTTTATTATTTTCTAACAGACTTTTATTTTTTAGAGCAGTTTTAGATTCAAACTGAGCAGAAAGCACAGAGTTCCCATACCTTCCCTGCCCCTACATTGTCCCTTTACTTTTTAAAATTAATTAATTAATTAATTTTTGTCTGCGTTGGGTCTTCGTTGCTGGGCACAGGCTTTCTCTAGTTGCAGTGAGCGGGGGCTACTCTTCGTTGCGGTGCGGTGGCTTCTCTTGTTGCAGAGCACGGGCTCTAGGCGTGCAGGCTTCAGTAGTTGTGGCACGCGGGCTCAGTAGTTGTGGCTCGCGGGCTCTGGAGCGCAGGATCAGTAGTTGTGGTGCATGGGTTTAGTTGCTCCGCGGCATGTGGGATTTTCCCAGACCAGGGATCAAACCCGTGTCCCCTGAATTGGCAGGCGGATTCTTAACCACTGCACCACCAGGGAAGTCCTGTCCCTTTACTTTTTTTTTTTTTTAACATCTTTATTGGGGTATAATTGCTTTACAATGGTGTGTTAGTTTCTGCTTTATAACAAAGTGAATCAGTTATACATATACATATGTTCCCATATCTCTTCCCTCTTGCGTCTCCCTCCCTCCCACCCTCCCTATCCCACCCCTCCAGGCTGTCACTGTCCCTTTACTTTTAATCTATCTCTTTATTATTTAAAATGAGTTTCTGATAGAAAACATGTGGTTTTGTTTCCCCCCCCACTCTTACAGTCTCTGTCTTTTAATTTGTATATTTAGACCATTGATTTTTAAAGTGATTATTGAAAATGTTGGATTAATATCTATTATATTTGTTTTCATTTTCTATTTGTTGCCCTTGTTGTTTGTTTAGGTTTTTGTCTTCCACTCTTTTTCTGCCTTCTCAGGTTTTAATTGAGCATTTTACATGATTTTATTTTTTCTCCTCTCTTAGTATGTGTACTTCTTTTTAAACCTTTTCTTTTAGTGGTGGCTCTTGAGTTTGCAATATATATATTTATGGCTTGCAATGTATGTATTTATGGCTAAGCCAAGTCCACTTTCAAACAATATACCACTTATAGATAGTGCAAGTTCCTTATAACAGAGTATCCCCTATTCCTCCCTCCCATCTCCTATGACGTGGCCATCATTCATTTCACTTATCCATAAGCTGTAATCAAGTTCATTGTTGCTATTATTATTTTGAACAAATTATCATCTGCTAGATCAATTGAGAATAAGAAAATAAAAGATTTCATGTTCCCTTAATTTATGCCTTTTCTAATGCTCTTCTTTTCTTTATGTAGATCCAAATTTCTGACTTATGTTCTTTTCCTTCTCTCTGAAGATATTCTTTTAACTTTTCTTGCAAGGTGGGTCTACTGGTGACAGATTCCCTCAAATTTTGCTTGTCTGATAAAGTCTTCATTTCTCTTTCACTTTTGAAGGATAATTTTGCAGGATACAAAATTCTAGGTTGGTGTTTTTTCTTTTAGCATTTTAAATGTTTTACTCTGCTTTCTTCATATTTGAATGATTTCTAAAGAGAAGCCCATATAATTCTTATCCTTGCTCTTCTATGAATAAAATGGTTTACCCCTATGGCTTTTGTTTCAGGGTTTTCTCTTTTTCTTTTTTCTGTTACAGTGTTTTTAATTTCTAGCACTTCCTTTTGTTCCTTTCTTAGGATTTCCATCTCTGTGCTTACATTGCCCATCTGTTGTCACATGTTGTCCACTTTTTCCATTAAAACCCTTAACATAGTAATCATAGTTATTTTATTTCCTTATCTGATAATTCCAACATCTCTGCCGTATCTGAGAAAGCATATCTCATGCTTTCTCTGTTTCTTCAGACTGTGTTTTTTTTTTTTGTCTTTTAGTATGCTTATTTTTTGTGCAAAAAAGCTATTTTAAAGACAAGAAAACTGTCCCCCATCCAGCGGTGCTCACTTGTAACTGCTGTACACCACAGTCTCCCTCCCATCTCTTTTCTGTGTGGATGTTGGGATGACTCAGTGTGCTGTTTCCTGTACTGCAGCATAAGCGTGTCCCTGTCAGTACAAACCTTTGGGTGCATAACGATCTGTTAGGTGGAAACCGACTTAACAGCTCTCCTGTTGTTGGATACTTTAGTTTGTGAGTTTTTTAGTCTCTCCTGACCTGGGGAGGCTGAAAAGCAGGTTTTCTTGCTGTAGTATATGGACAAGGAGGCTGAGAGAGGCACCCAGAGGGGTAGCACCCAGGCCAGCCTCCTCCCTCCTGCTCACCCTGATGCTCCTGCAGGCCTGGGCTGGACCAGGACTCCTGGCATTTCAGCATGCTGGCCTCCCAGCATCTTATGACCACATACCAGCTATGCTGTTAGTTCTGCAGGTCAGTGTCCCAGAGCAGCTCCAGGCCTAGCGTCTCCTAGGACAGATGCAGTCCCCTTGCTGATTGACTGCCTTTCGGTCAGGATGTGTGCAGACCCTGTGTTGGTGGGGGAGGAGGGGTTGGTACCCCAGACATCATCACTGAGGTCTGGCCAAGGAGGGAGCACTGGAAGGCCTCAGAGGCCAGTGGGACCTCTCACTACCCTGGCACCGGGCAGTGGAGGAGGGCCTCAGGTGGGCTCAGCCACCTAGAGCAAGGGAGTATATTCTGACATGGTGATGGGGGCAGAGGCAGAGGTTGCAAACTGCCTGCTGGGCCACAGGTGTGTGCTGGGCCCATGATGTTGGTCAACACAGGGTTTTCAAAAACAGTTCCATTAGCTGCAACATATTAAAATCAAGAAATTTCACATAAAGATGTGCATTCCCACATTTTCTTGAAAAATCGGGAGATCTGACAGAGCTCAGTACACATCCACAAGGTGCCCCCATGGGCCTGCTTGGCATTGGGCTGTAGTGTTCCTGTCTCTGCTGCTCACTGAGCTGAGTGGGGGCTGCACCTCTGCCCCCTTACACCTGCCCGCTCCTACCTGTGGGCATGCAGCACCCCCTGTGCACAGTCAGGGCCCATTTGATGGGTTGTTCTAGATGACCTTCAGATCCCTGCCATGTAGAAATGTGATGGGTCTCTGAGGGCTAGTTGTGTGGAGACCCATGAGTGCTAGGGCTTCTGTCCTTTCCTTAGAGCTGTGTCAGGGAAGGCTGTCCCTGTGCATTGGGCTGCCTGCTTCCTGCCATGTCCCAGAACAACATTAAACTGATTTGTTGAAGGAATTAGAGCAGGGTGGGTAGGCCCACTGCCTACGCTTGGCCTTAGTATTCTCGTCTCACAAATGAGAGTGCTGGGAAGGATGGATTTTTGCTGAGAATCCCTTCATTTTTTTTTTTTTTTTTTTTGCGGTACACGGGCCTCTCACTGCTGTGGCCTCTCCCGTTGCGGAGCACAGGCTCCGGATGTGCAGGCTCAGCGGCCATGGCTCACGGGCCCAGCCGCTCCGCGGCATGTGAGATCCTCCCAGACCAGGGCACGAACCTGCGTCCCCTGCATTGGCAGGCGGACTCTCAACCACTGCGCCGCCAGGGAAGCCCTCCCTTCACTTTTGATGCTGCAAGAGCCTTTGATTCTTACCTGCTTGAACATGCTCTCAGAAAGTTTTGAGTACGTACCATAAGCACACGCCAGCACTTGCTTATGACCTACATTCTATGCAGATATATTTTCGAGAGTCAGAAGAGTATATCTTTAAAAGTCTATTTTCATCCTTTAAAAAATTCAAATAGATCTAATATGAATCTAATCAGTTTATTGGGATTACAGTTGTTCTTTATAATGTTTAAAGGGAGATAGCAATATGCACACACAGGAAAAAATTCAACAGTCAGGAATTTGTCTTCGGTGGCAGCTCTGTCTCCTCCCTGCTAACCACCAGTCTTCTCCAAAGGTGGCCACTTGGGTTAGGTTTCTGAGTCTTTGCAGAACATTCTGATTACAGAGGAGCATGTGTATGCATTTCTTTCAATGCCCCACAAAAAATGGGTGTATGCCCTGGCCCCTTCTGTAACTTGTGCTCTTTGCTGCACAATAAATCCTGGAGATTGTTCCAGATAGAAAGTGTAGAGTTTGTACTTCTTGGCATTCCAGACATTTACCTAAGTCTCCCCTGGATGGGCACCTGGTTGTTGCTGCACTAAACACCCTGTACACCCCTGCGCCAGTGTACCTGTGCATTCCTGGAAGAGGGCCACAGACAAGGGTACACGCGTTCTCAGTATCAGCAGCTCCCATCCTAGAGGCTGTGCCAATGTGTATTTCTGCTGAGGACATAGAATGCTTGTCTGTCTGCAGCATTGACACACCAGGCGCTCTCCAGTCTCTTAGGGCTGTGCCAGCCGATAGGTGGAAAACCTTGCAGTTTTAGTTTGCGTGTCTTACTGAAAGTGCTGTTGTATCTCTTTCCATACGTTGAAAAACCACTATGTCCTTTTCTGTAAATTGTTTACTAAAAGCCACGATTTCAATCACTGGTCAGGCAGTTTCACTATGTTTTTTTCTCCTACAAAAAGTCTTTCTACTGTTTGCTCCATTCTTGACATGTGATCCAGACCTAAACTGAGGTCTCGCAGAGGCACGTAAGACTCCATGGAAAGCAGTCATTGATTTGGGTACTTGGTATTTTTCACTCCTGGTGCTGCTGTTCATTGTTTGGAATTGTTTGGGTTTAGTGTCCCTGAGGCCAGCAGCAGGGCACCCTGGCAGGGCTATGGGGAGGGGTCCCCCTCAGCTGTGTCTCTGTGAGGTGTGGGAAAGGCCAGGTTTCCCTCCCTGACATGGCCTTGGTTAATTAGTGCCATGAGCCTCTGTGTCCTGCTTACTTCTCTCCAGCAAACACTTACCTACACTAAACCTGCAAATGTGGTTTGTACTTTTAAATGCTTCAGGAGTAAGATTTTAAGAAGGCACCCCTTAGGAGGGTTGTTTCAGCTAAGTCCACAGGAGCGTCGTGGACCCTTGAGTGCTGACCTCTCTCTGGTTCCATCCTGTTCTTGTTTGCTTATGGGTGGCGGTGGGGGGTGGGGGTGGCGGCGTCTGCTCAGTTGTGATCTCTACTGGAGTCTCCATGCCGACTGGAAATCAAGGACTTCCCTGCTTCCTCTGGGACGGAGCTGCCTATGGATTTCTAGGTCGTGGAGCTTTAGTGTTCTTGGGACTTTGAAGATGCGCCGGCAAAGAAGTTTCCTTAGGGCCGAGTAACAGGACTCATGGAGGAAAAGTGACTTCTGTCCCAGGGGGCTGTGCTGCATCTGTGGTTTCCACCAGTCACTTCTGGGGTTTTCCGTCAGCAAATATAGTCCAGAAATGAGGTTGAGCAGTGAATTCCTAGGCAAAGCTGGCACCTGGGCACAGACTGTGGCTGAGGGCCAAGGTTGCTAATCAGGAGCGAGCCTGGGACTCATGCTACGCATGTGGGCTGCTTTTCTGGAAGGGGTTGTGTGTCCCCCTAAGAAGGAAGTTATAGCCCCTATGGCTCATGGAAACCCCAGGTGAGAGCTGAGAGGAGCATAGGTCCGGCCCCACCTGGCTTCCTAAAATAGGCACTGTTGTAGCAGCTCCCAGACCCCAGCTTGTCTTTGGAAATGGGCCTAATCCAATAAGTTAGGTGGAGCTTGGGGTCCAGATCTTCAGAACCTTCCCAAAGGCTCTACCATCTTGTCTGGACATATTGCCAAGACAATATAATTGCTAGGACATATTGGTAAGTGGAAACCCCAGGGCAATGACTGGATCAGCCCTGGACGCTGAGGCCGCAGGTCCGACGTTGTGGGGACAACAGAGTGACCCCTCACAAAGTCGCTTCTTCATCACCTGATAGTGGACTTGCCCTGGCCAAGAGACTCCAGGGTGCATGCCCATGGGGGCACAGCCTGACCCGAGTCTGTGACCTGCACCAGCACCACCCATGGGGCACTCGTGTCAGGTGTGCTTGGGCAGGAACACCAGATAGTCCAGAACTCAGTGTCTGTAGGAGATCACTGGCTTGGAGCTTGCAAAAGGCGATAGCGCCAAAGACAAATAGCATCCCTCACCCCCATTTAAGGAGCCCAGAGGCTGGGCAGCTGGTGCCATGTGTGATTCTGGGTCAAATATACAAACAGCTGTGAGGAATGTTGTCAAGACAACCGGGAAAATGTGACTATGTAGACATGTGCATTAGGATACATCTTACGGTGTTAACTTTGATGTTGTGGTTATGGTGGCGACAGCTTGGTTCTTAGGAGACTGCAGGCTGATGAATTAGGGGGCCGGTCCTCATGCCTATAACATATTTTCAAGTGTTTCAGAAAAAAACTACAGAGATATAAAGCAAATAAGGGGAATTGTTAACCATTGGAGAACCTGAGTGAAGGGAACATGGGCATCCATTGTAATTTTTCTATAGGGTTTAAAATTTCAAAATGGGAAGTGGGTCGGGAGAGCCCTCTCAGGTGATGGTGACATTGAGCAGGCAGAGACCTGTCACCTACCTCCTCTGCCTGAGTCCCTCACCTGTGCCAGGGGAGGGCCTGGGTCCTGTCCATCTCATAGTGGCACCTGTTTGTAGACTCCCCAGGGCTGTACTCCGCCCAGCTTGGGACCCTTCCCGGGGCCTCGTGCTTGCTACCCGCTGCCCTGCTCCTCTCTATCCTGTCAATCCTCTCACCGCCCCTCATACTGCCTTTGGTGCCTTTACCAGGTGAAGGAGACTAGGGACGTGAGTCACCTGCTCCAAGGTGGCTGGCAAGAGAGGTGTGTGGACATTGGAGACCTTGACCTCCACCTGCACCCACTGGAGTGGGTTTTATAAACATCAGTTTATAGGGTCATGACTCACCTTGTTTAAACCTTTGAACTAAGAGAGAGGAGAAACCCCACATGTCCTACAAGGTACATCTATGAATGTTTGCTTCCACTGTAAGTATGGACGCAAGTGTTTCTTTTAGAGATTGTGATAAATTGGGAAGTTAAAGAAGTGAAGGCTCTTTGGGCTCTGCTTTCCTCCCCTGCAGTGGTGCTTCCTCCAGATTCCTGTGAGTGGTGCTCTCTGGGTTGGCCTGGAGGATGACGGAGACTCCTCTCCAGTGTGTCTGCCTGTGGCTTCCATCCCCCCATGGCTTTCCTCCCCTCCGTGGCTTTGTCCCCCCGATGGCTGCTGTTCCCCCATGGCTTCCAACCCCCCATATCTTCCATCCCCCGGAGGCTCCTGTTTCCCCTGGGTGCCCCATCCTGCTGAGGAAAGTGTGGAGAAGCACAAACAAAGGTATTATGGCCAGGAAGGAAAAACTTTGGGCAAGATGGGGTGGGGCTCAGCTGGTCAGAGGCCACTGGCCCCTTATTCTCTCCTTGGAGATAGGGAGGGGCTGGGCTGGAGTCCATTCACCTCAGAGTCCTGGAGGAGTGGATGTGACACATCTGGGAAGAAGAATAGATGTTGACATTCTTTCCATATGGATTCTGTGTTTCCCTCTGGAGTTCTGCTCTCAGCCACTTGCTGACAGATATGAGAGCATGTGTCATGATCCATCAGACCAGCAGGAGAAAATGCTGCTGCTGATGATAATGATGATGATGATGGTGATGGTGATGGTAGTGATGATACTGGTGATGATGGTGATGACTGTACTGATGATGATGGTGATGGTGACGATGACTACAACGAGCAGTAAACTGTCTGCAGGCTCCTGCTTGTGCCAGGCATGGCGCTGGGCACTGTACATACGATCCTTTTTGAGCTTACCTGCCCCACTGGCAGGGGCTGGGAGGACAATTGTTCTTCACATTCTGGAACCTGTTTTCATTTCTTCTGAGCACGCAGTCCCTCCCCATAGTCCTGGTTATCTGTGGCTGTGTAATAGTCACCGCAAAACATAGTGGTTTCTGACAACAACTGTGTGGATTTTCCCCACAAGTCTGCATCTGAGCTCAGCAGACAGACCTACCCCCCCCAAATCTCTGTCATTGCTCTGTGGCTGGGTCCCCACGAGGTCCAGGTGGAAGCCACATGGTCTGTGTGACTCTTGGGGGTCCTGATATATTGATTCCCCGGGCTGACTGCCCTCCAGGGTTGGTAGTGAGACCCTCCTCTGTGGCGCAGTGTCACCTACCGCCCCCCAGGCCATGGCAGACACCCTGTCATCCCACGCACACAGGCGCCCCCCTCCCTGGGGACCAGGCTTTTCCAGCTGGGTCAGGTCTGGCTGTTTTCTCTTTCCCCTTTCCTGCTCCTCTTTATGAACTTGTCCTATGAGGGCTCAGGTGCCTCAGGGGTCCAGTCCTTACTGCACCCTCCACCTCCTCCTGTGGCAAAGTGTTTGCTACCTACTCCTGCACAGCAGGCCCTTGGCTGACTGGAAACTGTGAAGGCTCCTGAGCCTGGTGTACGAGCTGTGGGGTGCAAACAGACTTGGCTGCCCCCACCTGCTCTTGCCACCTTTTCGCGTGGTCCTGGCAAATGCGGACCTCTCAGAGAGGCCCTTGCACAACATGCCTGAGGCTCTTAGGGTGAAACCACAAAACCCATGGACAGCTGTTGCCTGGGGGCATCCTGAGGTGGAACCCAGACCCACTGCCTTGAGCCCATGTGTGGCTCTGAGGGTGTCAGTTCCCTTCTCCCACTGTGATTTCTCCCCTGTCGTGTGGAGAAGGTTGTGTGGCTCCTGGACTAGTGGCTGGGCATTCAGTGATTTAGTAGTTGTTACACGATTAGGGCCTAAAGGACCACCTTAAGTTTGACATGTGGCTGATGACCATCTTGAAGCCGAGTGGTGACTGAGTTGTGGTCCCCATGGCTGCATCGTGTGGAATTGTGTCAGTGACCAGTTTCTGGGTATCCTTTGGAGACTGCAGGCTGGAATGGGGGAGGATGAGGGAGGAAGGGGATGGCCGTGAAGTGGGGCTGGCTTGACATAGGATGAAGTCATCTTGAGGGGAATCACTGAGCACCCCCATGCCTTCTAGGGCTCCTTGGCCAGCCCAGGCTTCCATGCAGGTGTCCGCCTGCCCTGCCTCTCCCTGTTGTCTCCAACGTGGCCTCTCCCCTCCATCGGGCTCCCTGGGGGAGACCCAGGGGCCCTGAGATGGGTGTCCCAGCCTTGCTGCAGGGTGGACAGCTCAGGAGCCCTTCTCAGTGGGGCACCAGGACCCAAGAAATGTGGGAGGAGGTGAGCTGGGAAGGGGCACCGTTCTGACTTTCCAAATAAAGCAGGAATTTTGCTGCTTGTTATAAAAAGAATACACACTCATTTTCAGTGATTTAGGAAAGTACAGAAAAGTGTAAAGAGAAAACAAGCATGCCACTGCCCGGCACCAGTGTGGAGCCCTTCTGTATCACTGTGTGCCAGGGCTGTAGTTTTAGTGTCTGCAGATCTTAAACATGTAAACTCAAAAATAAAACCTGAGTTTTGATGACTGCATAATATTCTGCTGTGCGAGCCTAGCATGACCTGGGTATCTGACCTCCTGGCTGGAAAAGTTTACTGCTCCTAATTTTTCGCTGTTTTAAATAATCTTGAGGTGGACCATCTTGCATGTGAATCTTGTATGCATTTCTACTTTCTGCCTTATAACAGGTTTGTAGTTGTGGAATTACTGGCCTGAAGGATAAAATCCTTCTTAAAGCTCTTGGCACACACGACCATATTTGGGGAGACTGCTTCCCATGTTAATTCCTCCATGGGCAGGATGAGTGCCTGGTCCCAGTGGCCCCACCTGCATCATGACCATTATTGACACATCAACTGTGCCACCTCTGAGCTCCTCGGTGCTTTACATTGCAGGGGCTGGCATGTGAGGCGAGGTTTGCCCGTCCCCCTCCCCTCGGGAATTGACAGGGGCCACTTCCTTTTTTGAGGCTCCTCCCCTGACTTAAAAAAAAGTCAAAACAGTGTTACAGAAGTTTTGGTTTATGTTAAATCAACATTCTTGACAACACAATAGAAAAAAACCACAATGCAATCTAATTGTGGATTCATGAGAAAATTCCAGCCTTGATTCTCAAAGGCTGAGCAGAGGAGTGTGGTGGGGTGCCCAGGCCGGGCCAGGAGCCTGTGCCCTGGGGAGCTCCTCTGGCAGGGCTCTCACCATGAGGTCATACCCTGCATGCTTGGGGCTGGGATTCTAGAAAGGCCTGCTGGAAGTCGCCCTATTGGATGGCAGAGCAGGGATTACTGTGGGACGACCTCAGAAGAGCTGCTTCCTCTCTCGGTCCCCCTGGCCCTTGGTGTCACAAGGGTCTCACAACCAGAGCATCTCCAAGAGGCAGATTCAGATTTTGCACAAAGAACAGGGAACCCAGGCTTCCTTGGGAGCAGGACTTCCCAAGGGTGGCTGGCCACTTTGGCAATTCTGACGATTTTGCCACCTTTGCAAGTGTCTGAAATCTGCAGCCTCCCACCCCTCAGTTCCCTTTTTCTTGGTCATTTTCTTTGGTGTCTTATCCCCCACTCACCTCTGCCTTTGAAAATTCTGTTGTCTTTCTACTCACTGGGCTCTGGGTACCAAATTACCTTTATTATTTGTTTGGGGTTGACTTTCTGGCATGCTGGGGTTGCTGGTGCCTCAGATCAAACCAGTTCCCGGCCCCACTGGGTCGTGAGCCCCTGAAAATGCAGCTGCATCTCTCCTTGTTTCTCACCACCTGCCCCCTCAGTGTCAAGGTGAGTGTGGTGGACTGAATGAGCACATAGACAGGAACACATGGGCCCCCACACACACTTGCACACACATGTATGCACACATGTGCAACTTACATATGTATGCACACATACATGCAGTGCACATACACTCACGCGCGCGCACACACACACACACACACACACACACACATTCACACACCCCATAATTTTGTTCTGGGTTTTCCACCAAAAGTAATTATACCATACACATTCTCCTATTACCTACGATTTTTCAGTTTACAATTACTGTGGATATCTTTCCATGTCAGGATGTAAAAATCTACCTCATTCTTTTTATTTTTAAATTAGTTTAGCAGTATCCTGCCCGCACAGAGCATTCTGCATTACCGTCTGCGTGTGCCGGGCAGGTGGTTTCCAGGTTCCCTTTATGCTGTGAGGCCTGGGTCCAACCTCGGTCTGTGTCCCAGCCTCTCCCTCAGCTGTCACATGGGCAGAGCCATCCCTGGGCCCCTGGGAGGTCTACAGGTTGGTGGAAACATCACTCATTCATTTGAGTCTTCTCCTAGGCACCTGGAGTCCTGGGTGCCAGCGACCTGGGTTCTCTCCAAGGGAGGGAAAGCGGGGTCAGCAGGATCCGTGTTGATGTTGGCCCTGGCAGCCTGTGCTTCTGCCTGCTGCCCACCCCCTGGGTGGGCCACGGCTTTCCATCCTGGGCACTGGGGCTGGGCAGGCTGGATTTGGCCCCTGAAGCTTCTGTCCTTTAGGAAGCCATGTGGCCTATGGGGTGCTTGGGGGACTGCTGCTCTCACCAGAGTTAAAAAGGACAAACGCCACAATTATCTGGCTGAATGCGTCTTTTCTCCAAGGTGTCAGGGCTGTCGCAGTTGGAGCTCTGTTTCAGAACTGATGTCCTGGGTGATTCTGTCCCCATCTAGCCTCGAGGTTTGTGTAGGGCTCCCCTGCCTTGGCCCCACAACACCTCTCCCAGCTGCTGGTCTTTTCCCCTGTGCCCTGAGTTACCTCCCCCACTCTCTCTCCCTGCCTCTGCCCCTCTCCCTCTTACCCTCATGCCCTCCCCCAGTCACCACAGTGTGCTCACCTGGCCAGCCCAGCCCAAGGCCTGGCTGACCCTCCCAGGCTGCAGCTGGGGCTACCTTGTGCAGTTGTGATGATCTTGGGGACACGGATGCAGCTGGGCCCGGACATGTCCAGGGCCCAGCTTGCAGGTGATGCCCCTCATCCTCCTTTTTCCCTTGGACCATTTGCAGGTAACTTCGAGCCCCTGCTTGGGCCTGGAGTGTATGGCAGGCTCTAGTGCCTGCTTCCCAGGAGAGTGATGCCCACCTTCCACCAAGAAGCTCATTGTATCCTCATAGAGCTTTCGTCTGTTGCAGTCCTACAAGGGGCAGGGGGCAGGGGACAGGTGAGGCTCTTGGGTGCCTTGCTGTAGACACAGGAGGACTAGCAGGCTGGGTGTGCTGAGCCCCCCACGTCCATCAGGGCAGTCCTTGGGTGCCCAGCTCTTGTTGTGAGCCAGCAGTGGTCTCCATGGGGTGGGTGGCCTGTCTGCCTCTCCTAGGTGAGGGGTAGCTCTAAGGTGTTCCCGGCAGAACAGAACCCACCTTCCCTGCTTCTCACTTTCTCTTTCAGTCCCGGGGCCTTCCTGCACAACATAGCAAACAGCCAGACCCATCCTGGCCCAGGTGAGACCTGAGCCCACCAGGTGGTGGTGTTCTAAAGACCCCCAGGGGTGGAGTTGGGGTGTCATGCACAGTGCACATGGTCGTGACCCCTGTGTCTCAGCTTCCACACCTGTCACAGGGGCCCCTGCCGTGGGCTTTCCAGAGCATGGTGAGGCTTCAGGGATGCGTGGGACCAGCAGGTAGTGTTTGGGGAGCCAGTCCCAGTAACTAGGCCTGAGGAACGCCAAGTGGGGTTTTGTATTTTAAGGCACATTGGTTTCCTTCCTTTTGATTGACCTGGAGCCTCCATCAGAGAAGCCCCTTGGACCTTCCAAGGTGCACCTGACTCCCGACCTCCTGAAAGGGCCCTAAGTCTGTGTCATCTGACCTCAGACATCCTGCCCACCTGCAGGGTCAGTGCCGGCACATAGAGGCCTTGCAGCAGAACCTGCTGCAGCCTCCTTGTTTGTCCCTGGGGCCCCTGGGACCTGGGCAGGCAGGGGTTCACACCGGGCCAGGGGACAGAGGCAGACCCATCAGGGGAGGTCGGCCATCCTCAGTGTTTGTGAGCTCCAGGGGCTGCCAGTGAGAAGATAGCCTGGAGCCACTGTCCAGTGTGGACGTGCAGTATGCACTGTTGACCTAAAATCGTAACACAGCCAGCTATTTTACCAGCAAAATGGGTTTATTCAGGCACCGCAAAGAATTGCAATTTGGGACATGCAATCTCTGGCAAGCCACAGGAAAGTCCAGGGAACAAAGGAGAGTAACATTCTTTTATAGAGAAGGGAGAGTTGGGAGGAGCTGTTGTAAAACAAGAGTCCATTGGAGGAAACTGGGAGTTCGAAATATAGTGGCTTTCATTGACTAAGTGTGACAGCCTTTGGTTGGCTGGGCTGTTGCCAGGCGAGGAGAAATCCTTCCTCCTTCTGGGTAGTAAAGTAGTAACATTCTTCCTGTTGGAGATACAAAGGTGTAGTCTCTTCCTCTGGGTCTATAACTGACACTGAGTGATAGGGTGTAAGAGCTCTCCCTTATGGCCTCCTGACTCCATTTTAAATGAGGGTCTGTTTATTAATTTTCACAGGACTCCAGGTGTGGACATGGGGTGTAACTTCTGGGTCCAGTCTCTGGACCTGGCCAATCCTGAGCAGTTGCAGGGCTCTGCCTTTGTCTCAGTCCGTGGCTCCTGGTGGGTATGGGTGATGGGGGCTCACTGTGTGCCCAGTTCTACAGTTGCTGGGTTTGAGCCATCTTCACCCTGGTGTGATCGCTGGTATCATGAGCCCACTTTATGGATGAGCAAACTGAGGACAGCCAGCTCGGGGCCTGCCATGCAGAGGAGACCCAAGGCACAGGACCCTTCTGTAGCCTGACTCTGGAAGACAGGGGCTTGGAGAAGACTGGTAGGGAAGGAGCAGAGGGTCAGGCCTGGTGGGCTAGCCCTGGGTAGGGGGTGGGGGTTCAGGTGAGCCAGCTCTTCCTCCTCCTGGGTGGAGAGAAGCTATTCTCTGCTGCCCCAGCCTCCAGGGAGTGCCCCATGCCTGGGGGCTGGGAAGATCTGGCTGTGTTTACTGTCCTCACTGTGCCTTTGCCAATGTGGCATGCTACCAGTTTAATGTGTTCGGTTTTGGTTAATTTGTCAGTTGAAAATGATATGTATTGTGATTTTAGCTTGCCTTTCATGGGTGGTTAGCGAGGTTGAGTATCCTTCTCACACAGCTGTAGCATGTGCCTGTTCTGTTCCTGGCTCTGCCCTGTTCTGTTGGGAGATCCCCACAGTATATATAGTTCATGGAGGAAGAGTAGAAAAACTTTGCTATATTTGCTGTACATACTTTTCATAGCACTTTGAAGTTTGTTTTCATGATTTGGAGCACTGTTTCAATCCATCAGTGTCCTCTCCGTTTTCCTTTCCATTTTCTTTTTTGTTTGTTTGTTTGTTTAGAAAGTCACTTTGCATAATGAGAGCAAATATGCCCTCATGTTCTGATTTTGATGGCTTTGTCTTTTACATCTGACTCTTTAGATTTCTTTCACTTTATTACCATTTACGTTCTGAAGTGAAGACCGAACTTTATGTTTTCAAAAAACACTTGCCAAGGTCTTTCTGGGCTTCAGGCTCTGTTCCCAGGGCTGTCGGACTGCGGCAGCTGTGGCAGGCAGTGTCCTGCCCAGGGACCCTGGGGCGTTGGTGGCCTGCAGAGGGTCTTGTCTGCTGAGTGCTCCTCCTGGGCCAGTGGCTGAGGGTGGGGGGAGAACTGTCCCTCTGAACGGTGAGGAGACCTTTGGGTGTGGGCAGACAGCTAACCTCTCATGCCTCAGTTTCCTCATTGTACAATAGGGCTAATGATAATTATCCCGATTACCGCAAGGTTGTTGCAAAAAAAAATGAATGTAGAGTTCTTGATGCTACCAGATGCAGAGTCAGCACTCAGCCAGCCTTAGTGATGATGGGTGGGGTCACTCTCACAGGGCCACCAGGTTCTTTTCTCTTTCTTTTTTGAGATAAAATTCACATCACATAAAATTAACCATTTTAAAGCGAACAATTTGGTGGCATTTAATACATTCACAGTGTTGTGCAACCATCACCTCTGTCTAGTTCCAGAACATTTTCATACCAAAAGGAAACTCTGTGTGCACTAAACAGCCACTCCCCATTCCCCTCTGCCCCCACCCTCTGGTGCTGCCAGTCGGCCTCTGTCTCTCTGCATTTACCTATTCTGGGCATGATCATGTAAATGGAATCACAATATGTGGCCTTCTGTGTCTGGTTTCCTTCACTCAGCACAATGCTTTTGAGGCTCATCCTTGTTGTAGTGTGCATCAGCACTTCATTCCTTTTTAAGGCTGAATACTACTCCATTGTATGGCGGCACTGCAGTTTGCTTAGCCATTCATCAGTTGACAGACATTTGGGTTGCTTCCATCTTTTGGCTATTGTGACTACTGCTGCTGTTAACATTTGTATACAAGGATTTGTTTGAGAAACCGTTCTTAGTTCTTTGCGGGTCTATACCTTGGAGTGGAATTGCCAGGTCATATTATAATTTTCTGTTTAACTTTTTGAGGAACCACCATACTGTTTTGCATAGAAAATGTACCATTTTATGTTCCTACCATGAATGTGTGAGGGTTCTAATTTCTCCACATCTTCACCAGCACTTGCTAGTTTCCTGTTTGTTTTTTTCTTTTTAAAATTATAGCCATCCTAGTGAGTGTATAGTGGTATCTCATGGTTTTGATTTGCATTTCAGTGGCATCCAGATGACTTAAGGATGTTGAGCTTCTCTTCATGAGCTTCTTGGCCATTTGTATTTCTTCTTTGGAGAAATGTCTGTTCAGATCCTTTGACCATTTTTAAATTGATTTGTCTTTTTGTTGTAAAGTTCTTTATGCATTCTGCATGATAGACCCTTATCAGGTAATATGATTTGCAGATATTTTCTCCCATTCTGCATAGTGCCTTTTCACTTTCTTGATACTATCCTTTAATGCAGAAAAGTTTTAAAGTTTGATGATGTCTAATTTATGTCTTTTTCCTTTTGTTTCTTGTGCTTTTGGTGTCATTTCTAGGAATCCATGCCCAAATCCAAGGTCATGAAGATTCACTCCTGTGTTTTCTTCTAAGGGTGTTATAGTTTTAGCTCTTATATTTAGATTGTTAATCCATCTTCAGTTAATTTTTTGTATATGGTGTGAGGTAGGGGTTCAACTTCACCGTTTTGATATCCAGCTGTTCCAGCACCATGATACAGCTCCCTGGGGAAGGTGACTTAAAGCCGTCCCCTTCACGGGGTCCGGAGGGGCCCTGCCTATGGCTGCAAACTGCCTATGGTGAAATGGTGGGGGTGCCCTGGCTCTGAGACACGCCCCCACCACCCCCCCGCCTCAACCTCCCTGGGCTCTGTGGGGACAGGGCAGTAATGGCCCTCATGGAGGCAGGCCCAAAGGATGGCTGGTTCCCTCTGCCTTTCCCAGTCACATATGGTGAGGTCTTTCTTGACCCTCCCTCTCCACTTCAAGTCTCCCATCCCATCCATGTGGGCCACTGTCCCCACACACACTCTGCCCCAGCTGCCCTCATGCTACCCTGCCCTTCCTCTTGAAAAGTGAGTGGGAGGTGCTGCAGATCTTTGCAGGGGAAGCTCTTGAGGAGTCAGCTGACTGCTGGTTAATGATGTCTGTTTCTCCTTCGTTTCAGCTGTGTTGGAGTGGAAGAGGAGGAGGCCCCAGACATCGACATATACCACTGCCCAAACTGTGAGAAAACCCATGGGAAGTCCACCCGTAAGTATAGCACCATGCTGCTGCTCCTTGGATCTGACTATGGGGGCAGGGTCTCTGCTTGGCCTTGACCCCAACCCCAACTGGACCCCACCTTGCTGACGTGAACCGCCCTGTGTAGTTGCAGCCAGGGGACTCTGGTATCTAGGAACCACCTCCTGCCTCATTTATTGCCCCTCATGGCCTTGCTGGGCCCACTGTGGCCCCTCCTGGTCATCTCCTGCCTGCACATGCAGCTGGGGCCCCTCACGGCCTTTGCAAAGAGCCCACCAGCCTTCAAAGGCCTGGGCAGGGGTTGCAAAGTCCAGCATTTGCAGTGACCAGGCAACCTGAGATGGGTACATAGGCTGGGAAATGTCCAAGGGACCATCCATCCCAGCCCTGCCCAGCTCTGCCCAGCTGGCCATCTCTCTGCAGGGGTCCAGGAATGTGCATTGTTGCAGATTTGCTCTCCTTCCCTTCTCTAGCACCCCCTGCATGGAATCTTAGGTGTTCACCTTTCTCTCTCTCTCTTTTTTTTTTCCAGCAATGAAAAACATTTTATTTCCTGTCAGTTCTACATTATTAATAAGTAAGAGTACAGGGAGGAAAAATAATAGTTGTTTTTTTTTTTAATTGAAGTATACAGCCAAGGAATTTTGTATTTCTGAAATGCAAAAGAATTCCCTTTCTCAAACTATTTGTGCATTACAAGGACTTTATCCTCCTCCCCTTCCATCTGGCCCTCTGGGGGTGTGGGAGGCCCAGTGGGGGCTCCCCAAGGCACAGGCTTATCCAGGGTGGCCCACATCATGGCTGGGAGGCAAGTTCTAAGGCCGGGTCTGTGTGGGGGAAGTGCTGTGACCTTCTGGGGCTGGACCCCTGTAGCCCTTGTGGAGTGAGTCCTGTGGATCCAGTGGGCATAGAGGGAGGACACCAGCACAGGGTGAAAGCCCACCTCCAGCACCCCTGTTCTGTGAGTCGTGGCCAGCCAAGGGAGCCCAGGCCAGCCCCTTGGGAAGCTGGGTGAAGTGGGGTCTCACCTCTCCTTGACTTTTCTTGGGCCTCTCTTTGTGCCTGGCCTGTGCCCCATCATCACTAAGCGACCATGGGAGCTGTATTCCTTTCGGCTCTTGTGCTCTGCCCTCCAGCGCATGTGGGCATGAGGTAAATGCATGAGAAGATGAAGAAGAAAAGGCCTGGTGGCTTCTGAACTTCCTAGGCATGAAGATTCTCAAGTTCCTGACTTACCCTCATACCCCTAGAAGTTGGCAGCACTGATGCTCACAACACAACTCCCCTAAACGACCCGATCCTCCTGGTAACTGCTTTGCAGCAGATACAGGAGGATGACTGTCACCCCGTGGCTTAACCTGAATTTCTGGCACCTCATGAACCTCCAGGAAAACTCAGGGCCTAGGAGAGACAAACAGGGTGTGGACCCAGGTCCTGCATCTCGTGGCCCTGGGTGTGGGGTGGGGGGCTGATCAGGGCTGGGGCCGGGAGACAACCCCCTGCCATATAGAGCTGAGTGCCTGGGTAGGCACTACCCTGGGAGGTGCTCAGGGAGGGTGGGGGGCAGGGCCACCTCTGTGAGCGCTGTTCTAGATCAGCAGACAGTGTGGGACTTCAGCCTGGCAGGACCTGGCAGCCCCTCCTTGGCTGTGTGTGTGTATGTGTGTCTTGCATGTGTGCACGCGTGTGTGTGTGCATATGTGATTTGTAAATTCTGTGAACCAGACTTCTTGTTGTTATTGAGGCCCGTGTGCCCATCAGGGACGAAGGCACTGGTTTTAGCATCTTCCGCCAGTGTGCACTCCTAGATTGCCCATCACCCTTTATTTTACATGTGTGTGCCCTGACCAGAGCCTGTCTGTGACACACTGGTTGGTTTTTTCTGCTTGGATTCCAGTCACACCTTCCACAGTAAGGCCCCTCGATGACCCTGTGCCCCCTGGGGGCCACCTAAGCCCATGAGCCTGCCTCCTTTCCTTGCCCTGGCCTGGGTGAGATTTGTGACGGGCACAGTGAGGTGGGGATGGCAGGGGGAGGACCAGAACAGGATAGAGTTGGGGAATGGAGCACCGTGATGGGATGGAGGCAGAGTTCCCAGGGTGAGCTGGGCCTGAGGCCATATCCCTCTAGCTTTGCGTGTCTTACCAGATCTCAGGGTTCTCTCCCCACGCTGTTGCCACCTGTCCCTTGGACTGATTTTGGTCTGTGACCCTCACAGGTTTACGCAATTCACAGATGTAGAGTGAGACCCAGGAGTCCCTGTGGGAACTCGGCAAGGTATCCTTACTGACACGAAGGCTCACGGGAAGCGGGTGACATGGCCCTTAAAGTGGTTCTGAATCCTGGTGTTGCCTCTTGTTAGCGCTATGACTGCTTAAGAGGTAACTTACTAATTTCTTACTTTCCTCCTGCCTGAGGCGGATGTAGCTGTCACATCTTCCTGGTGGGATGAACCACGCTTAGGACGGTGGGCCGGGCTCTGGTGCTGAATGCCTTAGGGACACCTCTTGCCCCCATAACCCGGGGGGCCCACTGAGACCCACCAGCTTCCTGCTGTCTCCTGGGCACCTTGTCAGAGGGTGCCTTGGGCCACCATAGGCAGGAGAAGGCTCAGCCTCTGGGCTTAGGAGGGTCATGGGACCTGGGGAGGGAGGGAACCCACCAGCCAGGGCTGCAGAGGGGTTCAAGGGTAGCCCCATGGAGCTCAGACCCTGCCTCACAGCTTCATCTTTGGCTGTTGTCCCAGCATACCTGCTCCAGCCACAGTATCAGGTGTATTCCAGCCTCTCCACGAGGTTCTTGGAGCTGCCCAGTCCCGAGTGAGGGCCTGGGAAGCCCAGGTGGCCCAGGACTGCCACTGGCCCCTGGTCAGCATGCACTTCTCAGGCCCAGCTCCTGGCAGGCAGTGGAGATGCTGCTCCTCTCTCCTGCTGCCCACTGCTCCCCTGCATGTCTGCTATCGCTGGGCTGCATGCCCCCTCCAAGACTTGGTTTCCCCACATGGCCTTCTGACACAGGGCACTCCATGCTCACGAGGAGCCTGGGAAGCCAGGACTAGCATTAATGATGAAGCACAGAGATACCTAGTAACTTGCCTAGGGTCACATGACTACCAGATAGTTGGATCCCTTTGGATCTCCTGTCTGCCTGGTGCTGCCAGCAGAAGTTCCAGCTCCAGACCTCCCTTCGTAGGATCTTGACAGATTTCCATAGTATGCACTCACACCTTGGTCTTGGAGACCAAGCATGATGTAAATATCACCTGTTGTAGGAGACAGTCTCAAGGAGCTGTGACTTGATGAGACGGGGAAGGGGTGGCAGTTTGGAACAGAGGTCAGCTCAGCCACCATCCACCTAGCGCTTTCCCCTTCTTGCTTTAGGCAGGTCCTACTCAGGGGCAGTTGTCAGCTCCCTTCACCCCCACAACCACCGGGATGCAGGAGGACTGCAGCCCCCACCCTGTCCCCATCTGTGAAGGACAGGCACCCTGAGGGCCCCACCAGCTCTCCCTCACCTCCAGTCTCATCTCAGCCTGTTTCAAACCCTTCCAGGCAGCCCCCAGGGATGGTCTCCATGCCTGGCCCATCTTCACTCACCGAGTTACCTGTGGCTGCCCTGAATGGGGGCAAGGGTATCAAGGAAATAGCTTCCTTCCCTCTGGGGGCTCAAAGTCCAGTAGGGGCAAACATTAGTGTGTATGCGTGTGCGCGTTTGTGCTTGCGCGCGTGTGTGTGTGTGTATGTGTGTGCTAGTGTGCACGTGCCTGTCCCAGTCCAGTAGGGGCATGTGTACTTGTGTGTGGGTGCACATGCATGTGTATGTGTGTGCACACATGTGTCACAGCCCAGTAGGGACAGGTGTGTATGCTCACTTGTAAAAAGTCCAAGGTGGGTGTGTCCAGTGCCCTTGGAGCATGTGTGACAATAGGACAGCCTGAGGGAGTGGGCAGGGGGTGGGGAGGGCAGAGGGCACAGCAGGTGACGCCTGTGAGTTGTGGTCTGTCATGGCAGCAAAGGTCCCAGCAGGGAAGGACAGGGTTGGTGCTGTTTGAGGGCAAATCTGAGGGGAGGCCAGGTGGGAGGGGTCCTGAATAGTGAGCCTTAGTGGGACCTTCTCAGGAGGTGCCTCTGACGAGTTCTCAGCAGACTGAGTGCTGAGTGACATGGGGTCCCAGGAAGGCCCCAGCTTTCGGGTGCATCGTCTGAGCTGGCAGGTCGGGAGGTGAGGTGGGGACTGTGACTTAAGGATGTGGAGGGTGGGGGCTCCTGACCATGTGACAACTTGGGGTCCTAAGAGGCAGGGGAGGCGGGGTGGGCCAGGGACAGGGAACCCCAAGTTCTTTGCCTCTGAGGGGTCTGAGTCTTGCGGCATTCACAGTGGCTGCCCTCCCGGCCGGGTCCCTGGAGGCAAGGGGAGGGGGCTGTGGGTGATGACCTGCCTCTTGTTCCCCCACAGTGAAAAAGAAGCGAACCTGGCACAAACATGGCCCGGGGCAGACTCCCGAAGTAAAGCCCGTGCAGAATGGCAGCCAGCTCTTCATCAAGGAGTTGCGGAGTCGGACCTTTCCCAGGTGAGCAGGTGGCAGCCTTTTCCTCTCCAGCCTGCCTGCTCCCTCCGAGGTCTGGATACGTATCCCACCACTAGGGCTCCAGGGCCATGGGTTTCCCTCTGGGGGAGCAGCACAGTCCCCGAAACTCCAGGTGCTCCCGGCATGGGGGCTGATCTCTCCCTTCTCAGCACCTCCGAGGACAGTTTATGGGGACCCTCTTCACAGCCCGGGAGGGAAGGGACCTACCTCCCCCACCTGGTATGGGCCTTCCCATGGAACCTTCCTGAGAGAGAGGCTACCGTCCCCATTTTATGGACCAGGAGTGGGGGCTGGCGTCCAGCCTGAGACCATCCTCTGGAGGTGGCAGGTCCTGGTGTCAAATGGCTGTGGGCTTTCCTCTGTGTCCATGGCCTGGTGGGGTGTCCCTAGGTCTTCTCAGAGCACACCCTCCCCCTGTGCAGCCTTGTCCTATATGAGGACTGAGGGCAGAGAGCAGGATCAGGGCCACAGGAAATGGTTTCTGGTGAGGGGGGCACCGTGACTGCATGGACGTGAGGTTGTACAGACAGCTGCTCTGAAACACCCTTGTCCCTTCACAGCTGGAAGACAGTTTCTCTTTGTCTGACAAAGTCTTTACAAAGTCTTTACTTCTTCTTCACTTCTGAAGGATAATTTGATGGACACAGAATTCTAAGTTGGTGGGTTTTTTCTTTTAACACTTTAAATGTCTCATCCCATGCTCGACTTGAGTGCATGGTTTCTGGTGAGAAATTCAGTGTAACTCTTAGCCTTGCTGCTCAGTGGATAAGGTATTTTTCCTCTCTGGCTTCTTTTTTATTTTCTTTTTTTCCACCTTTATTGAGATATAATTCATACACCATACAATCCATCCATTTAAAGAGTACAGTTCAGTGTATTCATAGCTCTGCACCACCACCAGTCAGTTTTAGAATGTTTCCATCACCTCAAAAAAACCCCTGTAGCTTTATCATCCTCATTCCTCCCCACTTCTCCCCAAAGTCCTATCACTAATCTGCTTTCTGTCACTGTAGCTTTGCCTATTCTGAACATTTCATCAAAATGAAATCATATAATATGTGGTCTTTGTGACTGGCTTAGTTCACTTAGCATAATGTCTTCAAGGTTCATCCAGGGTATAGCAAGTGTCAGTGCCTCATTCCTTTTTTATGGCCGAATAATATTCCGTTGTATGTATAGACCACATTTTGTTTATCCATTCGTCAGCTGATGGACATTTGGGTTATTTCTGATTTGGGGCTACTGTGAAGAATTCTACTATAAATGTTCTTGTAAAATATTTTGTTTGGACATATATTTTCATTTTTTTTTAGGAGTAACTCAATATTTAATTGTTTGAGGAACTGCCAGACTGTTTTCTAAAATGGTTGTATCACTTTCCATTCCCACCAGCAGCGTCTGAAGGTTTCAATTCACCAGAACTTGTTATTATCTGACTTTTTTTTTTTGGCTGCGTTGGGTCTTAGTTGCGACACGTGGGATCTTTGTTGAGGCATGCAGGATCTTTGTTGAGGCATGTAGGATCTTTCGTTGAGAAGCACGGGCTTCTCTCTAGTTGTGGCGTGTGGGCTTCTCTCTAGCGGGCTTTTCTCTAGTTGTGGCATGTGGGTTTTCTCTCTCTCGTTGAGGCGTGCGAGCTCAGTAGTTGTGGTGAGCCGGCTTAGTTGCCCCGCAGCATGTGGGATCTTAGCTCTCTGAGCAGGGATCAAACCCCGCGTCCCCTGAGTTGGAAGGCGGATTCTTTACTGGTGGACCACCAGGGAAGTCCCTTATCTGACTTCTTGATTCTACCTATCCTGTAGTTGTGAAGTGGTCTCTCACTGTGGTTTTAATTTGCATTTCCCTGATGACTAGTGATGTTGAGCATCTTTTCATGTTCTTGTTGGCCATTTGTCGTTTGCCCATTAAAAGTGTTTTTTTTTTGTCTTTTTATTATTGAATTGTAAGAGTTCTTTATGTATTTTAGATACAAGTCCCTTACCAGATATATGATGTGCAAATACTTTCTCCACTTTTGTGGGTTGTCTTTTCACTTGGTGTCTTTTGAAGCACAAAAGTTTTAAATTTTGATTAAGTCTAATTTATTTATTTTTTCTGTTGTTGCTTGTGCTTTTGTTTTAGACAAAAACAAACCATTGCCAAATTCAAGGTCATGAAGATTTATGCCTATGTTTTCTTCTAAAAGTTTTATAGTTTTAGCTCTTATATTTATGTCTTTAACTCATTTTGAGTTAATTTTTGTATATGGTGTGAGGTAAAGGTCCAACTTCATTCCGTTGCATGTGGATATCCAGTTCTCCCATGCACCATTTATTGAAATGCCTATTCTTTCGCCATTGAATTATCTTGGTACCCTTGATGAAAAACAATTGACCATAGATGTTTGGGTTTATTTCTGGACCCTCAGTTCTGTTCCATTGATCCATATGTCTCATATTATGCCAGTACCACACAATCTTGATTACTGTAGCTTTGTAGTGAAGTTTGAAATTGGCAAGTGCCCTCCAACTTTCTTTTTTTTAAAGACTGTTTTGGTTATCTGGGTGCCTTGTATTTCATTCAGCATTCCAAGTTCAGCATGTCAGTTTCTGCAAAGTAGTCAGCTGGTATTTTGACAGGGATTGTGTGGAATCTGTAGATCAGTTTTCCATTATTTCTTGAATCCCACTCCTTCCTTCTAGATTTGGTTTCCTCCTTGTTGAATTTTATCCGTTAGTAGTTCTTTCAGAAAAGGCCTATAAAAATATTCTCTGTGTCTGAAAATATTTTGTCTTTATTCTTACATGATTCTAATTTTCTAAAATGGATCTAAAATTCTAGAGTAAAAGTTATTTTCCTTGAACTTTTTGGAAATACTATTTTGTTGTCTTTTGACATTTATTGTTACTGATATCAGTCTAGCCGCTGGAGTTTTTGTTTTGTTTCATTTTCATTTTTGGTGAATAATCTGTTTATTTCTCTGAAAACTTTTGAGATTGTTTTCTCATTTTTAATATACTATAGGTATACTGCAGTGCTTCTAATGTGCATTTGTTTTTATTTATCCTGTTCAGGACTCAGTAAGTGCCTTTAATTTGAGGTGTCATATTTTATCGCAATTCTGAAAAATGTCCTGTTTTCTCTTTTAATAACACTTCTTCCCCATTCTGTCTTATTTTTCAGATCTTTTCATCAAATTCACTATTTTTTTTTCAGCCAGCTACCATTTAATGTATCTACTGAGTTTTAAAAAATTTCAATCATCATATTATTTTTTCTACAATTTCTATTCCCTTTTAGTGTTGCCTGTTCTTTTCCTCCTTCTCTGTTCTTTGCCTTATCCTCTCATTATCCCTTTGGACATGTTTAATGTACTTGTCTTAAAATGGCCTTTTCAATTATCCTATTATCCTCAGTTCTTGGGATCTACTCTTCTGGGCAGATGAGGCTGCTGGCTCTCCCTCCTGGGGGTTCACCTCCTTCTGGGAGGTGTGATCTTCAGAGGGCATCATTCCCATGGCAGCCAGTCTGCCCTGGGCTCTGAGGTGTCCCTACAGGATGGTTTCGTGTTTGCCTCTTTTTTTTGCTGTATGCGGGCCTCTTACCGCTGTGGCCTCTCCCGTTGCAGAGCACAGGCTCCGGACGCGCAGGCTCAGCGGCCATGGCTCACGGGCCCAGCCGCTCCACGGCATGTGGGATCTTCCCGGACTGGGGCGCGAACCCGTGTCCCCTGCATCGGCAGGCGGACTCTCAACCACCGTGCCACCAGGGAAGCCCTCGTGTTTGCCTCTTGCTGGGTCCTCATGGGTTTCACAGTTCCAGACCCAATCCATGGGTGTGAATTTGGAACTCTCACTAGTGAGACAAGAGCTTGGGATTCCAGTTTATCAAGGGCGACCTTCTACCTCTGGCTGCCTTGTAGCTTCCACAGCTGACTCTGTGCTGTCCCAGTACTCCCAGAGCTTCTCACAGCAGTTGCCCACCACACTACTTCTTCTTCCTCACCCTCCACTCACTCCTTCTGATTTATCCCTAACACTCTGTCACCATGGTGTCAAACCCCAGGATCACTCTTCAGTCCTCACCTTAACTGACCCTTGTCAACCCGTAGCAGTGGTGCAGTCCCCTCTCCTTGAGTCCTGTCCTCTGTAGAGACCATGCCACCATGCTCTGCTGGCTGTCCTTCCCTGCCCGGCCTCCTTCCCTGCTGACGACTCTCCCTGAGGGATTCTGGGAACTCTACTTGATCCCCACCATCTTTTTCCCTGGCCTCATAGATTGTCCCTTGGCCAGCAGCTCCTCAACTTCTTTCTCCAGCCACTAGTCCTTCTGAGCTCCTGACCTGTCTGTCCAACTGGTGCATCCACTGGCCAATCCCAACAAGTGTGTTCCTACTCAGCTCTGGATCTGCCCCCACCCCCATTCCTGCCCCACCTCCAGGCCTCAGTCAGTGGCCCCGGTCCCTTGGTCGCTCAGGCCAGTCTCTTGGCCATTCACCTTTGCCTCCCCTTGTTCTCCCACCCCCATCTGATCTCCTGAGTCCACCACCTCCCTCTCACTGTCACCTTCTGGTCCAGGCACTGCATGCTGAGCCTCCTCCTCCGTGGTTGCCCTGCCCCACCCTGGTCCTGCTGCTGTCCACTGAACATCCGCACAGCAGCCAGATGAATCTCTGACCGTCACTGCCCTTCTCAAGTTGTCCAGTGGCTCCCAGTGCTCTTGGCATGAGGTGGCCTGGCCCACCACCTCACCGACTTGGGTGCTTGCCCCCCACCCCCACCCCCGCCCCCAGCCCCCCAGGTCCTTCTTATTCCTCACACTTGCCACATCCTCCTCCCTCCAAGGCCTTTGCTGGTACATTCCTTCTACTCAGAGCCCTGCCCCTCTCACTCCTGCTCCCCCAGGCTTCGACAGGCCCAGTCTGACACTGCTTCCTGCTGTCTCCACCACAGCACTGCTCTCAGCTGTGGGTTAATGGCCTTGCATGCTCATCTGATGAAAGCCCCTCTCCAGCGTCACCACACAGGGGTCTTTCCAGCTGGGACCCACAGGTCTCTGGCGCCCAGGGCAGCATCCGACACACAGGGAGGCAGGAGAGCTGCTGACCACAGCATCCCAGCCCAGCCCTGGGTCCTGTGTTTGGCTTGTCCAGGGGGTAGGTTCTCTCTATAAAGGGGTTTATCTCCATCTGCTGTGTCCTTAGACCTACCCCCATGCAGGGGTCTGATCTCTGAGCACTTGAGAGGAATATTATCGAGTGGAGGGTGAGTGGAGAGCAAGGGAGGTGGGGGAGGGATCTCGCTCACATGTCTGGAGGCTCCCTCTGCCATAGTAAGAGGGATGGGTGCAGTGTGTCCCCATTCTCTACTCACCACGGCCCTGGACAGGTGCCCAGACCTCCTGGACCTCAAGGTTCCTGTCTGTGATGAGTGTGTGGGACCCTGTCATGTCTACCTTGTGGCTGCCCTGTGACCACTGAGTGTGGCACCGTGACAGGTCCTCCTTCTGGGGCATGGGCGGTGTGTGCCTGGAGCTCAGGCTCCATGTCTGCAGCCCTGAGGCCCTGTCCAGGCCTATCATGGAGGCTGGGACCTGGGCTTGATGTGACCCCTGACTTGTATTTCCCTGCAGCGCGGAAGACGTGGTGGCCCGCCTGACGGGCAACCAGCTCACGCTGGGCTACATGGAAGAGCATGGCTTCACCGAGCCCATCCTTGTCCCCAAGAAAGATGGGCTGGGCCTGGCGGTCCCAGCCCCCACCTTCTATGTCAGCGATGTCGAGAACTACGTGGGTAAGTGCCCTCTCCTGCAAGTGAGTTGTGGGCTCCCTGAGCCAGGAGTCCCTGTATACGCTGCCTAGGCCCTGACTGTGTCTCAGAGCCATGTGAGCCAGTGTGACTCTGGGTCTCCTTGTTCCGTTCTGGGTGCTCTTCTTAGAATGAGACCCCATGCCCCAGCAAATGATGCGGGACCCAGGCCCCTTCCCTTCTCAGTTACTCTGCCCAAAAAATGGGGGCTTCGTGGGGACCCCTGGATTCTGCCAGCTATAGTACTGTTGGGCGCTAATGATAGTCATGCCTGGGAGGGCCCCAGCTGTGTTGTCCACAGTTCCTGATGTTCGTGCCATGTCCTCCTCAGCCTCTGCTGGGGCCAACCTGGGGGCTGACCTCCCTTGTCTGCCCTGGACACGCCGTCCCATGGCCCCAGGACTACCTCCTCTTCTGGATCCCTTTGGGTTCTAGCTGGTGCTATTGGCGCCCTGTCTTGTGTTCCCTGGCAGCTCCCAGTGCTGTGGACACCCTCGGTCAGGACACCTCTGGGTGGATGAAGTGCTTGTATGTGCTGGGACATCATCTGGCACGGAGAGGCTAGCACGTGCTTGCAGTGACCTTGGCAGGGCTGGTGGCCTCACAGCCGTGGCTCTGAGGCCCTCATGGTTGCTGGGGATTGGGGTGTTCACAGGGATGCCTGGGTGGCCAGTGAGGAGAGGGGAGAGGAAAGACCCTGAAAAGGCAAATGCCCAGGCCAGCTCTGGCCGCACACTGGGCAGGAGAGGGCACAGGTGCTGAAACCCTCAGACGAGTTGTTCCATCACTGAGCTCTTGACCCTCTGCATCTCTAAGGCTTATGAGTGGGGGGCAGGGGGCAGATGGGTGTGAGGATTAAATGAGATCGTCTGTACAAGCCACACAGGAAGCCAGTGGCATTCCAGAGAACAGGGGGCGGGGTGGGAAACACGCCTTCTCTGGAGCCGAAGCCCATCAGGGGAGGCCCCAAGGCTGGCCGGCTTGTGGCAGGGAGGAAGAAGGGACTCATGTTTTCAGTCTGGGAATGACCACAGTCCAGGACTGTCTCTGCCATGTCGTAGCACCTGTAATAACAGTTAATAACTAGTGAGTGTCTACCAGGTGCCAGGCATTTTTCTAAGCTGTTTCTGCATAGGAGCTAGTGTTGTCCTGCTCACAGCTCTGTCATCCAGGCCCCAGGCTCAGCCAGCTGCAAACGGCAGGGCCAGGTCTGCCGCAGTCCCTGCCTCCCCACAACCCCCCAACCAGTTGTGCTTACAGGAGTGGGAAGCAGCTTACTGAATAGGGGAGGAGACGGTCCAGAGGTTTCCGTTGTAAATGTCTTTCTTTCACCTTTTAATTTTTTTATTATGCAACTTTTCACACACACACAAAATGAGAGAAATAAGCAGTGAACCCTCATGTACCCAGTACTGGTCACAAAACCCATCAGCTTTTGGCTGTTTTCCTGTCTCCCCAACTCCCCCCTCCCCCAAGTATTTGAAGGCAAGTCTCTGGTACATACATCATTTCGCCCATGAAAACTCCAGTACACAGCGCTAACAGACAGTTTAAATAAGTATATAATCACAGTTCCATCTTGCACTTTACGACACTAACAATAATTCCTTAAAATCACCTAAGACCACCTAAATTCTCCCCAGTTGCCTCAAAAACACCTTTTTATATTTGGATGTTTGACTCTGAATCTAAACAAGACCACATACTACATTTGGGTTTGATGTCCCTTCAGTCTCTTCTGTAACAGCCCCCATCCCCTTTCCATTCCCTTGGTTTGTTGGAGAAATGGGGTTGTTAGTCCTGGAGAATCTTGCTTTTTTTTTCTTTTTTGAATTTTATTTTATTTATTTTTTTACACAGCAGGTTCTTACTAGTTATCCATTTAATACATATTAGTGTATATATGTCAATCCCAATCTCCCAATTCATACCACCACACACCCCAACGCCCTGCAACTTTCCCCCCTTGGTGTCCATATGTTTGTTCTCTACATCTGCGTCTCCATTTCTGCCCTGCAAACCGGTTCATCTATACCATTTTTCTAGGTTCCATATATATGCGTTAATATACAATATTTGTTTTTCTCTTTCTGACTTACTTCACTCTGTATGACAGTCTCTAGATCCATCCACGTCTCTACAAATGACCCAATTTCGTTCCTTTTTATGGCTGAGTAATATTCCATTGTTTATATGTACAACATCTTCCTTATCCATTCATATGTCAATGGGCATTTAGGTTGCTTCCATGACCTGACTATTGTAAATAGTGCTGCAATGAACATTGGGGTGCATGTGTCTTTTTGAATTATGGTTTTCTCTGGGTATTTGCCCAGTAGTGGGATTGCTGGTTCATATGGTAATTCTATTTTTAGTTTCTTAAGGAACCTCCATACTGTTCTCCATAGTGGCTGTATCAATTTACATTCCCACCAGCAGTGCAAGAGGGTTCCCTTTTCTCCACACCCTCTCCAGCATTTTTTGTTTGTAGATTTTCTGATGATGCCCATTCTAACTGGTGTGAGATGATACCTCATTGTAGTTTTGCTGTGCATTTCTCTAATAATTAGTGATGTTGAGCATCTTTTCTTGTGCTTCTTGGCCATCTGTATGTCTTCTTTGGAGAAATGTCTACTTAGGTCATCTGCCCATTTTTGGTTTGGGTTGTTTGTTTTTTTAATATTGAGCTGCATGAGCTGTTTATATATTTTGGAGATTAATCCTTTGTCCATTGATTCATTTGCAAATATTTTCTCCCATTCTGAGGTTTGTCTTTTCGTCTTGTTTGTAGTTTCCTTTGCTTTGCAAAAGCTTTTAAGTTTAATTAGGTCCCATTTGTTTATTTTTGTTTTTATTTCCATCACTCTAGGAGGTGGGTCAAAAATGATCTTGCTGTAATTTTTGTCAAAGAGTGTTCTTCCTATGTTTTCCTCTAAGGGTTTTATAGTGTCCAGTCTTACATTTAGGTTTCTAATGCATTTTGAGTTTATTTTTGTGTATGGTGTTAGGGAGTATTCTAATTTCATTCTTTTACATGTAGCTGTCCGGTTTTCCCAGCACCACTTATTGAAGAGACCGTCTTTTCTCCATTTTATATCCTTGCCTCCTTTGTCATAGATTAGTTGACCATAGGTGCATGGGTTTATCTCTGGGCTTTCTATCCTGTTCCATTGATCTATATTTCTGTTTTTGTGCCAGTACCATATTGTCTTGATTACTGTAGCTTTGTAAGATAGTCGGAAGTTAGGGAGTCTGAATCCTCCAGCTCCGTTTTTTTCCCTCAAGACTGCTTTGGCTATTCAGGGTCTTTTGTGTCTCTGTACAAATTTTAAGATTTTTTGTTCAAGTTCTGCAAAAAATGCCATTGGTAATTTGATAGGGATTGCATTGAAGCTGTAGATTGCTTTGGGCAGTATAGTCATTTTCACAATATTGATTCTTCCAATCCAAGAACATGGTATATCTCTCCATCTGTTTGTATCATCTTTAATTTCTTTCATCAGTGTCTTATAGTTTTCTGCATACAGGTCTTTTGTCTCCTTAGGTAGGTTTATTCCTAGGTATTTTATTCTTTTAGTTGCAGTGGTAAATGGGAGTGTTTCCTTAATTTCTCTTTCAGATTTTTCATCATTAGTGTATAGGAATGCGAGCGATTTCTGTGCATTAATTTTGTATCCTGCTACTTTACCAAATTCATTGATTAGCTCTAGTAGTTTTCTGGTGGCATCTTTAGGATTCTCTATGTACAGTATCATGTCATCTGCAAACAGTGACAGTTTTACTTCTGCTTTTCCAATTTGTATTCCTTTTATTTCTTTTTCTTTGATTGCCGTGGCTAGGACTTCCAAAACTATGTTGAATAATAGTGGTGAGAGTGGACATCCTTGTCTTGTTCTGATCTTAGAGGAAATGCTTTCAGTTTTTCACCATTGAGAATGATGTTTGCTGTGGGTTTGTTGTATATGGCGTTTATTAAGTTGAGGTAGGTTCCCTCTGTGCCCACTTTCTGGAGAATTTTTATCATAAATGGGTATTGAATTTTGTCAAAAGCTTTTTCTGCATCTATTGAGATGATCATATGGTTTTTGTTCTTCAGTTTGTTAATATGGTGTATAACATTGATTGATTTGCGTATATTGAAGAATCCTTGCATCCCTGGGATAACCCCCACTTGATCATGGTGTATGATCCTTTTAATGTGTTGTTGGATGCTGTTTGCTAGTATTTTGTTGAGGATTTTTGCATCTATATTTATCAGTGATATTGGTCTTTAATTTTCTTTTTTTTGTAGTATCTTAGTCTGGTTTTGGTATCAGGGTGATTGTGGCCTCATACAGTGAGTTTGGGAGTGTTCTATCCCTGCAATTTTTTGGAAGAGTTGGAGAAGGATGGGTGTTAGCTCTTCTCTAAATGTTTGGTAGAATTCACCTGTGAAGCCATCTGGTCCTGGACTTTTATTTGTTGGAAGATTTTTAATCACAGTTTCAATTTCATTAGTTGTGATTGGTCTATTCATATTTTCTATTTCTTCCTGGTTCAGTCTTGGAAGGTTTTACCTTTCTAAGAATTTGTCCATTTCTTCCAGGTTGTCCATTTTATTGGCATAGAGTAGCTTGTAGTAGTCTCTTAGGATGCTTTGTATTTCTGCAGTGTCTGTTGTAACTTCTCCTTTTTCATTTCTAATTTTATTGATTTGAGTCCTCTCCCTCTTTTTCTTGATGAGTCTGGCTAATGGTTTATCAATTATGTTTACCTTTGCAAAGAACGAGCTTTTAGTTTTATTTATCTTTTCTATTGTTTTCTTTGTTTCTATTTCATTTATTTCTGCTCTGATCTTTATGATTTCTACTAACTTTGGGTTTTGTTTGTTCTTTCTCTGGTTCCTTTAGGTGTAAGGTTAGATTGTTTATTTGAGATTTTCCTTGTTTCTTGAGGTAGGCTTGTATAGCTATAAACTTCCCTCTTAGAACTGCTTTTGCTGCATCCCATACGTTTTGGATCATCGTGTTTTCATTGTCATTTGTTTCTAGGTATTTTTTGATTTCCTTTTTGATTTCTTCAGTGATCTCTTGGTTATTTAGTAACATATTGTTTAGCCTCCACGTGTTTCTGTTTTTTACGTTTTTTTCCCTGTAATTGATTTCTAATCTCATAGTGTTGTGGTCAGAAAAGATGCTGGATATGATTTCAATTTTCTTAAATTTACTGAGGCTTGATTTGTGACCCAAGATGTGATCTATCCTGGGGAATGTTCCATGTGCACTTGAGAAGAAAGTGTAATCTGCTGTTTTCAGATGGAATGTCCTATAAATATCAATTAAATCTATCTAGTCTATTGTGTCATTTAAAGCTTGTGTTTCCTTATTAATTTTTTGTTTGGATGATCTGTCCATTGGTGTAAGGGAGGTGTTAAAATCCCCCACTATTATTGTGTTACTGTCGATTTCCTCTTTTATAGCTGTTAGCAGTTGCTTTATGTATTGAGGTGCTTCTATGTTGGGTGCATATATATTTATAATTGTTATATCTTCTTCTTGGATTGATCCCTTGATCATTATGTAGTGTCTTTCTTTGTCTCTTGTAACAGTCTTTATTTTAATGTCCATTTTATCTGACAGGAGTATTGCTACTCCAGCTTTCTTTTGATTTCCATTCGCATGGAATATCTTTTTCCATCCCCTCACTTTCAGTCTGTATGTATCCCTAGGTCTGAAGTGTGTCTCTTGTAGACAGCATATATATGGGTCTTGGTTTTGTATCCATTCAGCGTGCCTCTGTCTTTTGGTTGGAGCATTTAATCCATTCACGTTTAAGGTAATTATCAGTATGTATGTTCCTATTACCATTTTCTTAATTGTTATGGATTTGTTTTTGTAGGTCCTTTTCTTCTTTTGTGTTTCCCACTTAGAAAAGTTCCTTTAGCATTTGTTGTAGAGCTGGTTTGGTGGTGCTGAATTCTCTTAGCTTTTGCTTGTCTGTAAAGCTTTTGATTTCTCCGTCAAATCTGAATGAGATACTTGCTGGGTAGAGTAATCTTGGTTGTAAGTTCTTCCCTTTCATCACTTTAAATATGTCCTGCCACTCTCTTCTGGCTTGTAGAGTTTCTGCTGAGAAATCAGCCGTTAAACTTATGGGAGTTCCCTTGTATGTTATTTGTCATTTTTCCCTTGTTGCTTTCAAAAATTTTTCTTTTTCTTTAATTTTTGTCAATATGATTACTGTGTGTCTCGGCGTGTTTCTCTTTGGGTTTATCCTGCCTGAGACTCTCTGTGCTTCCTGGACTTGAGTGGCTATTTCCTTTCCCATGTTAGGGAAGTTTTCGACTGTAATCACTTCAAACATTTTCTCAGGTTCTTTCTCCTTCTCTTCTCCTTCTGGGACCGCTATAATGCGAATGTTGTTGAGTTTAATGTTGTCCCAGAGGTCTGTTAGGCTGTCTTCATTTCTTTTCATTCTTTTTTCTTTATTTTGTTCCATGGCAGTGAATTCCACCATTATGTCTTCCAGGTCACTTATCTGTTCTTCTGCCTCAGTTGTTCTGCTATTGATTCCTTCTAGTATATTTTTCATTCAGTTATTATATTGTTCATCTCTGTTTGTTCTTTAATTCTTCTAGGTCTTTGTTAAACATTTCTTGCATCTTCTCAATCTTTGCCTCCTTTCTTTTTCCAAGGTCCTGGATCATCTTCACTATCGTTATTCTGAATTCTTTTTCTGGAAGGTTGCCTATCTCCACTTCATTTAGTTGTTTTTCTGGGGTTTTATCTTGTTTCTTCATCTGGTACATTGCCCTCTGCCTTTTCATCTTGTCTGTCTTTCTGTGAATATGGTTTTTGTTCCACAGGCTGCAGAATTGTAGTTCTTGTTGCTTCTGCTGTCTGCCCTCTGGTGGATGAGTCTATCTAAGAGGCTTGTGCAACTTTCTTGATGGGAGGGACTGGTGGTGGGTAGAGCTGGCTGTTGCTCTGGTGGGCAGAGTTCAGTAAAACTTTAATCCACTTGTCTGCTGATGGGTGGGTCTGAGTTCCCTCCCTGTTGGTTATTTGGCCTGAAGGGACCCAACACTGGAGCCTACCCGGCTCTTTGGTGGGGCTATTGGCAGACTCTGGGAGGGCTCACACCAAGGAGTACTTCCCAGAACTCCTGCTGCCAGTGTCCTTGTCCTCATGGTGAGCCACATCCACTCCCCACCTCTGCAGGAGACCCTCCAACACTAGCAGGTAGGTCTGGTTCAGTCTCCAGTGGGGTCACTGCTCCTTCCCCTGGGTCCCAATGCACACCGTACTTTGTGTGCACCCTCCAAGAGTGGAGTCTCTGTTTCCCCCGGTCCTGTTGAAGTCCTGCAGTCAAATCCTGGTAGCCTTCAAAGTTTGATTCTCTAGGAATTCCTCCTCCTGTTGCCGGACCCCCCGTTTCGAAAGCCTGACGTCGGGCTCAGAACCTTCACTTCAGTGGGTGGACTTCTGTGGTATAAGTGTTCTCCAGTTTGTGAGTCACCCTCCCAGCAGTTATGGGATTTGATTTTATTGTGATTGTGCCCCTCCTACCATCTCATTGTGGCTTCTCCTTTGTCTTTGGATGTGGGGTATCTTTTTTGGTGAGTTCCAGTGGCTTCCTGTCGATGATTATTCAGCAGTTAGTTGTGATTCCGGTGCCCTTGCAAGAGGGAGTAAGCGCATGTCCTTCTACTCCGCTATCTTGAACCAATCTCTCTGGAGAATCTTTCATATTTGCGTTTTGGGAAGATCTTACATTAGGGATTTGGCTGACAGCGTCCCTGTAGTGTCACCTAATGTGTTCTTCTGACCCTAATAGTTCCTGTAACAGTGGTTAGAGGTTGCTTAGATTTGTGTTCAAGTTGTTGGCAGGACTCCTCCTTGGGGTAGGGGTGCTGCCACCCACTTCTTTTCATTGGTCAAGGCAGTGCAGTCTCATCTGTTCACAGAATGCTCCATCCGCCTTTCAGCTTGCTGTCTTAGCAGCCAGTGAGGACTGTTGTAAAGGAAGAGTTTGCTAATTCTGTCCTTCTCTCTCTGTCTATTGTGAGTCTTCTCTAAAGAACTTCCCCTTATTAGTTACTTGGTTATCCAAAACTCTATTTCTGTCATCAACAGTTTTTACCCTGAACTTTTCCCATCAAGTATAGAAAATGTAGGATAAATGTTTTTCCTTTTATTTTCAATTTTCAGAATGATGAGTTGGTGTCCTAGAAATGCAAGAATTTTTTTGATTTTAAAAAATTTTTTATGTATAAGTATGTCCATGCATTATTTGGGACATATTTGCACTAAAAACATCTTCATTGTTTATCTGAAGTGTAAGTTTTTACCTGGCATCCTATATTTGTACTTGCTTATCTGGCCACCTTAGCTGAGGCTCACTACTGTGCCACCCCACTGTACCAGGGGGTCTTCATGGCCACCCAAGGGAAGGAGCAGACAGGGCAGGTGGGGGGAGGGTCAGACGTTAGAGCCTAGAGCCTCAGCATTCAGCCCTCTCTCCGTTGTCTTCTGAGGGTGAGTGAGCATTTCCTCTGCACCTCCTGGCCCCCGACCTCACAGAAGGCCACGCCATCTTCCCTGGGTGTGCTCACCCTCCCCTGCTGCCTCCCCAGGCCCAGAGCGGAGTGTGGACGTGACAGACGTCACCAAGCAGAAGGACTGCAAGATGAAACTGAAGGAGTTTGTGGACTATTACTACAGCACCAACCGCAAGCGGGTCCTTAACCTCACCAACCTTGAGTTCTCTGACACCAGGTGAGTGGGGCCAGGGTGGAGGGATGGAGAGGGATAGCAGTTTGGAACATGCTGGAGATTTAAGCCTGTGACTGAGGCTGTTGAGGTCAGGGTGGCCTGGCTTATGATTTACGAACGTCTTGTCCGAGCAGGCATGGCCTTGAAGGCAGAGATGTGGCCAAGGCAGCAAGAACACTGAGACCCGGTTCTCAGCTTGGCTGAAGTGTCATTGCACAGGTGCTGCTGAGCTGGATGTTTTTGGTGCAGTATTGTGCATTCTATCCAAGACAGTGACATTTAATAGAATCAAAGGCTGCCTTTGCCTTTTCTCATCTTCCCTGGAGATCAGTTATCTGGTCTGACATGGCCCGGCATGGCAAGGAGCTGCAGGCACCCCTGTTGTCTGCTCTGGAGAGAAGTGGCTTTTCCTTAGGTGTTGACAGGAAGCGCCTGGGCTGTGCATGAGCAATGATATTTACTCTCAGGGCCCCATCGTGCCCAGCGACACTAGCATGAGCCCACCTGACAAGTCTCTTTCCAGTTCTCCAGGAAGGAAGTTGTTTCTGGGGTAGATGGTTCTCAGGCCTTCTCCATGCCTGTCCTTGGGTGAGAGCTCAGTGTTGGATGCCTGCCGCAGCCACACCCAGCAGCTGGGCTCATTCTGCCCTCTGTGAACCTCAGTTTG
Source organism: Delphinus delphis (assembly GCF_949987515.2). Lineage (NCBI taxonomy): Eukaryota > Metazoa > Chordata > Mammalia > Artiodactyla > Delphinidae > Delphinus > Delphinus delphis. The sequence goes on along the minus strand of NC_082688.1, from coordinate 88,920,722 downwards.
CTCATCTGTAGAATGGGAGCAATGCCATGTAGCCCGAGGTGGAGAAATAGGCATGGGACACACATCTCAGAGCACCTTTCCCATCCTGCCCAGTGGGCAAAACAACTGTGCTGACGGTTTCCATCACTGCTGACTGTTCCTGTCCGTGCCCCCAGAATGTCCAGCTTTGTGGAGCCTCCTGACATCGTAAAGAAACTGTCCTGGGTAGAAAACTACTGGCCTGATGACGCACTGTTGGCCAAGCCCAAGGTGACCAAGTACTGCCTGATCTGTGTGAAGGACAGCTACACTGACTTTCACATCGACTCCGGGGGTGCCTCTGCATGGTACCACGTGCTCAAGGTGAGCGCTGGCCTCTGCTCCCCATGTGGGCCCTACGGGGGCCTCAGGGGCAAGACCTGCTCTTGACCAGGCCACTGTCCACCTGCAGGACCGTTTGTAGTCCCCACAGGCCCTAACAGTGGCCAGCATCAGGTGGGATGAGGGACAAGATGTTTCTCCACAGAAGGGACACGGACGTTGGGCCCTTGGGAGGCATGGGGGTTGGGGGGAGCACCTCAGGACCAGAGCAGCACATGTGTGTTGCCTTTTCTAAAGATTGAGGCTCATGAAGCAATTGGAGGAGGCCCACTGCAGTGGTGACCAAGGGCTCATGTCCAGGGAAGGGAGAGCTGTGCTGGGAAGACTTCCTGGCAGAAGGGATGAGGGAACATGCCCCACTGGGAGGATGAGGGGGTGGGGTGGGCTGGGGGCTGGGGAGCAAGGCTGCAGTGGCATCTGAGTGGCAGAGAGAGCTAGGGGACTTCTGGCTGGGGACAGGTAGGGAAGCTAGGGGAAAAGGGAGATGTGAAAAAAAACAAAAAAGGAGAACCTAAGCCTTGGGCTCACCACCTTGCCTTGGGTCTCCCCAGACCTGCTAGAGCCCAGGCTAGGGTAGGCAGCTCAGTTTCTGATCCTAGCCCTTCGAGGCCCTGAGCAAGTCCTGCCCCCGCCCCCCGTTCATCCCCACCCTCAGCCTGTGTGCCTCGTGAGTGAGGACCTCTATAGTCTATATCTCCCTAGTCCAAGTGCAGGGCTGGCCTGGTGCTGGTGCTGGCAGCAGGGCCGTCCTTCCATCTCCATCTGGGACCCAAGCCACTCTCAAGAGCAGAGCTTTCTTGTAACTTGTCAGACAGCAGGTCACAACGTTGTTCCCCTTGGTAGATAGGCATCCAGAGCGCTGCAGAGATATGGTGTGTGGAGTGGTAGGGGCTGCCCTGAACATGCCGGAGGTGCCAGTGCCTAGAGTCTTCCTAACACGCAGACGTCTGAATTGCAAAGCACATGTGGTCCCAGTGTTTCAGGGGAGGAATGATGGGCCTGGGCAGGATGCTGTTGAAGCTAGGACCCATCCCCGGCACACGGTGGGCTCCATCCCCTCTCAGCATCCCCAGGACATGATGGGCACTGCCCACCCCCAGCATCCCCAGCATATGACAGGCTCCGCCAATGGCCTCTTGTTGGCAGGGGGAGAAGATCTTCTATCTCATCAAGCCAGCTTCGGCCAACATCTCCCTGTATGAGCGCTGGCAGTCGGCCTCAAACCACAGTGAGATGTTCTTTGCTGACCAGGTGGACAAATGCTACAAGTGCACCCTCAAGCAGGGCCAGACGCTCTTCATCCCCTCGGGTGAGTGCCCCGTCCTCATGTTGTGTCTCCCACCTCTGATGTCTGCCAGGGGAGGTCATGCCCTGGCTGTTCCCTGCCTTGCCTTGGGGTCAGTCCTGCTCTGTGGTCACCTCTGGGGCCACCTTGGGGCCATGAGCCCCTGCAGCTTCCAGCCTGGCTGTGCTCACAGAGGCCAGGCACGTGGGATTGCATGGGGCCCCAAGAGCCCAGCCCAGAGAGCGCAGCCACACTGTCAGAGATGGTGTTCGCTGATCTCAACATCTCAAACATGCAGAAGGAGGAAAAATGACATGAGCAGATAAATGCCCTTTACAGATGTCATGTTGCTTCACCCATAAATATTTCACCGTATCTGTAAGGTTTCCTTTTAAAGATAACATAATTACAATACTGTCATCACACTTTAAAAAGGAACAGTTAACAGTTCCTTAGTATCACCAAATAGCCAGTGTTCAGATTTTCTAATTGTCGTATATGGAGGCCCTCACATTTCCACTGATTTATGTGCCTCTGAGTGCCTCCTGATCTAGTCCCTACCCCTGTTTCCTATAATCACAGTTATTTCCCGAAGTCTGTAGGGACAAACCCAGCTCTCCCGGGAGGTGTGACAACTCTGCCTGTCTCTTTCCACCCCTGTATGTGGAGATCAGGGATGCCAGGCAGCCCGACCCTGGGGTGGGTCTGAGCAAGTCCCCTTGGCTCCTGGGCCTCAGTTTCCCTGTCTGTACCATACAGGGCTGGATAGAATAGACTGTGAGCTCGGACACAGTCTGTCCTTCTGGGAGGGCTCACCCACTCATTACACGGAAGCCAGGGCCAGAGCACCTTCCAGGGGGCCCGGGTGGATGGGGGCCACAGAGGAAGGGCTGGCAGGAGTCAGGCCCGGTAGCTGCCAAGAGCCTGGCACGAGACCACTGTTAAGAGATAGCCCCATCCCTGTCTCCCCAGGCTGGATTTATGCCACACTTACACCCGTGGACTGCCTGGCCTTCGCGGGACATTTTCTGCACAGCCTGAGCGTGGAGATGCAGATGAGGTAGGGCCACACCTGACTCCCAGGGTCCGCTGGGCGGGGTCCCCACCATCGGTATGCTGATACCTCTCCTGAGTCCTGGCTGGGCCTCTGGGTGGTGGGGAGGAAGGAGGAGGGGGGCCATGATCTTACCAGGGCCCCTGAGGTGCCTGGTTGCTGGACAGCCTCGGGACTGTAGTGGGTTTGGGGTGAGCTGAAAGGCCGAGCTGCCTTCTCCTTGCGCACTGGCCCAGAGCTCTAGAAGCCGCGGCCCACGGGGCTTGCCCTTAACGCAAAGCGCTCATCCTGATGTGGTCCTCTGGTCCACCTTGCCACGTAGTGCCCAGAAAGGAGGCCTGAGCGGTCATGGCCTAGGTGTGGCCTCTGGTCGTAGTGTGGGTTCACCTTCCTTTATCATTGTCTGCTCAGGGCTTAATGCACTGAATAGTTCTTTGCTATGGCTTCCAGAGCATACGAAGTGGAAAGAAGGTTGAAACTGGGCAGCCTGACTCAGTTTCCCAACTTCGAAACTGCCTGCTGGTACATGGGGAAGCACCTGCTGGAGGCGTTCAAAAGTACGTCCCCTGGTCAGCGTCTCAGCCTGCGGCTCTGGACAGTTCGTTTGCGTGCGGAGCTCAGGGACGCCGGGGAGTGGTAACAGTTCTGCCATCATGCAGCAGGGCGGCTGGGCCCTGGGGAACAGGCTGAGCGATGCCTTCATGGGCCCTGAGCAAGTCTCCTTAGCTCACGGGCCTTGCTTTTCCTGTCTGTGTGCTGTGGGGCTGGACTGGACTCCTGCCTGCAGGGTCATCTGGTGTTGCAAAAAGAGCACTGGCCGCATGTTCCCAGACCTGGTGTGTGTTCTGCTCGGTTCCTGTGGCCTTGTGTGGTTACTGACAGGGCTCAGTTGGGATATTGAGAGGCCTGCAGGGACCCCTGCAGCATCCCTGCTGTACTGTGGGTGGGTGGGTGTGCATGCCAGAGTCCCCCGTGGAAGGCCTGTGGGAAGGGGTGGGCTGCACTGGGTCCATGCCCTCTGTGGGCATGGCCCTCCATCCTAGGCCCTGCCAGGCCATGCCTTCGGGATCAGCGTTTGGCTCCTGGTGGCCAACCCCTGCTCAGGTCTGCAGACTTCCTGCAGCGGGTGAAGGACCCAGGAGGAGCATTTACTTTCACGGAGAGCTTCCTTTTTCAGCAGCACCCACCCTTCCAGGAAGCTGCTGTTTTGTGTTCCGATAAGAGCTGAGTGGAGACCACCACCTTTGCACTTTGGCTCTAATTTGAGATGAGAAAGCTGAAAATGGTTCTTAACCTGGGCTGGCCAAGTTTCAGTGAAATTCTTCCATCGCTCTCTAAATTCAAGTCCTGTGCTCCACCCTGGCAGAGCAAGTGCCCTGCCCTAGGGGCCTCTTGCCAGGGAGATGGAATGGGGGTCGTGTGGGTGGAGTCACACTTGGGGACATTGGGACAGCCTGACCAGGGTGACCGCTGACTAGCTGGGCCTCTCTGAGCTGCCCCTGCCTCTCTGCCTCAGGCCTTCCTCTGTGAAGGGGCCGGCAGCTCAGCAGCCCCAGAGCTGAGAGGACCCAGGGATTTGCCACAGGCCAGACAAATGGTCACCTGGTGGTGTCAGAGCTCGGGGCTGCTCTGCCTCCATGCTGAGCTCTCTGCCTGAAGGGGGAATGCCCTGTCCGTTTTGTTTGGGGCTGGCTCCAGCTCCCAGGGGTGTGTTTGCGGTGGTGCTTGCCCTGAGCCACCCCAGCGGGAACTGGACCCACTGCCCAGCATCCTTCAGCTATGCAGGGGGCAGTGTGAGGGTGGGAATCAGAAAGCCTCTAGGGATGCTTGGTTTGGGGCATGACTGTGGCCCCTCACTGATGCAGGCTGGGGACCAGGTGGAGGGAGGAGCTGGGCCACCTGCATAAGGGGCCTGGTGTGTAGACAATGGGAAAGCCAATCCTGCCCCTCGCAGGGCATCGTAGGTGGGCATCCCCTAGGTTCCAAGAGGAACCATTGGCAGTTGGGCAGGTGGCAGTGGGCAGAGGCCTCTGAAAGGTCTGGCCCTGAGCGTCCCCCACCACGGGGGCTTTAAGTCACCTGCAGGCGGCATGTGAGAGTGGGCACCCTCCTGAGCAAACCCGTCTGTCTTCCCCCAGGTTCTCACAAGTCTGGGAAGCAGCTGCCCCCTCATTTAGTCCAAGGAGCTAAAATTCTCAATGGTGCTTTCAGATCATGGACGAAAAAGCAGGTAGGGATGTGTACTAGGCGTGATCCAGGGCAGAAGGGAGGGTGGCAGGCGAGGAGTCATTCCCAAGGCTTGTCCTTCCTTTGGTGGGAACTAGCATGTGAAAAGCAGGTGGGTGCCTCCTGGCCAGGTCAGACACCTGTTGGTGGGGGCAGGTGCAGGACAGAGCCCTCCATCTAAGGACCTGGCCTGAGGGGTGGGGGCTGGGCGGCAGGGAGATTCAGTGGGAGGAAATCAGGTGGTGGAGACAGCACTGCGCGAACCCAAAAGCACAGGGAGCAGGGAGGACTCGAGTCAGTGACTGGTTGGATGTTCAGGGCTCTGAAGAGGAGAGTGGAGATGTCCTCTTTGTCCTACTGGCTGTCCCAGGCATCAACTCAGAAGCTGGCTTTGCTCTGTGACTAGGACAGTCCCTTTGCCCCATGCCCCTCCATCACCCCCCCCACCACCACCACAGTAGCACTGTCCTTTGCCCCTCATGGCTCTCTTGAAGCAGCATGTCTGGGCCCCACCTCATGCCCCCACTGTAAAGCATTAGCACCCTCACTAGCATCCATGCAGCAGCTACTTCTAATGGAGGCTCCAGAGAAGCAGCTTCCAGCTTCCTTTGGCATCTTGCCTGGATTGTTGGTACAGAGGGAGTGGAGAGGCCTGGTCAGCCTTGGGACTCCCTGTCCGCTGCCAAGGGACTCCCTCCCGATCAGGGGTGCCAGCATAGTCTGAGCAGATCCCATCAGGCCCGCAGGAGGCCTTGTGGGGGTGGGGAGTCCAGGAGGTGGGGCAGCAGGTACCCTCCTAGAGCCCCCTTTCAGCTACAACTTCTCTTGCCTCAAGGCCTGGAGTAATGCAGGGTGTCCCTCCTACCTCACGTCAGCTGTATGGCCAGGTGGAATGGCCTCGTGCCCAGGAAGAAGGGATGGCCCACATTCACTTCACAACTGGTGGTGGACTCAGGCACCCCCTCCTCTCGGGGACTTGTTTGTCCACCTGTAGGGTGGAGTCACGGCAGGGCCTCCTCGTTGGGGCAGTGTCTGGCCAGAGTGGGCTAACTCCCTTAGGACCCCATGCAGCCAGTCCACACCTTTGGCAGCACCTGCCCTTGTGCCTGTCGGGACGGCAGTGGGGCCGGAGGTCCTGGGTGGGTAGATGGGGGGACAGCCTGGAGGGACAGAGGGCATGAGTCAGGAACCACAGAAGCTGAGGCTGCTTGGGGCCCCTGTGGGTGGAGGGTGGGTGGGCATCAGTGCCCAGACTGGGCGGCTGACCCGCTGACCCTGTGCGTGGCTGTCCTGCAGGCTTTGGCGGAGCATGAAGATGAGCTACCAGAGCACTTCAAACCATCGCAGCTCATCAAAGACCTTGCCAAAGAGATCCGGCTCAGTGAGGTAGGGCTGACCTTGGGGGCCCACTGACCCTGGTTGAGGGAGGCCTCTGCCTGTCTTCCCTGGGTATCCCTCCAGAGATGGCCATGTGTGAGGCAGCCCCTCCTTTAGCCCTCTGGGGCAGGGTCACCTGCATGATGGCTCTGGACTCCTAGGTCCCGGTGGTAGACTTGCAGTCTTCTGGTGGGAGCCCTGGGAATCAGTGTGGGGTCTCCCTCCAGCTCCCTGTGGGGGTGGGGAAGGACTCTGCAGGGGGGACTTCAGCCCCTTGAGACCCTGCTGTGTGAGCCTGTCTAGTCCCCACCAAGGAGGTAAAGGGGTCAAGTGGTTGGTGATGTAGATGGATGGCACCCTGCCTCACGGATGGTGTGGGACAGATGTGAATATGTCACACAGATGGTGTAGGATGAATGTGAGCCTGTCACACAGATGGTGTAGGATGAATGTGAGCGTGTCACTGATGATGTAGACAGATGCTCCTTTTCTGCTCGAGTGTCTCCCATCTCCTGGCAGGGTGTGGTTGGTCACCTCTCCCTGTCCTTTTCCCAGAATGCCTCCAAGGCCTCCCGACCTGAAGTAACTGCGGCCGTCTCCTCGGACGAGGTCTGTTTTGGGGACCGAGAAAAGGAGGAGCCCCCATCCCCCATTGAGGCCAGCCCTCCTCGGTCCTTCCTGGAGAAAGTGTCCAAAAAAAAGACTCCCAAAACCGTGAAGATGCCCAAGCCGTCCAAAGTTCCCAAGCCCCCAAAGCCCCCCAAGCCTCCCAAATCCCTGAAGCTCAAGGATGGGGGCAAGAAGAAGGGGAAGAAGTGCAGGGGCTCGGCTTCACCCACCATCCCCAACCTGGACCTGCTGGAGGCCCACACCAAGGAGGCACTGACCAAGATTGAGCCTCCTAAGAAGGGCAAGGTGGGTGGCCTCACCCTCCCCACCTCTAGTCGGCAGGCCTGCAGACACCTCCGAGGACCAGGCCTGCGGGATGGTGCTGGGGCTGCCATGTCCTTGTGCTAGAGACCCAGGGCAGCTGGGCTCTGCCCCAACAAGCTTGGTGTAGTGGGCAGCTGGGGAGAGACCCTCACGATGAAGGCAGCAGAGTCTCTGCTGGGTCAGGGTGGCACCACTGAGGGTCATCTGGGGGGACAAGCCCGCTGAGTCTTCCCTGGGGCCCAGACATTGGCTGAGACCTGAAGGTGGGTGAGGCACCAGTGGAGGGCAGTGGGGAGGCAGGGGTGGAGCCAGTGATGGGGGCAGGTCCTTGGGGGGCCTGAGCCCCTGTGGCAGTGAGAGAGGCAGGCCTGGCCCTGAGGACCCACCAATGTGAGTAGAGAGGGTCTTAGGTGTGGGCTTTGGGGACCATGAGTCCCTGAGACCAGGCCACATTGAGTGATTTCCTGCTGGTGGGCGGTCATTGCTCACTTCCCAGGGGTTTGGTGGCCACTGGAGCTAGTGTTGCAGGGCTTAAGTGGGGCACATTGATTTTCCCTTCCTCAAGGCGAAGAGGGTAGATGAATGTATGAATGAATGAATGGATGGAAGGAAGGAAGGAGAGAGGAAGGAAGGGAGGGAGGGAGGAGTAAGAGTAGATGAATGAATGTGTGGGTGAATGGTTTGATGGATGGATTGGTGGATAGATGGATGGTTGGTGAATGTATGAGTGGATGGGTGGGTGGATGAATGGTTGGGTGGATGGATGGGTAGGTAGGTGGGTGTTGGGTGGATGGGTGGGTAGATAGGTAGATGGTGGATAAATGGATGGGTGGGTAGATGAATGGATGGTTAGTTGGATGGGTGGGTGGATGGATGGATGGTTAGTTGGATGGGTGGTTGGGTAGATTGATTGACGGACTAGCTGATGCATGTAGGCCAGCAGGAGGCAGGAACTCTGTGCTGTGTGGTTCTCACTTTGTACTGTAGCCTGATGGAGGCCTGCTGCCCACCCATGTCCGCTACCAGATAATGGCTAGTATTTTCTAGGCCACAAAGAATGTCCTGAGTGTGCCCAACAAGGAGGTTATCAGCACGCAGAACGACGTGGAGAGGTTGGAAATCCGAGAGCAGACTAAGAGCAAGTCGGAGGCCAAGTGGAAGTACAAGGTGAGGTGTGTGTGTACAGGTATGCTGGTGAGTGAATCTACCCTGAGGGAGGGCTATGTTAGTGAAAGAAGGTGGTGTGTGGGGCAAGTGTGGGCTTGGTGGTGTGTGTGTGTGTGTGTGTGTGTGTGTGTGCCTGTGGGGTATGTCAGGTGTGTGTCTGCCTGTCTGCAGGTGGGCAGTGCCGTGAAGGTCTTTGAGGGTCTGGGTGTGCACGTGGCTCCATGGAGCTACCTTCTGAGGGGCTGTCCTGGGCACATCTCGGCCTAAGAGCATGGATGGCGTTGCCCTTTGTGGCCTGCCCTGGTTCAAGCTCACACTCCCTGGAGCTGGGCAGCATCCGAGGGCAGGTCCTGTGGGGCTGCAGTGGGTCCCCAGGTGACATGTCAGAGGGAGGAGGCTGCCCAGTCCAGCTGCCTCTGCCCACTGGGCACCTGTGTGGGGCTCAGGGATGGTCCTGGGTTTGCTTTTCAGAACAGCAAACCCGACTCCCTACTGAAGATGGAGGAAGAGCAGAAGTTGGAGAAGTCTCCTCTGTCAGGGAACAAGGACAACAAGTTCTCATTTTCCTTCTCCAACAGGAAACTGCTAGGGTACGTGAGCGCTTGTGCCAGGAGGGGTTGGTTGCACGTGTGTCACATGCCACACACACACCCTGAACACTGCCCCCCCACATCACACACACACATCCCCTGCTTGTGCACACATGACACACACATACACCCTCCTGGAGGGCTCCGCGGTGAGCCCCCCTTCTGAGCTGGCTGCACCCAAGCCACAGCCAGGGCTGTGTTGCTCGGCACACCCCTCATGAGGGCCTCCAGGCAGACTCACTTCCTGCCTCCTAAGCCAAAAGGTTTGGGTAGGTGGGGAGGGGGCAGTGGTGTGCGCCAGCAAGGAGTAGGAGAGTGTGATTGGGCAGATGTTAGCCGAGTGGCTGTCCTGGGCTGGCACAGAGGACGTGGTGGGGGTCAGGATCTTGGCCTTGGAGTCTAGAGGCCAGTGGGGAGGGGCTGGTATGAATCCAACACTCTCAAATCCATCTAAAATTATGGCCGTGATGGGGGCCATGGAAGAAGGATTTGTGGGGCCTGGGGTGCTGTGGAGGCCTTGTGTGTCCAAGGGAGTCGGTGGGAGGGCTTCCTGGAGGAGATGGCACTGAGCTGAGAGATGGGGGCACCTCGCCTGGGAGGGTATGTGTGTGTGAGCTGGTGTGTCCGGGTTCTGGACTGTATAAGGGGTCTCCATCTGCTGACCAGTGTGGTGGGCTGGCCAGATGGGAGGTTGGTGGGCCAGACACCCTGTGCCCACCAAGAAGCCCCTCGGTGGCTTCGGTCCCACACCCAGTTGTATGCTGAATCCAAAGTCCAGGGTGGGTGCCCAGCAATCAGGAAGCAGACACGTCCCAGTGGGAATGGGGCCACTTTTCTGCTGTAGGCCTGAGTTTTCTCACCTGCAAGATGCGGGGAGAAGGCCATTTTTAGGTGGTGGGGGAACAGAGCCTGTCAGCATCTTGTGCTCTTGAAGAGCCTGGCACAAGTGGGCCTGTCGTTCCCAAGAGCTCACGGCAATGTGCCAAGGCTGCTTGGTGAGCGGGTGTGTTGGGTCTGATCTGCAGGGGCCCGGTTGCCCTGACTTCATGGCCCTGAGCACGGCCTTGATGTATCTGAAGCTCAGCTGCTGGGTCCCGGGGAGCTTCTGCACAGCATTAACTCTATGACTGACCGACTGCGCTACAGAGTTTAGAAATGGAAGGGAGAAAGGGAGACATGATTCTATAACTATGTCACACGTGTGTGTATGTACATGGGTGTGTGTGTACGTGTGTGTTGTGTTACGTAGCTCATGACTACACCCAGCAGGGCTCACTGCCAGCCGTCCTCTGTGTTTCCATTGGTGGGAATCAGAGCTGTACCTGTTGAGAATCGCAGATGCCTGTGCCCTGCCTGCTGTCCCCACTGCTGAGTGTGCGCTTGTGCCCTCAGCCCACAGGGAGGCAGCGGCTGGAGCGTTGGACTCTCCTCGTTTGCAGTAGCCCTGTCTTGCCCCAGGAGAGAGATGAGTTGTGTGAAACTTTTTAGACTATTGTGTCTACACCTCGGCCCTGAAATTATTTTTCTAGAATAGCTCTGTAGAAAACCCAGGCCAGTTGGCACTGGCTCCATCTGACACTGGGCTTATATCAGGCCCCAGGGCAGCCTGAAAGAAGGTGTGCTCATCCGTTGGCTAGGGTGAGGGGGCAGTGGGGGGCACAACCTTAAATAGCCCGAGAAAGGGCCAGGCATACTCCCTGTGTGTTGTGCGCTGTCTTCACTGGGGTCATGACATTGGAGAGGAGGCTGTGGGGTTGGGAAGGCTCCAGCCTGGCTGTTGGTCCTCCAAGGCCTGTGGGGGGTGGTGCTGGAGGCACTAGCCAGGCTGTGTGAATGTCCACTGACCGGCCTACTTCTGCCGCCCCAGCTCCAAGGCCCTCAAGCCACAGCCAGGCCCAGGGGTGTTTGGAGCCTTGCAGAACTTCAAGGAGGACAAGCCCCAGCCAGTGCGGGATGAGTATGAGTACGTGTCGGATGACGGGGAGCTCAAGATTGACGAATTTCCTATTAGGAGGAAGAAAAATGCTCCGAAGAGGGACTTGTCCTGTGAGTTGGGGGGACATGGGGAGGGGGCAGGCCCAGCCCCGTATAGGCCATCTCAGGCATGTGGAGTGGGCATCGGGTGTGGCTGGACCAGGGTCCCCCTCTGCTCCTCCAAAACTGCTGCTGACTCCCATATGCTCTGCTTTCAGTCCTACTGGACAAGAAGGAGCCGCTGCCCACGCCCATTACGAAGCCAAAGCTGGACTCGGCTCTCTACAAGGTAAGCGAGCGCCTTCTGGGTGACTGAGCTTTCTGCGTGGAGAGCAGAGGGGGACGTTCTCCTGGGGAGGCTGGCTGGGCTCCAGATGTGGAGCTCTGAGCCCCGGGACCCTGCACAAAGGGAAGCAGATGTGGGACTTGTGGAAGGTCTGCAGGTCTCTGTGAGTGGTGGGGCCTTGGGAGCCGCCCTCCGTAGTCAGATCCACTGTGAAGATAGTGCATCTCCTTGATGCCGGAGGACTGGGGTACAGGGAGTAGCAGGCCAGACCTGCTGGGGGTTGGGTCTTGCACTAAACGTGTGGGGGTTAAGTTAGATGTCCTCCAAGGCCATGCATGTCCAACCCAGGATGTGGTGGCCGTCTCCAAGAAAGCCAGGTTCCCTGTTGGGGTCATACCCTGCCTGCAGAGCCCAAGGTGTCCCTGCAGAGCCACTTGCCAGGGGCTATTAACCGGTGTCCCTCGGGTGCAGGCACACTGCCTGTTCCCAGTCCAACCACGCCGACTCCTCTTGTATCTATGTTCAATATTGGGGTCTCATGTAAGGTCCTGTGAACCAAGGTTCACCTGGGGAAATGGTGCAGGCGGGGCTCCAAGATCCCAGCGCAGAGCTCTGGCACCTGTGCCCTGCTCTGTGTGTCTGGTCAGCCAGCCCCATGGTGCTCATTACAAGGACAGGCTCTTTAAAAACCTCTTTTTCTCACTGAAGGGAAACAGTAGTCCCTACCCCTACCCCCAAGTCCTTTTCCGACCAGCTACTCTGTCCCCACAGCAGAGTGATGACTCCTCTGACGAGGGTTCGCTGCACATAGACACGGACACTAAGCCCGCCCGCAATGCCAAAGTGAAGAAGGATGGCGGGGGTTCGGCTGCGGGCATCTTGGACCTGCTGCAGGCCAGCGAGGAGGTCGGTGCGCTCGAGTACAACCCCAACAGGTAGGCCCGGTGCCCACGGGGAACTTGGGGAAGTGGCTGCTTCCACAGAGGTGGGCCAAGCAGGGCTCCGTCAGCCCACGTCCCAGAGGCCAGGCGGCCAGAGCAGGACCCCTGCCTGGCAGAGATGGTGCCAGGTGGCCAGAGAGGTGAGAGGGGGCTGGCTGTGCAGGTCCTGTGTGTTGCAGAGCTCCTGACCGAAGGCACAGAGCTCTGAGGACGGATGATTCTAGAGCCTAGATGGGGAGTCAGGTGAGAAGTAGTTCCGCGTTGGGGCCATGGAGGGAGGAGTCTGTGGGGCCACCATACCTTTAGGTGCCTGTGGGGAAGCAGGGCCAGGCTGGGCACCTGGAGGGTGTCAGGGTTGTTCCAGGCCAGGACGCCAAGCTGTCTGTGTCTCATCACTTCCCGAATGCCATAAAAATAACAAGAAAAATTCCACAGTGTGTGCCCAGTGTCGGGGTCAAGGGCATTTAATGGGCCTCTCTGGGACCCCAAGCTGGCGTCCCTGCAGAGCCCTTATCTGCGGCAAGGGAGATGATGGCTTCAGAGCTCGGGGACGTGAGAGCCCACTCCCTGAGGAGGGGCTGGGTCGGCCAGGGGTCCCAGATTCCCACACCAGCTGGGGGGGGGGTGTGGGAACCAAGCCACGCTGTCCTCAAGACCTGTGTGCCTCCAGATGTGCAGCCTCAGGAGCCCACTGGCTGCTGATGTATATGCTGTTCTTTCCCGGAGGCCCTGCGATTCTGGGCGGTCGGGCAGGCCAGGACACGTGTCTGCTCAGCTCAGGCGGTCTTCTCTACCTAGGCCTGCCCAATTGCAGTCCTTTGCTTTGAGAGAAATGGATTCATCCTCTTTGGGTTTTGCATTGGTGGAAGGCCACTGGGCTTGTTTTTCTCATGGTGGTCCCAGTTAAATTCTCTTTTGATCCCAATTAACTTTTGTTTTTATGCATCATGGCCATTTTTTTTTTTTTTCACATGTACCACAGACAGACAACCAAGGGATCAGGGCCCACGCCCCCTGTAGCCTCCCCATTCTGGGGACCTCAGCCACCATGGTGGGGGGTGGCTCCCCTCCTAGTCCTCGAGCCAGCAGGAGAGTCCTGCTGCACTGATGGGGAAACTGAGGCTCAGAGAGCTTAGGTGACTTGCTCAAGGCCGCACCGCCAGGAAGCGGCAGAGGCAGGGCCAGAATCTCCATCTGCTGATAATGGAACCCAAGCGTGGGGGTCTTGGAATGTTAACCATGCTGGGCGGTGACATCCAGCCAGGAGGGACTTGGCTTGAGGAAGTCAGGGCTCATGTGACCTGCTCGGGGTTCGCTTGGTCCTCCAGATCTGCGCTCCACCCATCCCCCTCTGCCTCTCAGTCTGTGCTTCCAGAATCGAGGTCCAGGGGCTACATGAGCCCGTGGAGGCAGCACGTCAGCCCCGTCTTAGACAGTGGGACTCCGGGAGGCGGATTAGGGCTTGATTGAAAAGCGTTCTTGCTAAATCAAATGGTTGTATTTTCTTTCATAAATTACCATTATTTGTGCAGTGTTATGCTCACAGACAGCCATAGGCGCCTCCTCTCATGGGAGTGGAGCGTATAGCTGGAGGCTTCTACAGAGCTGTGGGGTGCAGATTTCCTGTTCAGCATTAAGTGGTTTTTGTAGATGAGCAAACCTAAGCCCCTCACTGCAGAGATGCCCTGTGGCCTTTGCAGTGGTGGGAGGGACCCTGACCTGAGGCCCTTTGCCAGGAGGAGAAGCCTGGCTGTGAACCCCCTTTTCCTGGAAGGTGCTGGTGCCCGGGCTGGCCCCTCACCTCTTTGGAGGTGCCTTTCTTCTGGGAAGGCTATGGCTAGCTGGGACCTCAGTGACCGGTTGATGCTCAGACCCTGGAGAAGTGCCCTACACGCCCTGGGTCCCCCATGAGTCCCAGGGAGAGGCACCCCTGGGATGAGGGCAGATGGGGCTGGTGCCAGAACTCTGCATGGAGCTGGGACACAGGAGCTTGGGCTCCTGACTGAACCTGGACACAGCCTGCCGGGAGGAGGGCAGCCAGTTTGAGGATGCGCTGTGAACTGCTCCGTAGGCACACACGTGTGTGCTCACACACGCCTGCACACGTGCATGTGTGCCTGCTGGGGCTGGGTCTCCTCGGCTGCCACAGGCAGTTCCTTTCCCAGGTCTCCCATTTGGAGTGTAGGTCAGTGTTTGATGGTCCATTTGCTCTGTTTTAAGTATTTGCTGTTTGGAAAAAGGCAGCTGAAGAAAATGGAGGAAAATATGTTAATTTCTTGTGGATGGTTTCCTTAGTGTTTACTGCCTGGGGGTGAGGGAAAGAGAGGATTTTGGTATGATAATTGGAGGATTAAGGTATTATTTTCCATGCGCACTAGTTAGACTTTGCTCCTTGATTCGCCGGCCCACGTGGACAGCCTGCAGCCCTGGGCTCCAAGGCCCCTCCCTCTCAGGTTGCAGCCGAGCTGGGCTGGGACCATGAGGTCCAGATGGCACAGGCAGGCGGCTGGCTTCCATGTTGGCTCCCGGAGGCCCCTCATGGTGAGTGTCCCGGCCCCCACCCTCCCATCCCTGCAGGAAGCCAGGTGTTTGTCTGGGCCATGAGGCTGGGTGAGGGTGCCTGAGACCTTCAGGGTGAGCCTGGAAGGGCCTCATTCGTAGAGCACTGGAGAGCCTGGCAGAGGATAGGGGGCCAGCTATCAGCTCTTGCTGGCTCTAGTGCTGGGTCGGGGACCTGTCTGGGCTCAGAAAGCATCAGCGATGATGGTACAGCAATGATATTACCGCTACCAAATGCCGTGTGCTCTTGGCTGGGTCTGGGTAGCCCTTTGCCGTCATGGCGTGGGACAGTGGGGGTCGGGGGTATGCTGGGGCAGGTGGAGAGTCTGCTGGAAGGCTCCTGACTCTCCACGGCGGTCTGACCATACTTGATTTTTCCCATTGTTTGTGCCTTTGGAGCCGTAATCCATTTGCTTCCAGCAAAACCCCAAAACGCTGTGGTCCAGTGTGTCTCGGGCAGGGCTTGGGGAAGTGGTATTCGTGCAGCGCTGCCCAGAGAGGCGCCTGCCCGTCGCCTCCTCCTGGCTTGGGGCAGAGTCCTTGGCCTGGAGCCCAGCAGTACCCCTCACAGGATGGCTTTTGTCCAAACTTGCCTCGGTGGGCCCCCAGGCCCACAGGGGACCACCCTCTGTGTCTGTGCTTCCTGGGGCCAGCTCCATCTCCCTGCACCCTCCAGCCTCAATCTTGGGAACCTTATTTCTGAGCAGGGACTCCTTCTTGTTCTAATGTCTTACTAAACATGCTTCCAATACTTCTCGGAAGTGGAGGAGGGAGCAGGGACCATGCAGAACCACCAGGGGCCCATGTGGACTGGCACTTTTGGGGGCTGCTTCTGGGTCTGGCAGCCCTGCAGGTGGGTCCATCCCCTGGGGGCACATGGGGCAGGCAGGAGGGGGCCTGGATGTCAGACACACAGGGCGGGCCCGCTGCTGGGGCTCCTGGGCCTCCTGGGTCTGCGACCAGGGAGGAGGGCTAAGCAGTGCCCCACTCCAGGTCCTGCTTCCTAGGGTCCCAGGGAGCAATGAGAGGTATGGCCAGGCTCCCCAGAGGCCGGGGTGGGCCATCCTGACCCAGGTGGACAAAAGCCTGGGGTGATGGGCAAGGGTGAGAGTCTGGGTGCTGGTGCAGGTGCAGTCATGAAAAGATGGTGTGAGTCACCTGGGGAGATCGAGTGCCATGGGAGGGAGAGGGCTGTGCTGCCCCATCTCAGGTACCAGATGGGAGGATGCCCTTGAAGACATGGGGGAGGGAGCGCTTGGGGCTGGGGCTGAGCGCAGGAGTCCACGGTGGGTGGAGGCGTGCACAAAACCAGCTGGAGTGCAAGGGGGAGGGAGGAGCGTGGCCTGGGTCCCTGGGGGAATCTGCTTGTTGACCTTTTGGTCGGAGAGATCAGGAGTAATGGCACCTTTGTCTACCACCTTCTATCCCTCTGCCCCTCTTCATCCCCTCCCTCTCTTCTCTCTTTATGCCCCTCTCTGTCACAAGGCCTCCAGCCCTCCTTTGGTGTTGGGGGGTGGGAACGGAGGGTAGGGCACGGGGATAGCTGGCTCTTTCCACGGGGGAGTTATCAGCTACCACTATCCTCCACCCCACACCCTCTGCTGGCTGCTGAGTGGGAGGATGTGTGGGCCATGGGCTGAGTGCCTGTCTCTCTGTGCCTCCAGCCAGCCCCCCGCCTCCCCCAGCACACAGGAAGCCATTCAGGGAATGCTGTCCATGGCCAACCTGCAGGCCTCCGACTCCTGCCTGCAGACCACATGGGGTGCTGGCCAGGCCAAGGGCAGCTCGCTGGCGGCCCATGGCACCCGGAAGAACGGGGCTGGCAGTAAGAGCGCAGGCAAGAGGCTGCTGAAGAGGGCGGCCAAGAACAGTGTGGACCTGGATGATTACGAGGAGGAGCAGGACCACCTGGACGCCTGCTTCAAGGACTCGGACTACGGTGAGCGCCGCTGTGCGGGGAGGGGCGCTAGACCTGGGGGTTGGGAGCCGGGCCCTCTTATGGATATGATTCACAGACCTTAAAAGCCACCCTTTAAAAGCGTGTAACTCAGTGGTGCTTAGTGTATTTGGAGGGATGCGCATGCCACCATCATCACACCCAATTTGAGAACGTTTCATCATCCAGAAACGAAACCCTGCGCTGTACCTGTTAAGAGTCAGTACGTCTTCTCTGGCCCCTGGCAGCCACTGATTTATGCTGCTTCGCAGATATTCCTAATCAGGGTCTGTCACGTGAACAGAATCGCACAGTGCTTGGTCTTTGGTGCCTGTCTTCTTTCATTAGCATACTCTTCAGGCTTCATCCACGATGTAGCACATGTCAGCTCTTTGTTCCTTTTGATGGCTGAATACTATTCCACCACGTGGACACACCACATTTGTTTATCCCTTTATCCATCCACAGGCCCTTGGATGGCTTCCACCTTTTGGCAGCTGTGAACAGTGCTGCTGTGAATGTGGGTGTGCAGGGAGTTTTGTATGGCCTGTGTCTATGGTGCTCCTGTGGTGTATACCTGGGTCGCTGCCTGTTTCACCTTCTGAGAACCTGCCCGACTGTTCTCCACGTGGCTATACCATTTCAGACACGTTGAGACCGTGTCCATCCTATGTCTGTGTAGACAGAGAAACTGAGGTCCAGAGTGGCTTTGTGGCCCTGAGTCTGAGGTGGGCAGTGAGTTGGTGGCTGGGCCATAGCTGTGGCCTCTGCCCAGGGGCATGGCCCCTCGCCTCCCACTACAGCCCTTCCTTCCAGGCCTGGCGCTTTGGGTTCCAACGGGCTCTGAAGGAGCTGCTGTTGGCCGCCTGGGAGGGGACTTGGAGTGAAGACCTGCCTCCATGCCTCAGCCCATTGCCCATAGATGTCCCAGCCCCCGCAGGGTGCGCTGTGCTCCTCAGGGTCAGGGCCGTGCTGGCCCCCATGGTGCAGGGCCTGTTTTCAGTTCAGTCCTGATGGTCTGAGGGCAGTGTATTTGTCCTGGAGACCCTGTCCCTGGAGAGCCCTCCCGTGGTGAGGCTGGACCTGCCCTATCTGGTGGGCACTTTCAGGCCTCACTGAGGGGCCTGCTGTGGTCTGACAGATCAACAGCGGAGTGAACTCCATTTTCTGGGCACCATTTTTTGGATTCGGGTGTCACAAGCCTTGGAGGTTGAACCTGTAATGGGAGGAGGTACCCAGTGAGTCACCCAGGGCTGCCGTGTGGGTCTCCCTCCTCCAGAGACTTGCTGAGGTTAGCCTGGGCTCCTTCAGAGCCACTCAGTTCCGTGGACATCAGGTGTTTTCTTCTCTGATAGCAGCAGAGGAGACGTTTTGAGAATTGGGCATTCAAGTGGGTGCGGTGGCCAGGCTGGGGTAGGAACAGCTGGTCATGGGGGCTGGATGGAGCCCCTTGTCTGGCCCTCTCTGGACCTCAAGGGGGCCTGGGCTTGACAATTTCAGAGGCCACCTGTGCCTATGCGTGTGGCAGCCACACCAGGAGGGCTGGTGCTCTGCAGCCTGGGGACAGCCTGGGGGATGCCGGTCATAAGCTCTGCCAGTAGCCTGCAGCAGCCACCCTCCTGTGGCCACACCAGCAGCCCAGCCCTTCTCCCCTTTGCCGCTCTAGTTTACCCCTCCCTGGAGTCGGATGAGGACAGTCCTGTTTTCAAGTCCCGTTCCAAGAAGAGGAAAGGCTCAGATGATGCTCCCTACAGCCCGACAGGTAGTGCTGGGGGCTGGAAGGGGAGCGCCATCCACACACGAAGGCCAGCAGCCGTGTTCCACACCCACTAGCTCTGTGCGGGGGCTCAGACGGGGTGTCACTTGCCTGCGGGAGCCTGACTGGGGTTCCATTTCTTTCTCCCGGGACCTCAGCCCAGGTGCTTTTGCAAACTCACCCAAAGGCATCCCAGCTCCTGTCAGTAGGGCAGTGCGGTGTCCCTGTCTTGAGGTGACCCTCTGCCTAGTTTCTCCTCAATGAACAGCCCTGGGAGGGTCACGATTGCACCTGGCCCCCCATCATGGCAGCCAGCGGGGTGGGGTCTGGCTCACCTAGCACGTGACTTCCCTCCTGACCTCTCCTGTCTTGCTGGTGTAGGGAAACCAGCCCCACACCAGGTTGGGGCCCACGCTGACACTCCCCGAGTTGTGACTTGTCCCTGGGATTTGGGGACAAACTGGGGCAGGGCCGGGGGATCCCAGGAGGGCGCACAGGCAGTGGGTGGCTGCTCGAGGCAGGCTGACCTTCTCTCCCGCAGCGAGGGTCGGCCCGTCGGTGCCAAGGCAGGACAGGCCTGTGCGCGAGGGGACCAGAGTGGCCTCCATTGAGACCGGGCTGGCAGCTGCTGCAGCCAAACTGTCCCAGCAGGTGAGGAGGGGGCCCCCTCCTGGGCTCAGGCTCCCCAGATGCCTCTGCTCCCCCCACCCTCATGTACGGAGACCACCCAGTCTGGGGCTGTCACAGCCTTGGGGACATTTGAGTATTGCCGACCCCGGTTCCTCTAGGCTCCCAAGTCCCTGCTAGTGGGAAGCAGAGAAGCTGGGAACTGGTGGCAGGAGTCTCATGGCAGCTCGGAGTGGGGTGGTGGGGAATGGAGGGGGTTAGGGTGACGGGGGCGGGGGCCCATACTACGTGTCCACCAATAGGTAAACTCAGATTGAGTCTGTCCACTACAGCCGAGTGCTGGTGCCACATCCCGCACGTCCCTGTGTCCGGGACGGCCCACCTCACAGAGGGGGGCCTGGTGGTCTCTCCACAGGCCCCAGTACTGCTCTGCAGAGCTCGTGGTGGCTGGAGGTGGGGCTCGGGCGTGATCCAGCCCTTTCTGCTCCTGCAGTGCTGGCTCGCTCAGCTCCATGGGAGAAGCCTTGTGCACAGCAGACCAGGCTGCTCCCAGGCTGCAGGCTGCTTCCCAGTGTCCGAAGCCTGGCCAGCCCTGTGGGGTGACACACCTGCATGTTTTGTTCAAAGGAGGAGCAGAAAAGCAAAAAGAAAAAGAACACCAAAAGGAAGCTGGCTCCCAACACCACCTCCCCTTCCGCCTCTGCCTCTGCCGGCACCACCTCGGCCTCCACCACCTCGGCCTCCACCACCTCGGCCTCTACCACCTCGGCCTCCACCACCCCGGCCTCCACCACCCCGGCCTCCACCAGCACGGCCAGCAGCCAGGCCTCACAGGAGGGCAGCTCACCTGAGCCCCCACCAGAGTCCCACAGCAGCAGCCTGGTTGACCACGAGTACACGGCAGCCGGCGCCTTTGCTGGGGCCCAAGCCGGCCGTGCCTCTCAGCCCATGGCCCCTGGGGTCTTCCTCACCACGAGGAGGCCCTCCTCGTCATCCCCCAACAACACCGCTGCCAAAGGTACCTTGCCCGCCGACCCTGAGTC
Organism: Delphinus delphis; assembly: GCF_949987515.2. Lineage (NCBI taxonomy): Eukaryota > Metazoa > Chordata > Mammalia > Artiodactyla > Delphinidae > Delphinus > Delphinus delphis. Next base: position 88,900,608 of record NC_082688.1, on the reverse strand, counting down.
ACCTAGACTTGCAGACTGTCCCTGTGGATGACCACAGGTCTCCTTTGTCCCTGCAGCCATGTGTGTGTATGGCCAGGCACTCAGTCAGTATGTGAAACAAATGGTCCCTTTCAAGACCAAGAGCTCTGGTTACTCACCAGGGGGGTTCTGGTTACCTTGGAGTTAGGTCTGGCCCTTCAGACTCCCAGGGCCTCGGCTTTGGGGCCTGGCTTGAACTGAGAGTGTGGTTGGTGGTTTGCCGAGGATTCACTGGGAGGAGCCTAAGGTGACCCAGGCTCCTCTGTGTGAATTAGGGGTGGGACGGCTGGCCGGGTCTCGTGGCATTCCCCACTGTCACCCCCCAGACCCCTTGCACCATGGGCGTGAGGCCCAGCCGGCCATGGACATGGGGAGTGTGGCTCTAGGTGGCCCTAATGCCATCCCTGGCCTGTCCCTACCCTACTCACCACGGCCCAACCCCTTGTCGACATAGCCTCTGAGTGGGGCGCTTTGTTGACAATTGGTGGTTTTGGAGGGATGCAGAACTCCCTGGACCTGGGAATTGCAGGCCCATTTTACAGACAGGGTGGGGGCTCAGGAGGGTTACAGACCTCCATCCCACATGCTGCTCCTGTCACTCATCTGTCCTTTTTGTGTCTCTGCCTCCCCCAGGAAAGCGTACAAAAAAGGGCATGGCCACTGCCAAACAGAGGCTTGGGAAAATTTTGAAAATTCATCGGAATGGAAAACTGCTCCTTTAAAGTTTGGAAAGCCAGGATCCTTCTGCTCCGCTCAGGACCCTTGGAGCCCTGCTAAAACATCAGCCCCCAGGAGGGTGGCCTTGCTGCCTCACCCCAGGGAGGGCCTGGCCTCTTCCCGGCAACCATCCCCCTCACATGAGCATCTGTTGCTTCAGCGGGCGGAGCTCGCCAACACGGACAGACGTCCTTTCTCAAGTTGCTTAGAGTGACCAGTTCCCGAAACGTGGCCCTGCCAGTTTGAGGACCATTCCAGTTTCAGGACAGCCTCCAGGCATCCCCGAGCATGGGTGTGATTGCAGGGCCTTTGCAGCTCTGCTGGGAGCATGAGTCCTTCAAGGAAGGAGGAGTGAGCCAATGCTCACCAGGCCCAGAGTCTGAGCTGGCCACAGGCTGGTAGCCTCCAGAGGCTTTAAAAAAGGCAAAGAACACTAGAGAGGAAGAGGAGGAGAGATCGGGGTGTGTATGTGCCCCCCTTCTCTTCCCAAGTGATTCTCAGACAAGTCCAGAGACTGTTGGGCCCCAGCCAGGAGAGGAGCCTCTGTGCTCCCCGGCTGGTGGGTGGTGGGCCGGATGGTGGGTGTTGCACCCTGAATGCCTGGGGCATTTCTCAGGGCTGGCTGGGGCCATCAGCAGGGTCAGTGTGTCAGTGTTGGGGGGGAAGCCCTCATGGGGTCCCCAGGGAAGGGTTCAGGCCCAGACACAGTGTGGGGCCCAGGGGGCCCAGGCTAAGCCACATGGGTGGTCCCCGTCCAGCCTGACCATCTATACTCCGAGAAGCACTTCCCAGCCAAGGCACCCCGCCATATGCCTGGTGGGGCAGATGGTGGCCGGGTGGCCCGAGGACTTGGGGGCCAGGCACTTCTGTCTTGTCACCTGTTAACGTTTGGTGTCGAGTGCATGGGTGGCTCCTGGACCACGTGTCTGCCCATCGACACGGAGGGGCTGGATTTGTTTCTCAGGCAATCCTGTATTTTAATTTTAGATGTATTTCCTGAAGCATATTTTTCATAGAATGTAGCGTGTAAATAGCTTTTTAAATAACTTCTTTTTTATAAGAGTAAAAGTATCTTTAGGAATTTCTTTCTATAGAGTCCTTCATTAACATTTATACGAGTTTTTTGCCGAGTATGATGAACAGTTGGGTTTCCGATGCTTTTCCTTTTCCTTCTTTCTTTGTATTATTATGGTTATTATTATTATTTTTTCTTTTAGGAACTAAGGTATTGCCTGAAAAACAAGTGATGTCTTTGCAGCCTTATATCTGTCTTTACAGAAGCAAACAGTACACAAAAGATCTATTTCAGACATATTTGAAGAGGAATCTTCAACTTGAATACCAGCTCTTTCTTTCCTTCTTGTTGATGAAGGGGGTGGGGGTACAGTTATTTTACTAGCACCTTGTGAAGTGTTTCTGTGTTTTGTGATGCTGTAATTTATTAATGTTTGTAGCTTTTTATATTTGTACATTTCTTATGAGCTTTGTTTATATGCCCATCCCTGGGTGTTCTGTCCATGAGGAGAGGCAGCTTTGTGTGGGCCTTGCCACCCTTGCTCATCCTGTTTGGGGGATGCAGCCCCGGGACCCAGAGGCTGGGAGGGGTGAGCCTCATGGGGCCCTGACTATTCCGACCCGGCGTTTTGAAGGTTTCCTTTCCTGTCCTTGTTGAACATTTATATAATCTAACCTGGCCATCAAGCTGTTCTCTCTCTTCCTCTCTCTCTCTCTTTTATTTTTTTAATTTTATTATTATTATTTTGGCAACATGTACATTTCTAACAAAGTTTATTGTGGCTATTAAAGTGTTTTATTTCCCAATTCATATTACTCTTGTATCGAGTCCATGAGGTCTAAGGTAACTTAGATCAAAGTTTTAAAAGAGTAAAAATATTTCAGGTTTTGTACAGAACCATGTCTGTGTCATTTCTGCCTTGTTCACTGTCATCCACTCTGGTGGTGAGGACGGTGGGGATCCTCGACGTTGGGGAGAGGAGTGGGCCAGTGAGTGGGCTGGGTGTGAGGGTGGGCAGTCAGGCCAGGCCCCCTACCCAGGCCCAGCCCTGGCTGCCAGCTTTCCCCTTGGAAAGCCTTTGGATTGCCCACAGGGCATATGTACTGCCCTGCACCCCAAAGCTGCAGCACCCTGAGCCAGCCTGCAGGAGTAGGCAGAAGAGACCCTTGGTCAGAGTGGGCAGCCTTTGAGACCCTGACAGTACCAGCCCCAGCCCCTAGCATCCTCAGGAGCCTCTAGTACCTTCTTAGTGTTCACACGTGTGCAGTTTAGTTGAGTCCGGTGAGAGGCACCCGAGAACATGTGCAGAATTTCAGTCTAAAGCTGGTGTTAGGGACTTCCGTGATGGCGCAGTGGTTAAGAATCCACCTGCCAATGCAGGGGACATGGTTTCGATCCCTGGTCCGGGAAGATCCCACATGCTGTGGAGCAACTAAGCCCGTGCGCCACAACTACTGAGTCTGTGCTCTAGAGCCCACGAGCCACAACTACTGAGCCTGCATGCCACAGCTACTGAAGCCTGCGTGCCCTAGAGCCCATGCGCTGCAACTACTGAAGCCCGAACGCCTAGAGCCCGTGCTCCACAACAAGAGAAACCACCCAATGAGAAACCCACGAACCGCAACGAAGAGTAGACCCCGCTCACCACAACTAGAGAAAGCCCACACGCAGCAACGAAGACCCAATGCAGCCCCCCCAAAAAAGCTGATGTTACAACAAATGAACAAAAGCAGACCCCTCCCCCCCCACACACATACACAGATGAACAGTGTAGGGCACAGTGAGGATCGAGGATTAGGGAGAAAGAATGACCAACTGGCCAAAGGGGACTGCCACAGAGGAGACCCTAGGCACACGCTGGGGCTGCCCCGGCTGCCAGGCATTTCAGACATTGCTGGGCCCTGGTATGCAGTGTTTAGCCAAGGCAGCTCCACAACCTGAATTTGCTCCGCTGGACCCCACAAGAGGGGCCTTTGCAAACCCCATGGTTGGGCATTCACCCTTCCTGGCAGCTGTCCTGTCCCTGCCCGGATCCAGCCAGATCCTGCCCTGTGGCTTTCCCAGGGGTCCCCGCCGCCTCACCCCACAGCCGCTGGGGGACCGTGCCAAGCCCTGGGCTGTTCTGTACAGCCCACCCTCCCGAGGGCTGGCTCTGGCTGCCCAGCCTCTGAGCTGGAGTCCTTGAGGCTGAGCTATCTGGGTGCTCCTTGGGTCTTCCCATCCCAGCATGGCTGTAGGGACTGGGTCTTCAGAGGGCCATCTGGGACCTGGGGCCCTAGGCTTGGGAAAGACCTCCCAGAAGGTACCCAGAGCCTCTTCCCTGTCCCTAGGCCCTATCCTGCGCTGCACCCACACCATCCTGGTGCAGCATGGCCTGGTCGTGCCCTGTGCCGTCACTGTGGCCCCAGCGGCCCTTGTGTTCGGGAATGTCTGTAGGTGGACTAGAGGCATGCATTTCTGGGTGTGCCTGCAGCATGGGCAGCAAGGGGCCTGTGTCGCTCTGTGCTTGGTGCTGACTGTGGCCCTTCCAGGGTCTTCTCCCCATCTCCATGCAGGGCCAAGAGCCCTGCGACAGTGAACTGGGAGGGGAGGGGCTGAGCAAGCTCCCTGCGCGGCCCCACGGACCCAGCCCCTCATTTGACAGGTAGATAAACTGAGGCCCACACTGAAGCCCTCCATGGATGAGACTTGAGTGCTCCAGGATTGTCCCCTGCTCACCATAATTTCTCAGCCTCCTGGCAACAGGTGTAAGTGGAACACCACCATCGTGTTTAGGCAGCTCCTGGGGGCCGCAGGATGCCAGCAGCAGGGTCCTGAAGAGCCACCTGACCAGCAACAAACTTCGCAAGAGGAAAGGTTGCGATGAAGGGTTGCACGTTAGGCCTCTGAGATGTTGGGAGCTGTTTTTTTACTGCAGGCTGCCTAGCTCTGTCTGACTGAGACTCACCTGCGGCTGTGTCCTGTGTACTGAACATGGCATAAATAAACAAATTGCCCCTTAAGTCGGCTTCCAAATTTCAGCTGAATTTTAGTCATTTCCCGAGCACCTACTGTGTTCCAGGCTCAGTGCTGAGAACCTTCCAGAGGCTTCATCGGGGCCGATTTTGCCAAGGAGGACTCCAAGCTCAGAGGGGCCATCTGTTCCCCTGCTCCTCTTGGGAAGCCTGGGCTTTGCCTGGGACCCACACTGCCACCTGCTCACTTGTACAGAAGGACAGGCTGTGATGAGACACACCCATGGTGTTGTGTTACACTCCAGGTGAATGAAGGGGGTCTGGAAGCTTCCCTGGAGCAGCCCATGAGATGAAAATGTCTTCAGCAACACAAGCAAAGGCCCCAGGGCAAGTGACCAGACCTCAGGGTGGTCAGATGGTGGGAGATAGGGCTGGAGCTGGCTCAGAGCAGGTGGAGGGTGTCCACACAGTGGGGAATGTGGCAGGCCCTGGGGAGCCCCTGCAGGTTAGCAAGCAGGTGCAGTGGACTCTCCGGGAGAGCAGCCTCTGCAGGGTAGTCTGAGGGCAAGGGGTTTACTCTCCCCCGGTTCACATTCCCCTAGGATCCCCCTCCTCCTAGGGCTCCCTCTCCCCTCAAAGGCTCCCCCCCCCCCCCAGGTCTTGCCCTCTACCCCTTGTGCCCATCAGGCACGTGTTCCCATCGTCTCTGTGCAGGTGGGGAGCTTAGCCCCGCCGGCAGCCCAGTCTGCTTTGCATGGTCCTGCCTGGGTGCTCAGAGCCTTGGACGGACCCAGAGCCAATCCCCAAACCTGCAGGAAAGAGTCCCACTTGGTACCTTGGGGCAATACTGAGAGTGACCACCAGGGGGCAGGGGAGGGCCATGAACGAACAGTCCTTCAATCGAATAGCAGTTCATTTAGCAAGTGTTGTCCTGTGGGCAAGACCCTGGGGTTAACTGCCGAAGGGACAGCAATGGGCAAAGAGAAATAAAGTTAACAGCCTACTGTGAGCGTTGGGAAGGAGATGATAATAATCAGATCAGCTTGGTCCTGAACTGTTTAAGGGCTGAGTGTGCCGGGACCTGTTTAAGTATCTGGCCTGTATTAGCGCATTCACGCCTCACAACTGCCCTCTGAGGAAGGTCCTACAACTGTCTCTATCCTATCAAGGAGGAAACTGAGGCACAGAGTCTCACAGTTAGTGGAGCTGGCAGGACAGTTACAGAGCCCTTGAGCTGATGAGAGACACCATCCTGCAGACAGCGGCCAGGAGGGCAGCTCCCCAAGGCCCAGGAGGAAGAGCTGTGCAAGAGTAGAGAGAAATTGCACAATTGCTACCGTTCAAAGGCCCTGAGATGGGGACAAAGTGAGGTGCCGTCTTTGAGGATGGCTGGAGCGAGGGGCTGAGCACAGGGGACGGGGTGGAATGTTGGGCAGGGCAGCAGGCTGGGCCATCCCCTTGCCCGGCTCTCCCTTCCATCATGGGGCTCTCCCTCTTTCCCAGGCTGCACAGAGACCTTCAACCCCCACTTTCCCCCAACCACACTTTCCCCTCTGGACCCAGCCCACCCTGCCTCTGTGCACAGCCCTGAACCGGGAACCCTCTTTGCAGATGAGGACACTGAGGCAGGTCTTGTGTTGGACACATGGCTGCCGGGGTCTCTGCCCTCCTTGTCCACGGTACTGAGCGCTGGATGGTGTGTGGGAGGAAGAGTGAAGAGGGCTCACTGTCCAAGGGTTAAAGAAAAAGATGCTGGGCTTCCCTGGTGGCGCATTGGTTAAGAGCCTGCCTACCAACGCAGGGCACACGGGTTCAAGCCCTGGTCTGGGAAGATCCCGGAAGATCCCACATGCTGAGGAGCAGCTAAGCCCATGCACCGCAGCTACTGAGCCTGCATTCTAGAGCCCGTGAGCCACAACTACTGATCCCATGTGCCACAACTACTGAAGCCCGCGCACCTAGACCCCGTGCTCCGCAACAAGAGAAGCCACCACAATGAGAGGCCCGCGCACCACAACGAAGAGTGACCCTTGCTTGCTGCAGCTAGAGAGCGCCTGCGCACAGCAACAGAGACCCAATGCAACCAAATATGAATAATAAATAAATAAATTTTTAAAAAAAAGAAAAAGATGCTGCTGATGTAAAACTTCAGGCTGTGTTCCCAGCCCTGTGAAAGCAATTCTCCATAACAATAATGATAATGGTGCATAAGCTTCCTATCAAAGACATTAGAGTCTGGTGCCGAGTTCCATAGGTTTCATGTAGTGATTGTGCTGCCAGTGTGGTCCCATTTCCTGAGTGCCTACAGTGTGCTGGGCAGGGTGCCATGAGCTTTCTCCCAAGGCTAATCACTTACCACTGCCCCTACACCTCAGGCTCGGGTCCTGGGACTGGGAGGCCTCTCTGAGGAGGTGACCTTTGAGCAGAGCCCAGAGACCATGGAGGAAGAGTGTTGCGACCAAGGGAACAGTAGAACAAAGGCCCTGGGACAGGATCCAGCTTCGTGAGGAACAGTGGGGGCAGTGTGGGTGGAGAAGTTGGCAGGGCCAGGGTTCCAGCAAGGCTTTGTCTGCCTCAGGCCTTGGTCCAGGCTGCGCCCCCTGACGTGAGTGGCTATCCTCTTTTTTTTTTTGTGGTACGCGGGCTCCTCACTGTTGTGGCCTTTCCCATTGTGGAGCACAGGCTCCGGACGCGCAGGCTCAGCGGCCATGGCTCACGGGCCCAGCCGCTCCGCGGCATGTGGGATCCCCCCGTACCAGGGCACAAACCCGTGTCCCCTGCATCTGCAGGCGGACTTTCAACCACTGTGCCACCAGGGGAGCCCTGAGTGGCTATACTCTTGGCCCAAGGAGTCCATGGCAGGCCCAGCCCAGCCTGGCTGTGGAACCTTGGGGCTGGCCTCACCTTCCTCATCTGCAGAGTGGCTGATAGCGTGACCCCACACAGAGGTGCTTCAGGGCTGACTTCTCCCCACAGGCCCGCCATTCCCACCTGGCCCTCTGCTGGGGCATGCCCCACTCTACCTGCCTGCCCTGACAGCCTGTTTGCTATGTGATCTCAGGCAGGACTTCCCCTCTCTGGGCCTCTTCTTCCGTCAGCCTCCCTGATGATGAGGAGGGGGATGGAGTAGGGATCTGGAGCTGAGGGGACAGCATGTCCCCATCTGGTCTGCCCTACATCTTCTCTGCTATGGCCTGCAAAGGACTGCCCACACAGGAGGCAAGTCGCAGCAGGACACAGGACACAGCCCGGCCTTAGGTGGCCAGGCCTGGCCTGAGAGATCTGTCAGCAGACGTGCCATGTGCACCCCGACTTGCACAGGTGTGAGGTGTGGAGCAGAGGTTGCACCCTGGGCTGGGTGTGTACCCAGGTGGTTGTGTCGATGATCAATTAAATGTTTATTCACATCCAGTTTGCAGTCTCCTTCCCATATTTTGGAGTGGATCCTTACTTTTCACGACTCACGGCTTTGTGTCCCCAGAGCCCGGTGGACGGAGGGACACCAGGTGGGGCTGCAGGGTTGAGGAGGGGTGCTGGTGTGAGGGGAGCACTGCGGGCTGTCGGGCAGCCTGACAAATGACCTCCCTCCTCAGCCGCCAGCCCGCCTTTCCCAGGCCGAGTCCCATCGGCTGCCTCATCCAAACATCCCAGGGGATGCCACCTCGGCAGAAAAATGATGCTGTTCCATTAACATCTGACACGGATTTGCAGGCCCCAAACAGACGAGCGTGCATGTAAACACCCGGCCTAGCTGGGCCCTCGCCCGGCTCAAAGCGGGATCCTCGTAATTAATTGTCCGCCTGCCGGCCTGCCGGCCTGAACCCACACTCCAGCCCGTGTTATTTCAAGATCGCAATCCGTCCTGTCGCCCCGCCCCACCCAACTGCATTTACCAAACAGCGGATGTGCTGGAGCTTGTAGGAAGGAGCAGAGAGATGGTCCTGGCTCTGCAGTCCTCAACTTCCTCCCTGTAAAATGGAGCCATCGCCCTGGCCTCCCTGATGGTCAGGAGAACAGGACCCATGTGCCTGGCTTGAGTTGGGCCAGAGGATCTGCACACTCATGAGCATGCTGTCTCGGGCTGCCCAGTCCGAATGGGTCGGTTGTTGAGAGAGCACAGCCCCGACGGGCCACCAGGGTCTCCACACCCCGGATGTGGGCTCAGCTCAGCTGACACTGCTGTTTATCTTTTCTACTCATTTTGGCTGATTTAGTAAGTGTGTAAAGCCACATGTGTTACAATATGTGCCTTTTTACCTTGAAGAGGGACGATTTTTTGTAGAATGCTGTTCTAGAATGTTGTCTAGAGTCAGTGATACCTTGTGCATATGTGTACACCAATAATACCTCTTCTGCTTATCAAAGAGAAATCTCATATAAATGGGCCACAATTCTGAGTAAGCTTTGGTCTGCCACATTTATATTTCCTCCCTTCCCTCCTTTTTGGGTTAATTTATTTTAGAGTTTAAGAAAACTGCATGACTTTGCCTGTGATGGGCCATCAAGGGTCTCCCTGCTCTGCACCTGCAGCTGGTGGAGATGCCACCTCTGTGAGCTGTGACATGGGGACAATGATCTTACCTTCTATGGGGTCATAGGGATAAACCAAAGCCAGGCTCACAGATGGGTCCCTACAATGTGTTCTGGGATCAGTATCTTTGTTCAAATGCTTAAATCTGGGGGAAAAACCCAGTCCTACTCTCTTATTCTTTTCTTTTTAAACGATCTAACTATGACCCCCTAGGATGAACTGTAGTTAATGGCCAAGAGCAGGGATCCCAAGTTTATCCTCCATCAACATCCAGGTATTTGTGGCCCATATCACACAGACATTTGTTGGTGGGTTTCTCTTGGTGGCTGTGGATTAAGCTCTGGCAAAGTTTATTGGTGTCTGTACTCTGCTCTTCCCAGGGAGTTACCAGGAGCAGTGCCAGGGTTAGGGGTTAGGGGGTGGTTCCACGAGAAGGAGGCATCTGGGGGCTTGTGGCAGATGTAAATAAGGATACTTTCTGGGGAATTCTTTCATTTTTTGTTTCTGTTTTTTCTGTTCTAGACTCAGACCATATAGTTTTTGTGACTGTGGTTTTAGGATATATTTCCAATCTATCAAACGCTCCATGTGCTTCTTGAATTGCTGTGCTGCAATCTGTGAAGCAGCTCTGAAGGCGGGGGAAAGGGGGCTCATGCTCCAGCTATGGTCTCCACTCAGGGAGGAGGAGTGCCTTCTCCATCTGTTCAAAACCTCCCTCCTCCTCTCCCCTGATGTGGGTATTCTCTGGGTTCAGCTCTCCTGCCCTCACCCTGCAGTCCTCTGGAGGGGACCCCTCAGCTGTGCCCACTCAGCTGCTCCAAACCCTCACTCCTCAGTGACTTTGGCCTCAGGGGCCCTTCTTATCTGTCATTCCACCAACACGCTTAGATGAGTTGATTCTGGCTTCTTCAGGTCTCATGTACCTGCCTGCCCCAACTTAGCCTTCCCCAGGATGGCTTATACCAGCCCTGTCCTGACTCTGTTTCCCTGATTCCCTCCTTCATGGTCCCCAAATTCAGTCCCAGACACCACCTCCTGTGGTCATTCTTCAGCTCAGCCACCTTCTGTGGCTCCCCACTAACTGCCTACAGGATCCCCACAATCCAGGCCTTCCATTCTTTCATGCCTCAGTGCCCACAGCCCCAGCAGGGCATCCTCTGTGTGGTCAAATGGACACCCTCCCGGCCCATTTCACCCCAGAGGATAGTCTCTGTCCTCAACGTGGGCCTTGGAGCCATGGGGAGCCCCTGGTTCGGGGCAGACAAGGGCACCAGTGGCTGGTGGATAGTGGGAAAGCAAGGTGGATTGAAGGACCAGGGACCCCAGAGGAAGGAGGGAACAGGAAGGTGGGATGGGGACAAAGGGGGACTTTGAGAAGAGGGATGTTTTAGTGGAGAGAGGGAGTTTGTAAGGAAGAAGGCTCCAGGCAGAGGGACTAATGGCATGTGTGGAGCAGGGGCTGTTAATTCCTGCCCTGCAGGGGTGGATTAGGACAGACAAGCATCCAGGGTGGCCCTTCTGAAGCCTGGGGTTATCACTGCTTCCTCTTGTGAGGCTGCTGGTGATTCATGGTCTGAGGGCTGATGAGCAGGAAGTCAGGGGCATGGCTAAGCCAGCAGGGAGGGGTTGAGGCCACTCACATTGTGGTGGGCTGGGCTGACCTGTGCAGGCAGGCACAGGCTCCTGGGAGCCCAGTAGGCAGAGGGCAAGATCCCCAGCCACAGCCTAGGAGCCCATTCAGACAAGTGCTGTCTGGCCTTCAACCCCACACCCCTAATACCTCTGATGGGGCGCTCACATCCTCCTGGATGCTCTGTCTCACTCTCAACTTGGCTGGACTCAAAGATCTGGAACCTGCCTTCCTAGGCTGGCTCTGGAGGGCCTGGAGAGGAGTTCCCTGGGGCTTGGCTCTGGGGCTTAGGCCATAAACCAAATCCAAGAGAAGGGGCCATGCAGCTCTGGGGCTGGTGGCATTTTTTCCTGGTAGTCCAGTGGGTGGCTGAGGCCAAGTGATGTAAGTGACATGGTTGTTCTTGGTGACCCATTTAAAAGCGGGGGCTGCTCCTAGCAACCATGGCTCAGGCCTATGGGGGAAACAGATCATGCTCTGCTGGGAAGTCCTGTGGGAGCCCAGGTAATGGGAGCACTGCAATTTGTGAAGGGTGGTGCAGGGGCAGATCACTGTGTTGGAAGCTCCCTCTGGAAGCAAAAGTGGAGAACAGACCATTGGGACTGAGAGGAGGCAAAGGGACCAGGAAGAAAGGAGGTGGCCACAAGGCCTGAGCTGGGACCAAGGCCAGGGTCAAGAGGACAGGATGGTTTCAAGACCCACCTGGCTCTCCCATGACCCCTAAGAAGCTTAGAGAAAATGCCTAGCTAGGGGAGAGGGGACTAATTGAGAAACAGACCTCCCTCCCTCCAGAACAGGCCTTACCAATAAACTATTTGGAATGATGAAAATGTTCATATAGTGTAGTTGAGCACTTGAAATGTGGCTAGTGTGACTGAGTTTTGAATTCTTAATTTTATTTACTTTTAATTGCTTTTAGTTTAAATTTAAATGGCTGTGTGCAACAATCAATGAAATAGAAAATAGAAGAATAATAGAGAAAATCAATGAACTCCCAATTTGGTTCTTTGAATAACACTGATAAATCTCTAGCTGGACAGATAAGAAAAAATGGAGAAGATACACATTTTTAATATAAGAGTGAAAGAGTGGTCATTACTGCTGACCTTGCAGACATTAAAAAAACAACAAAGAATATTATGATCAACTTTATGTAAATGTTTGACAACTGACAAAATATAGACAAATTCCTTGAAAGACACAAATAACCAAAATTGGTGCAAGAAGAAAGAGAATATCTTGTTAGCCTTCTGTGTATAAAAATTTTTGAATTAATAATTTAAAGGCCTCCCTATCCCCCCTCACAAAATTCTAGGCCCAGATTACCTTACTGGTGAATTCTAGCTAACTTTTCATGATGATATAATATATAAACTCTTTCAAAAAATACTGGATGAAGCAACACTTCTTATCTCATTTTATGAGGCCAGAATTACACTGATGTCAAAACTAGAGATATTACCAAAAAATACAAAGAAACCTATAAACTTATATCCCTTATGAATACAAACATAAGATTCTCCATAAAATATTAGCAATCAAATCCAGCAATATAAAAAAAGGATCATATATTTAAATGGGGTTTATCTCAGGAAGGTGAGGTTGGTTTAACATTCTCAAATAAGTCAATGTAATTCACAAAATTAAGAGAATAAAGAATAAAACCATATGATCATTTCAAAAAACAAAAACAAACATAAAACAAACCACTTGATAAAATTAGGCACCCATTCAAGACAAATCTTTCATGAAAATATATAATAAATAGAAGGGAATATCTTCAACTTGATAAAAGTCTAGATACTTCCTCCCCAAAACAGAATTGAGGTAAGGAAATCCACTTCTATTCAATAGTACACTTAGCCAAAGCAATAAGTTAAGAAAGAAATAAAGGGCCTATATATTAGATGACATTCACAGATGTTATTATTGTGTACATAGGAATTCCTAAGGAATATGCAAAAGAGCTACTGGAGCAAAGACCTGGAGCATAAATCAGTTTTATGTATAATGAACAAAGAAAGAGAGAAAGAGGAAAAAGTATTAAGACTGGAGAGACTGACAAAGGCCAGTTCATCAAGGCCACAGAATACAGGATCAGAATTTAAAAATCAATTGTATTTCTATATGCTAGCAATGAACAACTGGAAAAATAAAACTATAAAATGATACTTTTCACAATAGCATAAAAACATAAAATGCTTAGGGATAAATTTAACAAAAATATTTCCAAGACCCATACACTAAAAATTACAAAAACTGCCGGAAGAAATTAAAGACTTAAAAAATGAAGAGATAAATTGTATTCATCGTTCAGAAGAATCAATATTTTTGACATGTTAGTTTCCCCAGAATCATTCTATACATCTATTGCAATTCCAATCTTAGCAAGCTTTTTTGTAGAAATTGACATAGAAATGCAAAGGACCTAATACATCTAAACCAAAGAATTTTAAAAGAACAACATTGGACTTACACTGGTTGGTTCCAAGACTTGACATAAAGTTATAAAGACTTGTTATTAAGCTAAGCAAAGTAGATATAGAAAAATAAAACTGGATGGCTGTTCTGAAATTATCCAAGAATGTCTATATGTATATAGTCTATCAATTTCCAGCAAAGGTACCAAGGCAGTTCACTACAAAAAGAAAATTCTTTTCAACAAATGGTACTTGAAAAACTAGATATCTACCAGGAAAAAAAATAGAGCTTTGGCCCTTACCTCATTCATACACAAAAATTAATGTCAAAAGGATCAGAGACCTTAAAAAGCTAAAACTATACATCTTCAAGAAAACATAGGAGAAAATCTTCAAGAACTTGTATAGGCAAAGATTTCTTAGAATGGACAAAAAAGAACAAAAAGTAAATTTAAAATTGGCAAATTAAACTTCATCAAAATAAAAATATTTTGCTTTTTGTAAGTTTCCATTAAAAAATAAAAACCAAGCCACATGAAAGACATAACCTCCAGATTCAAGAAGCTGAGTGTTTCCAAACAAGATAAATCGAAAGAAATCACACCAACCATGACACATCAGAGTTAAATTTGTGAAAAGTAAAGACAAAGAAAAAATATTTTTTAAATTCAGAAAGAAATGGCACATCACCTACAAAGAAGCACCAATTCAAGTGACAGTAGATTCCTCATTTGAAACTGCGAAGTTCAGAAGGAAGTAACACAATGATTTTCAAATGAGAAAGAAAAGAACTGTCAACCTAACATCCTATCTTCAGTGAAACTATCCTTCATTAGTGAAGGGGAAATAAAGATACACTCTCAGATGATCAAACAATAAGAGAATTTGTTGCTAGCACACCTACTCTTAAAAAATAGCTAAAGAAATCTCTCCAACATAAAGGAAATGATAACAGAAGAAGACTGGGAACTTCAGAAAGGAAAGACAACAGAATAGGTAAAAATAGAAGAAGGAATAGATAAAAATATAAGCAAACACAATAGGTAGAAAGAGAAGTAAAATAGAAGTAATCTCTTTACCTCAAGAATTTCTTTAATCATATTTTGTTGTTGAAACAAAAGTAATATCACCCTCGTATTGTGGTGCTCAAAATATGTAAAAGAAATAATTAGGAAAATTATATTTTAAAAGTTGGCAGGGTAAAGACAGTCTAGATGGAAGAAAGGTTTTTACACATCACTCAAAGTGGTAAAACACTTACACCACTAGGCTGTGACAAAGTAGTGTCTATATGTGGTAATACCTAGAGCAACCACTAACGAAACTATACTTATCAATAGATTTAAAATTATTCAAAATTATTATAAATAAATCTAAAAAAGGAATCTCAGAACTGTTCAAATAACCCACAGGAAGGCAAGAAAAAATAAACAGAGGAATAGATACAAAAGGAACAAACAGAAAATAACAATAAAATGGCAGATTTAAGCCCTAACATGTCAATAATTGCTTTAAATGTAAATGATGTAAATACATCAGTTAAAAGACAGAGGTTGGTAAAATGATAAAAAATGTTCCAATTATAGGCTGTCATCAAGAAATTCACTTCAAACATAATGGCATAGATAGGTTGAAAGTGGAAGAATGGAAAAAGATAAATGCATTCAAAGCATTAATTTTAAAAAGGATAAGTGGCTATGTTAATATCATGTAAAGTAGAATTTAGAGCAAAGAAAATTCCTAGGGACAAAGAGGAACATTACATAATGATAGAAACAACAATCCACCGAGAAGGTATAGCAATCCTAAATATCATGCACTAACAGCTCTTTCAAGTACATGAAGCAAAAATTGATAGAGCTGAAAAGAGAAATAGACAAAGCCATAATTATGCTTGAGAATTCAACACCTCACTCTCAGCAACTGAGAAAACACAGAACACATCACCAAGTAACAGCAGAATACATATTCTTTTCAAACAGCCATGGGATGTTTACCAAGATAAGCCATAAAGCAAACTTGAACATATTTAAAAGAATTGAAGTCATACTGAGAAATCAATAAGGTAAAGATAAAAGGTACATCTCCAAACACTTGGGAAGTAATCATCAACATATTTCTAAATAATCCATTGGACAAAAAGAGAGTTTCAAAGAAAATACAATAATAAATAGAACTGGGTAAAAATAAAAACATAGCATATCAAAAATTGTGGAATACAGCAAAAGCCATGCTGAGAGGAAAATGTATAGCACTAAATGCTTATATTAGGATTTAGAGAAGTTCTCAAAACAATAATATATGGTCATACCTCAAGAAATTAGAAAAAGAAGAGCAAAATATATCCAAAGCAATCTGAAGGAAGGAACTAATAAAGAGCAGAAATTTATGACACTGAAAAGAGGAAAACAATACAGGAAATTAATGAAAAATATCATCAAAATTGATAATCTTTTAGCAAGACTAAGATAAATAGAGAGAAGACCCAAATCACCAATATCAAGAATGAAACAGAGGGTATTACCAGAGGTTCTGCAGCCGTTTAAAATGTAGTAAGGGAATACTGCAATAAACTCTATGAGAATAAATTTGACAATTTAGAAGAAATCAGTTGACCAATTCCTCAAACACTAAAAACAACAAAAACTCAATCAAGATGAATGAGACGAATTGCATAGTAATATAACCATAAAATAAATTGGATTGGTAATTTTAAAACTGCTGGAAAAGAAATCTGCCGGCCAAAATGATTTTTCACCAGGAACTTCTAGAAAACATTTAAAGAAGAATTAGCACCATTTCTGCAAAATCTATCTCAGAAAGTACAAAAAGAGGGAACACTTGCCAGACTTATTTTATGAGACCAATGTTACCCTGATACCAAAACCAGAGAAAGGGGAGAGGCAGAGAGAGAAAGACAGAATGAAAGACTAATATCTTTCATGAACCTAGAAGCAAAAATTTTCAACAAAATATGAACAAATCAAATCCAGGAATGTAAAGCAAAAAACTGTACACTCATAGTGGGATTTATTTCAGGAATCAAGTCTGGTTTAATATTTTAAAATCAATCAATACGATCAGCATCAACTGGTCAAAGACGAAAAAATATGACTATAGCCATGGATGCAGAAAAAGAATTTGACAAATCCAATAGCCATTTATTATTATTATTTTAATTTATTTATTTTGGCTGTGTTGGGTCTTTGTTGCTGCACGCGGGCTTCCTCTAGTTGTGGAGAGCGGGGGCTACTCTTTGTTCCGGTGTGTGAGCTTCTCATTGTGGTGTCTTCTCTTGCTGTGGAGCATAGGCTCTAGGCGCGCGGGCTCCAGTAGTTGCGGCACACGGGCTCAGTAGTTGTGGCTCATGGGCTCTAGAGCACAGGCTCAGTAGTTGTGGCGCATGGGCTTAGTTGCTCTGGGGCACGTGGGATCTTCCCATACCAGGGTTCGAACCCATGTCCCCTACATGGGCAGGCGGATTCTCAACCACTGTGCCACCAGGGAAGCCCCTATTTATTATTTTAAAAAGCCTCAACAAACTAGGAATAGAGAGGTAAACTCCCTTAACTTGCTAAACAGCATCTACCAAAAAACCTATAGCTAACATCATACTTAATGATGAAGGACTAAATGCTTTCTTTCTGAGTTTGGGAACAAGGGAGAGATGTTTGCTCCCACCACTGTTATTTCACATAGTACTAGAAGTTCTAGCCACTGTGACAAGGAAAAGAAAAAAGCACACAGATTGTAAAGGAAGAAATTAAACTGTCCCTATTTGCAGATGAAATGATAGTATATGTAGAAAATCCAAAGGAATCTGCAAAATATATGAACAGACTCTTAGAGGAAATACGTTAAGTCAGCAAGGTTGCAAGATAAAGGATCAAAATACAAAAGTCTATTTTATTTCTATATACTAACAATGAACATTTGAAAATTGACATTAAAAACATAATACCATTTATACTCACTCCACAGAAAATAAAACACTTAGGTGCAAGTGTAACAAAACATGTATAGGATCAGAAAAGCTGACAATTACAAAATGTTGATGAAAGAAGTCAAAGAATACCTAAATAAATGGAAAACCATACCATCTTCATGAATTGGAAGACTTAACATGGTAAACAAGTCAGTTCTCCCCTAGTCAATCTATAGGTTTAATGTAATTCTTGTCAAAACTCCAAAAAGCTTTTGAGTAGACATAGACAAATTCTTTCTAAAATTTATATTAAAAAGCAAGGCTTTAAAGTAGTGTTATGTGTTGAATTGTGTTCCCCAAGATTCATATATTGACAACCTAATCCCCATACTTCAGAATGTGACCTTATTTGGAGATAGAGCCTTTTTTAAATTTAAAAGATATAATTGGCTTTATTGAACAACTCATGAATCAGGCAGTTTCCCATCTAGCAAGTCAAGAGGAGCTGTACTTATGATATCACTTATATGTGGAATCTAAAGTACAACACAAATGAACATATCTATGAAAAAGAAACAGACTCACAGACATAGAGAACAGACTGGTGGTTGCCAAGGGGGAGGTGGGGTGGGGAAGGGAAAGATTGGGAGTTTGGGATTAGCAGGTGCAAATTAGTATACATAGGATGGATAAGCAACAAGGACCTACAGTATAGCACAGGGAAATATATTCTATATCCTGTGATAAACCATAATGAAAAAGAACATGAAAAAGTATACATATAATATGTATAACTGAGTCACTTTGCTGTACAGCAGAAATTAACATGTAAATCAACTATATTTCAATAAAATTTTACAAAAAGAACTATGAAAAAAAAAAGAGGAGCTGTACTGGGGAGTACTTCATAGCTATGGTCTGCAAGACACAAACCAATCAAAATCAAATAAGTCTAAGAAAAACCCCATTGAAAGAGTCACCTTTTATGCCAAGTGGCTTGTTTAATGATCTCATGTAACTGAGTCTCAGTGGAGATAGAGTCTTTACAGAAGTAATCAAGTCAAAATGAGGTGATTAGAGTGGGCCGTAATTCGAAGCAATGCACCTCAGTCTAAATGTCACACCTTATACAAATATGAACTCAAAATGGATCATAGATTTAAATGTAAAACTAAATGAATTTTAGAAAAAAATTAGGACAAAATCTTGGGGACCTAGACTAGGCAAAGAGTTCTTAGACTTGATATCAAAAGAATGGTCCATAAAAGGAAAATGAGTCAAAAGTAAAAACTTTTGCTCCTCTGTGAAAGACCCTTATTGAGAGGATGAAAAGATAAACTACAGACTGGGAGAAAAATGTTTGCAAGCCACATATATGACAAAATACTAGTGTCTACAATATATAAAGACCTCTCAAAGTCTAACTGTAAGAGACAACTCCATTAGGAAACGGGCAAAATGCGTAAACAGGCATTTTGCCAAAGATAATCCACAGATGGCAAATAAGCTTGTGAAAAGATGCTCAAAAGCAGTAATCATTAGGGGAATGTGATATTATTACACGCCTATCAGAACAACTAAAATAAAAAAGTGTGACAACGCCAAATGCTGTGGGGATGCAGGGAAACTGGATCCCTCATACATTCCTGGTTTGAATGTACGATGGTGTAGCCACTTTGTAAAATACTTGGGTAGTTCCTTTTAAACTTATTAATGAAATTACTTAGAATACCCAGCAATTGTACTCTTGGGCATTTATCCCAGAAAATGAAAATATATTTTCACACAGAAATTTGGACAGGAATGTTTATTTGTAATAGCTAAAACCTAGAAAGGATCTAGCGGCCTTCAACGAGTGAATGTGGAAACACTGTGGTATATCCATACCATGGAACACACTGCTTGGCAAGAAAAAGGAATGAATATTGACACACACAGAAATATGGAAGAATCTCCAGGGAACTAGGCTGAGTGAAGAAAAGCCAATTTAAAAGGACACATATTGTGGAGTCCTTTTATATAACATTTATTAAAGAACATAATTATAGAGATAAAGAACAGATTACTGGTTGTCAGGGGGTAGGGATAGGATGGGAGTGGCTATAAGGGGGCAGCATGAGGGAGACTTGTGGAGTGTCTTGATCCTGGGGACAGTTATATTAAGCTTCATGTGATAAAATTGCATAGAGCTGCACACACACACGCACACACACACATGCATGAGTGTACCTATAACTGGAGGAATCTAAATAAACTCCATGGACTGTATCAATGTGAATCTCCTAGCTTTAATTATGCACTACTGTTATGCAATATGTTAGGCTTGAGGGAGGCAGAGTGAAGGGTGTATAGGACTCCTCGAAAATCTTTTGCAACTTGCTTTAAATCTATAATTACTTCAAAATAAAAAGGTAAAAAAGAAAGGCAAGCCAAAATGCAGAAGGGAAAAAAATCTAAGTAGATTTTATGTGTCCAAAACACATCAGGCTTACAACTCAGTGACAAGACACAGCAAAAAAGGACAGAAGAGTTGAAAGACCTTTTTCAGAAGAAGATATTCCGATGGCCAGTAAGCACATGGAATGGTCTCAATAGTACTCATCAGGGAAATGCAAATTACAACTGTAATGAGATATCACTCACTAAGTATCCACTAAAATGCTGACATTACTACGACTGACACTATGAAGTGTTGAAGAAAACGTGGAGCATGTTGGAACTTGTATATACTGCGGGTAGCAGTATCAAATGGGCCCCAATGTGTGAAACATCTTGGTAGTTTCTTGTTAAGTTTAGACACATAGTTACCCTAAGACCCAATATCTCAGTAGGGTTGACTTAATAACGCCTTCTATGTTTCCCCTCATTTAAGACTGAGATCCTGCTCCTTTAACAACCCCTAACAGCCCAGCTTGGCTGAACGGCTCACCATTTACTTCTAGAATGGAATCTTCTATGTGAAAGCATTTTTCTTCTTGTCTCCTTTAGGTAACTACGTACAAATCACTGACTCTCCTCGGACCAGGTTGGCCTCCTCTCAGGGTGCTCTCCTCTCACAGAGACTTCCTTCACTCCTCGTCTGTCCTCTCCTACTTTATCTTTCCAGTGTCTGGTTCAGGCAGCTCCTCCATCTGGAAGATTTCCCTGGTTCCCCAGGCTGAGTCAGGCCTCCTGTGGATCCCCCAGTGTCCCCATGGTGTCACAGCACTGACTTGCTGCTTTGTCCCCCCTTCCCGGGGATTTCCTCTGGGTTGGGCGCTCCGTCCCTGGCTGGCACAGAGTGCTCGCATCCTTGCTGCTGGGCACGCGGGGCCTGCCTCCTGCCCCAGGCTTGTCCTAAAGGACACTGGGGACGTCTACCCTGTGCGGGGGACTGAAACCTGCGTCCAGTCTCCCAAGCGGCCATACCTGTGTTTGGAAATGCAAGTTTGACAGGTGGGTTGGGGCTGGCGCTCGAGTTCAGGGCTGATTCGTTAAAAGGTTTTATGAAAGCATGCTAAATAGACCATGCAATTGCGAGAGTAAGTCCTTCTCTGGTGGAAATTACTCAGCCATTTGGTTTTTATTTTTGTAAAGGCGGTTCGGCCCTTTTGAACACTCACTTGATACGCCTTCGCTGCCAAAGCAACAGGAAGATATGCTTTGAATTCTCTGTAAAACCCCCATGTAAACACCAGGCTTACGGGTAATTGCAACAGAGCACCGGCTCCACTCCGGGAGCCTTCACATGGCCTGCCTTCCCCGACTACTGAGGGTAAACACACATTACCCTTGGGAGTCCCTGCCCACCCCCAAAGCACCCACTCCCCAAAGCTTCAAGGGTTGAAAATGAGCCATTTGGGCCCCCACCCCAGACTGAGAGGCAGGGCTTCTGGAAGGGTTCTCTCTGTGGGGAAAGGGGGCTTCCAGCTTCCGGAGGCCTCTGGGTCCCCCATCTCTCGTGGTTAGCTCTGTTCACCCCTCAGCTCCGATCCACAAAGTCTAGTCCTGGGGAGCCTTCCCTGACTTGGCTCAGGTCTGAGCAACTCCTGCCCGGCTTCCCGATGGTGTCCAGCCTCCAGGCTCATTCCTCCAGGCCCATCCTGCAGGCCCACCCACCTGGGCCTGCCCCTTCCAGCCTCAGCTTGGAAGACACTCCAGCCTTGTGCTTCCATGATATGTGCCACCTTGGCTCACCTTGCCTGGCTCCTGGGGAGGCCTTTACCTGGGACCAGCCATTTGCAATTCTATTCAGTACTCATCTCCTGCTATAACTCAGAGCAGCCTTTCCAGAACTCCCAGCTGCATGACTTTCTCTTGCTTCACAGCTTTCCTGAATCTTCTCAGGGTGATGTGTGTGGCCTTCGTCCGTACTGAACTGGATCATATTCGGGCTCTGGGTTGGGCCCTGTGCCTGCCTGGGAAGCCTTGGCCAGGGTGCAGGACTGTTAAATGGAAGTTTCAACCAAAGTCCCCTGATACAGTACACGGGACATTCCAAAGGCAGATTTGAAATTCCTGCAACTCTGACCAGCAAGGTCTAGGGAAAGGGGTCAGTGTCCTGTGGGACCTGCAGGGGCTTGTCTCTGCCGTTGAGAGACCCCTGGCCTGGATGAGCAGAAGGGGTCACCAGGGGCTGCTGGACAAAGCCTTATCTCAAGGCCTGTGATAGCAACTGGTACAGGGACCCCACTTTGTCTCCTAAAACCCAGGCAACTCCCTGGGTAGCCCTGATGGCTGCCCTTGCCTTACACCCTATGGTCAGTGCTGGATGTAGCATCAGGTTCCAGAGTAGAAACGACAGTGACAGTAGGGTGACTCCCCCCTCTCGGGACCTGGAGAAGTGTGGATGAGCTGGTGTCCATCCTGGGCTGGTATGGGGGTCCACTGGGCATACGTAAAGGGATGGAGGGGGCAAGCATGCCTGTATGAGATAGCCTCTGGGGAGCCACGTGTTTATACCTCCATATACTCTGTGAAGAGTTGGACACCGGGACCCAGAGAAGGGGTGTGTGCAGCCCACATCACGCGCTCCTTCACTTCACTCACTCATTCACTCGTCACCCCCCAGCAGCTGCTGGCCACTGGGCCCTCTGCTGGGCATTGCTCTGACCCAGGGTGAGTCTTTGAGGGGCTCAGGCTGGTGGGGAGGCTGACGCAGAAATGCATGTGACCCCGCAGGCTGCCAGGAGAGGAGGCAGGAGTGGGGCTTCAGAGCCCAGAGGAGGCCCTGGAGAGGGGCTGGCCACGTGGGGGATGGTGTGATGGGTGATAATGTGCTCCAGGTGGGGGACAACACAAAGCCTGGGTATGACAGCAGTGTGGGTGGAGGCTGCTCGTGGTCAGGGGAGGAGCCTCTGAACTTGTTCATCCCCCTGTGGCACATAGGCAGGCCCATGGAAATTGGGGGTCCCCTGGTCCAGCCTCCACTCAAGACTGGCAGATTCTGTCCTGACCCAGCGCTGCCTGCCCCTGCTCATGTGCCAGCGAAGGGGCCCTCCCTCCTCCTGGGCATTTCCCTCCATCCTGGCTGAGCTCTCACTGGGAGGATGTGCTTCCCACAGCGCCATCGGGGTCGGAACTGGGCAGATGTTGAGGCCGGGGACAGTGCAGACATGGGTCTTTGTGGGGCAGGAAAGGAGGTGCCAGTCCTTGCGGGTCAGTCTGCTCTGTGACTTGATGGGTCACAATGGACTCAGTCACTCAACCTCATTGTGTCTCAGTGTCCTCATCTGTAAAAAGATGAGGCTGTTCATCTCTAACTTGTAGGGCTGCGGTGAGCATTAAGTATAGTAATGTGTATGAAATTCTTACCTCCTCTGGGCATGTGATGGATGTGAGTTATTGGTACAGTTATTTGTTCCGGAAATGCCCTCTACATTCTTGAGCCAGTGCCCCACCTCTCAGGTAACTGGGGCTGGAGGCCTTCTTGCAAAACCATGGGCACAGCTGGCCGTAGGCATTGGTCCAGGTGACTCCTAGCCTGAGAGGCAGGGGCTTACTCCCACTGTCAGGGACTCAGAGACTGACCTACCTGGTGTCCCTGAGCGAGCTCCACCCCAAGAGCCCCCAAATTCTAGTGTTCTGGGATCTCTGCAGCCAAGGACAGACAGGGATTTGGGGAGCAGACTTGACTCCATTATGGGGAACCCCAGTCATCCCATTCTGGTTTGAGTTTAAACTAGCTAGATGGCTGTGCTGAGGAAGAATGGCTGATCCCCTGGCCTTGTGGCTGTGGCAGTGTGTGTCCTTCACCTTGGCTGACAGAGATCCCATCATCTGTCACCAGCAACAATTGTCCCTTATCCCAGTGAGGAGATAGAAGCCCAGAGGGACTGTCTCCTCCTCAAGCAGACTCAAGACAAGGGTCTGAGTGCAGCAGTGAGTGGGTGGAGCCCCAGGAAATGCCGGGAGAGGAGGAAGGAAGGGAGACAGGGAAAAAGGAGCGTAGCAAATCATGTGTCACCTGGCCAGCCACACTTGTGGGTGTCCATGTACAACTCCAACCTCAGTTTCCCCACCTGAGTGAGTTGGGGCACAGCTACCTGCCACTCCTGTCAGCAAAGGGGCACTTCATCCTGGCACATTCCACCTGCCTGGCAGAGGCAGAGGCTCTGCAAAGGGTCCCAGCTCAAACCAGAGTGGCTGACACAGTGAAGGCTGACAAGTGTGGGTGGACAGGGCAGTGTTCGTGCAAAGACACAGGGTAGGTCCATCTCTCAAGGACATAGAGAATCCGGCTCCCTGTGACACCACCATGCCTAGCACTTGGCTTGGGCTAGAGAGGGAGTCCATACATTCCAAGTGGGGCCTAACTTGGAAGACTTGAATGGCTGGGGACCTCTGGAACCATCTAGAAGCTTCTTTGTCACAGGCCCAGAACATCTGAGGGGAGACCTCACTCCTTGATGGAATGTCAGCGGATTAGTAGTCGTGTTGAACACCACCATTTAGTGTGCTGGATACCGGCCTGGGAGCTTTGTGGGCTCGGGACACTGCTGCCTCCGGCCAGACCCGTGAGGAGGCGGGTGGTGAAGGCAGAATTTAACCCGGGTTTACTCCTGGGCTCCAGACCTCACCCCACCCCGCTTCTGTAAACCACCGAACTTCATTCCTGTGTGAAAAACTTCTCCATTCTGTCAGCAAATGTTTACTGAGTTCTAGTCATGGCGACCAAGCTGGATGTGGCCCCAGTTTCCTGGAGCTTGCGCACAGGACTCAAAAAACAAGAAACCAGCAATGACATGCCTGGCTTGGGTGGGGTGAGGTGAGGGTGCAGCGAGGAGGGGTCCTGTGACAAGGAGAGCAAGGGAAGGCCACTCTGAGAAAGCGACTTTCCATCTGAGATGACAGCAGAAAAGGCCTGAGGCGAGTGCAAACCTGGGCAAGGAAGGGCCCTCCAGACTGTGGGAACAGCTCGTGCAAAGTCCTGGGGTACAGCTGAGCTGGGAGTATCTGAGGGCTGAAAGGAATGACTCAGGAGGGGGTATGAGTGCTGAGGTATGGAGCTGTCTTGAGGGCCTTGCAAGTCTTGAGTCTTGGGGAAGAAATGGGATGGAGGAATAAATGAACAGTCCATGGGGCCACCTCAAGCCCAAACCCTCTTTACCCCCAGGCCACATTTGAGGTCTGCAGGGCTGGTCCCCCTGGGGACCTGGGCCAACCCCATGGCCAGGCGCTCTCCTCCCCCTCCAGCTCCCACCCTATGTTCTGGGATCCCTGTCAGGGAGCAGGGCGCAGGCGGTGTGGATCAAAAGGCCCCCGGGGGCTTGGCTTTGCCCATCAGGGAAACATCACATTGCTCTGGAATGAGGTGATTTCGAGCAGCCGATGCGAGGAAATGGGTATTTATGTAACGGTGGGCATGGTTTTTATTTTCCCTAATTTTCAGATTACTTTCGATTAGGCCTCTTCGGAGTAGAAAAGGCTTGAAGTGAAATAGATCCTGCCTAAATCATTATGGCCAGCCCGGCCCCAGGCTGCCTCTGCAGACAATTACCCCAGACCCTGGGGTTAGGGGGCAAACTCCAGGCCGGGGTACTTCCTCGGTGCTCGCAAGGCAGGGAGAGCCCAGGGCTCGGCCGCACGGCCTTTTGTGCTGTGTGGACACACAGCGGCCATTGATTCGGCTGTTCCTCTGGCCAGAGAGGCTGGGGGGAGGGAAAGAAGAGAAGTTAATTCCCACCAACATCTGGACTCTATCTCTTCTCCCCACCCCCAACTCAGGACAAGGCGGGGAGGGGGAGAAGGAAAAAGGAAAAAAATGCCCAGGCCAAATTCAAATGCTTTCATAAATTTTGCACCAGAAATGTTTTGACGTGAATATTTTTGTCAGTCTCCAGCGTTTGCCAAAAGAAACTCAACTCCACACGACAGCTCGAATATACTCTCTAGATGACTCTGGAGCCGCTGGGAGGCTGGGCAGGCTGGGCCTCCAGCACCTGCGAGGCACGCGGGGCCTGGCGCCTGGCCTGGGGTGGGCAGCCGGGGAGGTGCTGGGGACCTGAGGCTCTGTGGGTGT
Organism: Delphinus delphis; assembly: GCF_949987515.2. Taxonomy (NCBI): domain Eukaryota; kingdom Metazoa; phylum Chordata; class Mammalia; order Artiodactyla; family Delphinidae; genus Delphinus; species Delphinus delphis. Next base: position 88,874,898 of record NC_082688.1, on the reverse strand, counting down.
GCGACCTCGAGGACGGCTGGTCTCTGTTGAGGGAAGGCCTGGTGTGGCATCCCCGGGCCGGGGCGCTATTCCCAATGTCCACCCATGAGGAAGGCCCACGACCCAGTCCAGCTGAGCCCAGGGCAAGTAGCTGTGAAGGACACCAACAGGAGGTGAATTGAGGGATTGATTGAAAGCATGTTGACACCTCTGGAGGGAATCATACGTATATCTTAATAGCGGGTTTCTTCTGCAAAATTGAAAAGAATAGTCACTTTTGATTTTCTTTTTTTCTCAACTATATTTTTTCCACTTTTCTACAATCAATATAAATTACTAAAAGTGTCATTTAAAAAATATATCTCTGTTTCTCAAACAATGTATATAGAATTGTCATATGATCTAATGCCACTTCTGGGTGTATTCCCCAAAGAATTGAAAGCAGGGTCTTGAAGAGATATTAGCACACCCATGTTCATAGAAGAATTATTCACAAGCCAAAAGGGGAAGCAACCCACTGATGTATGAATGGATAAACAAAATGTGGTATAACCATACAATGGAATACTATTCAGACTTAAAAAGGAAATTCTGACACGAGTTAAAACATGGATGAAACTTGAGAACATTATGCTAAGTGAAATAAGGCAGTTACAAAAGAAGAAATACTGTATGATTCCACTTATATGAGGTCTCTACAGTAGCTGGACTCACAGAGACAGAAAGTAAAAAGGTGGGCACCAGGGGCTGGAGGAGGAGGGAATGGGTAATTAGTGTTTAATGAGGATAGAGTTTCAGTTTTGCAAGATGAAAATGTTTTGGAGATGGATGGTGGTGATGTTTGCACAACACAATGAATGTACCTAATGCTGCTCAATTGTCACTTAAAAATGGTTAAAATGCTAAACTTTATGTTACGTATATTTTACCACAATTAAAAATAATTTAACAGATATGTGTCCACCTCCTTGCCAAATCAGTTCCGCCTGATGCAGTGGCTCTATCCAAAGGCATCCCCTGGGGGGTGGGGGGTGGTCTGGCTGGAATGTGCGTCCACACTTGCCGGCCCTGTGGACTTGGTTTTTCTCAGCTGTAAAATGGGATGCTGCCTCTCCCCAGCACAAGGCTTTGAGAAGGATACCACAGTAGGTATCCAGGGTCAACATGGGGGCACTAGGGGCTGAGCTGGTTGGACACTGTCTCTGGGCTGGCCTGGCTGTCAGGAGCTGGGTAGCCCCATGCTGACACCCAGAGCACCAAGAGCATTCTAGAGGGGGCAAAGGAGATGGAACCCTGGGTTGGATTCTGAGCCTGCAGGTGAGAGGGTCATGGCCACCAGTGGTGAACACAGCCCACAGCAGGCAGGCCAGCCAAGCCCCCATCTCACTCCAGGGCCCTCAGGTGGCTGTGGGGAGATGGTGGAAGTGGTGGCTAAAGGTAAAGCTCTTAGCTTCTCCATACCTCAGTCTCCCCATCTGTAGACTGGGATGATGATGTCAACCTCAGGGGCATCTGTGAGGAGTGAATGAGAGCAGGTTCTGCTACACAGGAAGCGCCCAGTACCCTGTGCTGGGTTATTAGGTTAGTACTTGCTTCAGTACCCAACATGTGCAAATGGGCAACAATATTGGCTGAAATAGTTTTTATCTGAAAAATGGGGATCCCATGTGCTCATTCGCTGTTTCTTCCAAACTACTCTACTGAACACCTGTCCTGCGGGCCTGGAACTGGGACAGGGCTGGCCTTTCCTGGGGGCTGCTGGCCAGGTAGGGGGGCAGGTGCAATGGGATGATCCCAGACAAAGGGGTCAAAGGGCGGGAGTGAGGCCGCTGAGAACATGTACTTGCAGGCCTGAGGGGCAGAGGCTTCTGGAGAGGTACCACCTCAGGGGAGATGGAGGAATGGAGAAAGCAGTGTGGTAATAGCATTTGCCAGTCCCCCCATGCCTGAGTGGGCTGGCTCTGTGTTTGGCTGTCTGTCACATCTGGTCTCCAGCACTTCTCCTTACTATCTCACGGTCCCAGGACACAACCCTGGGCACATTGGCCACATCCTACCTGAGATGGATTCTGTGTGGACTGCAGGTTGACGCCAACATTGACTAATCAGGAGGTGGGGTGGCTAGCTGTGTGGTTGCCTGGGACTTCCTCTAAAGGTTGTGGCTAGCTTGTACCTTGTGCCACGTGGGGCCACATGGGGCCCCATGTGTGGCTCCGACCAATGAGGTAAGCAGAGGTGATGTGTCTCTTCTGAGTCTGAGCATTTGACTGCAAGGGGGAGGTCCTCCAGCTCTCTCTCCTTGGCATAGAGACATCTGGGATGGGGGATGCTCCTCTAGCCAGCACTGAATTGGGCCAGTCCCCTAAATCCTCTTGATGAGTCACACAGGACAAAAATCATGGTAAATGATGGTGATCAGAGGCTCCTGCAGATTTTATGGGACACAGACGATGAATGAGCAAGCTAAAAATCTCTGTTGTTTCCAGCCACTGGGATTTGAGGTTTGTTACTGTAGCAGAACCAAGACAATCTCGACTGCTACAGATATTTTACACAATTATCAGGATCTCTGGATTTTCTAGAAGAAGTTGGGAGCTCTGGCCACATGAGGCCCCAGTTCCCACATGGCCATGAGTGTATGGGCTGAGTGACAGCTTTGTATGGGGGCAAGACCGTTCCACTTTGCCTCAGGTTCCCCTTCACCCAGTCATGTTACCATTGTGGCATGGGGGTGTGCAGAGTCTCCCTATTACTGTGAACTCCTGCTCCAAGGAGGGGCTCTGAGACTTGGTCACCTTGATGTGTGAGGGAATGCTGTGCTGTGGGGACCTTTGCCTCCAGTGCTTGGCAGCTTGGGACGGTAGGTGTTCATAATGCGTTTGCTACCAACAAACCCCTACAATCAAGGAATGACACAATCAGTGGGAGGGAGTTGCCCTCACAAGGAAATCTGACCACACTCATGGCCATCTACTCCACTTCTGTGTGTCAGAGCAGGAAGAGTCTACTCTAAGGGCTCAGAAGAAGATGGTAAGGCACCTGGAATAAGAAGCTCCCAGGTGAACTGATCAAAGTCACACAGCTAGTGCAGGGAGGATGCAGCTGGCCCGAAGCCAATGCTTACATTTGCTCACAGCATTTCCTTATATAGCTCCCCAGGGGAACTGAAAGCTCTCCTCCTTCTCCACCTACTTTCCTCAAAGGTCATCAGGCTTCACAAGGTCTTCAAAAGATACTTAGTCTTACTCCTTTCCAGAAGAGAAATCATCTCTGTGCATGCCACCAAGATCCAAAAGTCCCTTGCGTTCCCTCATGGGTGTTCACTCTACTTTGGGAGCCTACTTCATTATACTTCCATCTTAACATTTCTGGAAGAAAAATATATCAGACCAAGAGAATGAACCTCTCTCAAGATGTCCACCTCAAGCACACGAAAGGAATCAGGCCAGCCACCAGTAAATCTCCCCCAAAGAAGTAGTATAGGCTGTACATCACAGCAACTCAACAGAGCTCAGCTACAAGCCCCTTGAGGCAGATTCTGATCCTCCTTTTACTGATGAAGAAAATGAAGCACAGAAAGATGGAACAACTGGACCAAAGACATACGGTAAGTTGGGGGTAAATACTGGAGCTAAACTTTCTGCTTCCAAATCCAGCACTTCTCTGGCCTCTGGCCTGATAAAGTCTCCTATTCTTAGAAATCAGGAAAAAAGATTCAGGCAGACCTAGATTTTATTATAGACTCTTCCATGTACTCTAACTGTGAGACCTGGGCAAATCCCAGTGCCCCTCTGAGCCTGGGATTCTTTGTTCGTAACATGGGGCAAGCACACTCCATTCACAATGTGGGAGGATTAGTTCTGACTGTGTGAGGCTCATGTGTGGTTAGTTATATCCAGTCACTCATAACCCTGGGATATTTCTAGAGCTACTCCACTTGGAAAGCACAGTCCACTTTGTGAAATGCTAGGATTTCCATCTGGAAATAGAATGAGCATTTCTCCTTCACCTGAAAAATTAAGATTGTGAAAATAGGAGAAATTGCTGCCCTCCTTCAACTCTCTTCTTTGGGGATTAAATTATCCTTCTGTTTACTTTGGAAGTATACATATCCAGCCTAAGAGGACAGTTTGTATGGAGGCTGGATCAGGAAAGGCAATAAACTGTCGCTGTCAGGCCCGGAATAACAACCAGGCTGGCCTGCCTTCTCCCTCCCTTTCCTTTCCTGATTATATTTTATTGTGGCAGAATATACATAACATAAAATTTACCATTTTAACCATTTTTAAGTATACATTATTTTAAAGTGATGAAACTAATTACATTCACAATGTTGTATAACTATCACAAATATCTATCTCGAGAACTTTTTTATCATCCCAAACAAAAACTCTGTAACCTCTAAGCAATAACTTCCCATTCCTCACTCTGCCAGTCCCTGGTAAACACCTTTCTACTCTCTGTCTGAATTTGCCTACTCTAGGTATCTCATATAAGTAGAATCATACAATATGTGCCCTTTTGTGTCTGGCTTATTTCACTTAGCATAATGTCTTCAAGGTTCATTCATGTTGTAGCATTATCAGCATTTCATTCCTTTTAATGGCTGAATAATATTTCATTGTGTGTATATATCACATTTGTTTATCCATTCATCTGTTAGTGAACACTTGGGTTGTTTCCACATTTTGGCTATTGTGAACAGTGTTTCCATGCATGGGTGTACAAGTGTCTGAGTTTTTGCTTTCAGTTCTTTTGGGTATATGCTTAGAAGTGGAAATGCTGCATCATATGGTAATTCTATGTTTAACTTTTTGAGGAACTGCCTTACTGTTTTCCATACTGGCTGGATCATTTTACATTCCTATCAGTAATGTGTGATATTTGCAATTTCTTCAAGTCCTCACCAACACTTGTTATTTTCCTTTTAAAAAAAAACAAAAAACAATTGCCGTCCTAGTAGGCATGAGATGGCATCTAATTGTGGTTTTGACTTGCATTTACCTAATGACTAATGATGTTGAGTATCTCTTCATGTGCTTATTGGCCATTTTTATATCTTTTAAAAATATGCCTATTCAACCCTTTGCCGATTTATGAATTAGATTGCTTAATTTTTGTTGTTGAATGGTAGGAGTTCTTTATATATTTTGGATATGAATACCTAATCAGATATCTGATTTGCAAATATTTTCTCCCATTCTGTGGGTTGTCTTTTCACTCTCCTGACTGTGTTCTGTGATGCACAAAAGTTTTTAATTTTGATGAATCCAATTTATCTGTTTTTCTTTTGTTGCCTATGTTTTTGGTGTCATAACTAAGGAATCATTGACAAATCCAATGTCATGAAGATTATTCTCTATTTTTCCCACTATGAGTTTTATAGTTTCAACTCATGTTTAGGTCTCGACACATTTTGAGATAATTTTTTTTATAGGGGGTAAAATAAGGGTACAAATTCATTATTTTTCATGTGGATATGCAGTTTTCCCAGTACCACTTGTTGAAAAAACTTTTTCCCACTCTATGGTCTTGGCAACCTTGCTGAAAATCATTTAATCAAATATATGAGGGTTTATATCTAGGGTATCCATTCTATTCCATTGGTCTATATGTCTGTCATTATGCCAAATCACACTATTTTCATCACTGTAGAGTTTTTTTAGTAAGTTTTGAAAATAGGAAGTGTGAATTCTCCAACTTTGCTCTGACCTTTCAATATTCCTTTGGCTATTTGTGTTATTTGAGATTCCATATGAATTTTAGAGTGGGTTTTTCTATTTCTACCAAAAATGCTGTAGATTTTTTTATAGAGATTGCATTGAGTCTGTAGATCCCTCTTGGCAACATTGTGATCTTGACAATATTAAATCTTTCAATTCGTGAATATGGGATGTCCTTACATCTATGTCTTCTTTAATTTCTTTCAGCAAAGGTTTGTTTTCAGTGTACAAGTCTTTTGTATACTTTGTTAAATTTATTCCTAAGTATTTTATTCTTTTTCGATGCCATTGTAAATAGGATTATTTTCTTAATTTCCTTTTCATTGTTAGTGTATAGAAATACAACTGATTTTGGCCTATTGTTTTGATATCTTGAAACTTTGTTGAATTCACTTATTAGCTCTGACAGCTTTATTTGTGTGTAGAGTCTTTAGTGTTTTCTACATATAATATCATTTCATATTTGAACAGAAATAATTTTTTTACTTCTTCCTTTCTTATTTGGATACCAATTTATTTCTTTTTCTTGCCTAATTGCTCTGACTAGAATTGCCAATATTATGTTCGTTGTTGTTGTTTTTATTGAAGAATAGATGGCATACACTATTATATTAGTTTCAAGAGTACAACATAGTGATTAGACATTTATATATATTATTAACTGATCACCACAATAAGATTAGTAACCATCTGTCACCATACAAATTTATTACAATATTATTGACTATATTCCATATGCTGTGCATTATAACCCTGTGACTTATTTATTTTATAACTCAAAATTTGTACCTCTTAATCCCCTTCACCTATTCTACTAAAACCCCACCCACCTCCACTCTAGTGACCACCAATTTGTTCTCTGTCTATGGGAGTATTTCTGTTTTGTTCATTTTTTTAAAAAAATTTTACATATAAGTGAAATCATATAGTATATGTCTTTCTCTGACGTATTTCATAATACCCTCTATGTCCATCTGTGTTTGCAAATGGTAAGATTTGATTCTTTTTTATGGCTGAGTAATATATATATATATAATTTTTTGAATCCATTCATCTATCAATGAATGCTTAGGTTTTTTCCATGTCTTGGCTACTGTAAATAATGCTGTGATGAACATAGGAGTGCATATATCTTTTCTAATTATTGTTTTTGCTTTTTTTGGATAAATACCCAGAAGTGGAATTGCTGGATCACATGACAGTTCTATTTTTGATTTTTTGGAGGGACCTCCATACTGTTTTCCAAAATGGCTGCACCAATTTACATTCCCACAAACAGTTCACTAGAGTTCCTTTTTCTCTACATCCTCACCAGCTGTTATTATCCATTGTCTTTTTGATAATACCATTCTGACAGGTGGGAGGTGATATCTCAGTGCGGTTTTCATTTGTGTACTTCCCTGATGATTAGTGATTCTCAGCATTATTTCATGTGTCTGTTGGCCATCTGTATGTCTTTCTTTGAAACCTAACTATTCAGGTCCTCTGAATATTTTTTAATTGGATTGTCTTTTTTTGATACTGAGTTCTGTGACTTTTGGGTATATTTTGGGTATTAGCCCCTTATCATAGGTATGATTTCCAAATATTTTCTCCCATTAAGTTGCCTTTTCATTTTGTTGAGTGTTTCCTTTGCTGTACAGAGACTTTTAGATTGATGTAGTCCCATTTATTTTTGCTTTTGCTGCCCTTGCCTGAGAAGACAGATCCAAAAAATATTGCTAAGACCAATGTCAAAGAGTGTAGTGCCTATGTTTTCTTCTAGGAGTTTTATGGTTTCAGATCTTACATTTAGGTCTTTAATCCATTTTGAGTTTATTTTTGTATATCGTGTAAGAAAGTGGCCTACTTTCTTTCTTTTGCATGCAGCTGTCCAGTTTCTCCAACACCATTTATTGAAGTGATTCTCTTTTCCCTGCTTTATATTCTTGGTTCCTTTGCCATAAATTAATTGACCATATAAGCATGGATTTGTTTCAGTGCTCTCTATTCTATTCCATTGTCTGTTTTTGTGCCAGTATCATACAGTTTTGATTACTATAGCTTTGTAGTATAGTTTGAAATCAGGGCACATGATCCCTTCAGTTTTGTTCTTTTTCCTTAAGATTGCTTTGGATATTTGGGGTCTTATGTGATTCCATACAAATTTTAGGATTATTTGTTCCAGTTCTGAGAAAAATGTCATTGTTATTTTGACAGAGATTGCACTGAATCTGTAGGTGGCTTTGGGTAGTACGGACATTTCCAATAATTCTTCCAATCCATGAGCATAGTATATCTTTCCCTTCATTTGTTTTGTCTTCAGTTTCTTTCATCAATGTCTTATAGTTTTCAGAGTATAAGTCTTTCATTTCCTTGGTTAAATTTATTCTGAGGTATTGAATTCTTTTTGATGCAATTGTAAATGGGATAGTTTTCTTTTCTTTTTTCTTAATTTCTCTTTCTGACAGGTCATTATTGGTGTATAGAAGTGCAACCAATTCTTGTGTACTGTTTTTTTATCCCCCAACATTACTGAATTAATTAGTTCTAACAGTTTATTGATGGAGTCCTTAAGGTTTCTATATATAAAGTCATGTAATCTGCAAATAGTGATAGTTTTACTTGTTCCTTTCCAATTTGGATGGCTTTTAACATTTTCTTGTCTCATTGTTATGGCTAGGACTTATACTACTATGTTGAGTAAAAGTGGCTATAGTAAGTATCCTTGTCTTATTCTTGATTTTAGAGAAAAAGCTTTCAGCTTTTCACCATTGAGTATGATGTTAGTTGTGGGTTTGTCATATATGGCCTTTATTATGTTTAGGTATGTTCTCTCCATACCCACTGTGTTGAGAGTTTTTATCATAAAATTGATGTTGAATTTTATCAAAAGCTTTTTCTGCATCTATTGAACTGATCATATGGTCTTCAATTTGTTAATGTGGTGTATCATATTGATTGATTTGCACATATTGAAAAAATCCTTGCATCCCTGGCATAAATCCCAATTGATCATGGTGTATGATCCTTTTAATGTACTGTTGGAGTCAGTTTGCTAGTATTTTGTTGAGGATTTTTGCATGTATATTCATCAGTGACATTGGCCTGAAATTTTTTTTTCTTGTGATATCTTTGTCTGGTTTTGGTATCAGGGTCATGATGGCCTCATGGAATGAATTAGGGATTGTTCCTACCTCTGCAGTTTTTTGGGATAGTTTCAGAAGGATAGGTGTTAACTCTTCTCTAAATATTTGTTAGAATTCACCTGTGAAGCCATCTGGTCCTGGAATTTTATTTGTTGGGAGTTTTAAAATTACTTATTCAATATCATTACTGGTAATTGGTCCATTCATATTTTCTATTTCTTCCTAGTTCAGTCTTGAGAGATTGTACATTTCTAAGAATTTGTCCATTTCTTCTAGATTGTCCATTTTATTGGCATATAGTTGTTCATAGTAGTCTCATGATCCTTTGTATTTCTGCAGTGTCATTTGTAACTTCTTTTTCATTTCTGATTTTATTGATTTGTACCCTCTCCCTATTTTCTTGATGAGTCTGGCTAGAGGTTTATCAATTTTGTTTATCTTTTCAAAGAATATGCTTTTAGTTTCATTGATCTTTTCTATAGCTTCTATTTCATTTATTTCTGCTCTGATATTTATGACTTCTTTCCTTCTATTAACTTTGGGTTTTGTTTGATCTTCTTTTTGTAGTTCCTTTAGGAGTAAGTTTAGATTGTTTGAGATTTTTCTTGTTTCCTGGATTGCCATAAATGTCCCTATTAGAACTGCTTTTGCTGTGTCCCATAGATTTTGTAACATTGTGTTACTATTTTCATTTGGGGCCAATAGAAGGGTCACAGTGCAGGACAGCTCAGACATGGGCTTCCTGATCTGGGGTCCAAATTCCTAAGAAGCACCACTTCCACTGCCCATTTAACTCTATAGTGGACTGTCAGCACTGCCTATGTGTCCTGGGCCCTGGTACCTCACATTGCTGAGCCTTCCTGCAGCCTTGCTGTTCAGCATCTTCCCACCCGGAGGGGTATTTCTCCCAGTGCCTCTCCTCTGCCCATCATTGCCTCACCTGTGAAGCTGCTCCTGGTCCTCAGTGTGAAGGCGGTTCATGGCTGGACCTGATGCTATCATGACAGTATATGTGTGTGTACATGCATGCTCACAAATGTGCATTGTTCTGGCATGTGGTACCAGAGCTCTGTAATATTCTCATAGAGGTCTGTGAGCCTCAGGTGTTTAGCTCCCATTCCCATCAGGGTTCAGGCCCAGAGCAGCCTAGACCCCCTCCCTCCCCAGGGCTCACACCATATGCAGCTTTGACACTGCAGCCATCATACTGTGTGTTTGTGGGGTCTATTTTCTGGGGTTTTAGAGATTTGGGGGCAAGTTCCCATGATTGTCTCCTTAGTGGACCCAAGTGATGGAACCTTAGCCTGATTGTTTAAGCAGATTCGAATGTTTTCCTGGGACCAGCTTCCTAACAGGCATTTTTGGTTGTTGTTTTTTAACTGGGTTTTAATTAAAAATATTTTTTCTTATAAAAGTCTTTATTACATATAATATATATACGTATGTATGTATATATGTGTGTGTATATATATATACACACACACACACACATATGTATATTCTTTTTCGTAGTCTTTTCCTGTTTAGGTTGTTACAGAATATTGAGCAGAATTCCCTGTGCTATACAGTAGGTCCTTGTTGGTTATCTATTTTAAATATAATAGTGTGTATATGTTAATCCAAAATTCCCAGTTTATCCCTCCTCCCCACCTTTCCCTTTGGTAACCATAAGTTTGTTTTCTAAGTCTTTGAGTCTGTTTCTGTTTTGTAAATAAGTTCAGTTGTATAATTTTTTTAGATTCCACATATTAGCAATGTCATATGATATTTGTCTTTCTTGGTCTGACTTACTTCACTTAGTGGTGATAATATCCAGGTCCAGGTCCAGTAATATTCTATTGTATATATGTACCACATCTTCTTTATACATTCATCTGTCAATGGACATTTAGGTTGCTTCCATGTCTTGGCTATTGTAAACAGTGCTGCAGTGAAAATTGGGGTGCATATATCCATTCAAACCATGGTTTTCTCCAGATATATGCCCAGGAGTGGGATTGCTGGATTATATGATAACTCTATTTTTAAGTACTTAAGGAAATTCCATACTGTTCTCCACCGTGGCTGTAGTAATTTACATTCCCGCCAACACTGTAAGAGGGTTCCCTTCTCTCCACACCTCCTCTAGCATTTGTTATTTGTAGACTTTTTAATGATGGCCATTCTAACCAGTGTGAGGTGGTACCTCACTGTAGTCTGATTTACATTTCTCTAATAATTAGTGATGCTGAGCATTTTTTCATGTGCCTATTGGCCATCCCTAAGTCTTCTTTGGAGAAATGTCTCTTTAGGTTTTCTGCCCATATTTTGATTGGGTTGTTTGTTTTTTTGATATTGAGCTGAATGAGCTGTTTATTTCAGAAATTAATCCCTTGTTGGCCACATCGTTTGAAAATATTTTCTCCCATTCTGTGGGTTGTCTTTTTGTTTTGTTTATGGTTTCCTTTGCTGTGCAAAGCTTTTAAGTTTAATTAGGCCCCATTTTTTAATTTTTGTTTTTATTTCCATTACTCTAGGAGACAGATCAAAAAAGATATTGTTGTGATTTATGTCAAAGAGTGTTCTGCCTATGTTTCCCTCTAAGAGTTTTATAGTATCAGATCTTACATTTAGGTTTTTAATCCATTTTGAGTTTATTTTTGTGTGTGGTGTTAAAGAATGTTCTAATTTCATTCTTTTAAGTGTTGCTGTCCAGTTTTCCCAGAACCGTTTATTGAAGAGACTGTCTTTTCTCCATTGTATAGTCTTGCTCCCTTTGTCATAGATTAATTGACCTTAGGTGCACGGGTTTATTTCTGGGCTTTCTATCCTGTTTCATTGATCTATATTTCTGTTTCTGTACCTGTACTATGTTGTTTTGATGACTGTAGCTTTGTAGTATGGTCTGAAGTCAGGGAGGCTGATTCCTCCAGCTCGATTTTTCTTTCTCAAGATTGCTTTGGGTATTTGGGATCTTTTGTGTCTCCTTATAAATTAAAAAAATTTTTGTTCTAGTTCTGTGAAAAATGCCATTGGTAATTTGATAAGGATTTCAATGAATCTGTACATTTCCTTGGGTAGTATAATAATTTTGACAATATTAATTCTTCCAATCTAAGAACATGGTATATCTTTCCATCTATTTGTGTCATCTTCAATTTCTTTCATCAGCATCTTATGATTCTCAGAGTACAGGTCTTTTGCCTCCATAGGTTTTTTTTTTAATATACTAAAATACATTTTATTTTTTTTAACTTTTAATTTTATACCGAAGTATAGTTGATTAACAATGTTGTGCTAGTTTCATGTGTACAGCAAAGTGATTCAATTATACATATACATGTATCTATTCTTTTTCAAATTCTTTTCCTATTTATGTTGTTACATAATATTCAGCAGAATTCCCTGTGCTATACAGTAGGTCTTTTTGGTTATCCATTTTAAACATAGCAGTGTGTACTTGTCAATCCCAAACTCCTTAACTATCCCTCCCTACCACCCTTCCTCCTTGGTAACCATAAGTTCATTCTCTAAGTCTGTGAGTCCATTTCTGATTTGTAGATAAGTTCATCATGCTGAGTGACATAAGTCAGAGAAAGAGAAATATCATATGATATCACTTATATGTGGAATCTAAAAAAAAAAATGATACAAATGAACTTAGGTAGGTTTATTCCTAGGTATTTTATTCTTTTTGGTGCAATGGTAAATGAGATTTTTTTAACTGAAATATATTTGACATGTAACATTGTATATATTTAAGGTGTACAACATATTAATTTGATATATTTATACATTGTAGCAAGGTTGCTAATGTAAGGATAGTTAGCACCTCTGTCACATCACAAAATTATCATTTCTTTTTAGTGATTTGAATAATTAAAGTCTAATCTCTTAGCAGGTTTTATGATATAATACAACATTGTTGTCTGTATTCACCTCATTGTGCATTAGATCTCCAGGGCTTATTTACTAACTCATTGCATATTTGTACCCTTAAACAACAGCTGTTTTGTCCCCCACCCCATCCCCTGGTAACTATTATTTTACTCTCTGTTTTTATGAGTTTGGATTTTATAGGTTGTACATGTATGTGATATCATACAGTATTTATTTTTCTTTGTCTGATTTACCTCACTTAGTATCACACCCTCAAGTTCCACCCATGTTGTCACAAATGGCAGGATTTCCTTCTCTCTCATGGCTGAATAATATTCCATTGTATATATACATATTCCACCTCTTTACCCATTTATCCATTGATGGACACTATACTTCCAGTACTATAAATTTTGCTGTAAGCTCTATTTTAGCTGCATCCCACAAATTTGAATATGATATGTTTTTATTTTATTTAGTTATATGTATTTTTGAATTTCCTTTGAGAATTTCTTTTTGTCCCATGGATTATTTAGAAGTGTATTCTTTCATTTTTAACTGTTTAGAGATATTTCTGTTGTCTTTCTCTTATTGATTTCTAGTTTGATTCTATTCTGGTTAGAGAACACACTCTGTATGATATTAATTTTTAATTAATTAATTAATTAATTTACTTTTGGCTGTGTTGGGTCTTCGTTTCTGTGCGAGGGCTTTCTCTAGTTGCAGCAAGCTGAGGCCACTCTTCATCACGGTGCATGGGCCTCTCACTATCGCGGTCTCTCTTGTTACGGAGCACAGGCTCCAGACGCGCAGGCTCAGTAGTTGTGGCTCACGGGCCTAGTTGCTCTGCGACACGTGGGATCTTCCCAGACCAGGGCTCGAACCCGTGTCCCCTGCATTGGCAGGAAGATTCTCAACCACTGTGCCACCAGGGAAGCCCATGTATGATTTAATTTTTTTACATCTTTATTAGAGTATAATTGCTTTACAATGGTGTGTTAAAAATTTGCTGATGATTGTTTTATGGTCCAGGATATTGTCTATCTTTGTTAATGTTTTATAGGTGCTTGAAAAGAATGTGTGTTCTGCTGTTGTTGAGTGGAGTAGTCTATAAATCTCAATTAGATTATGGCGGTTGGCTTTATTGTTAAGTTTTTCTGTATTCTTGCTGATTTTCTGTCTAGCAATATATCAATTGCTGAGTAAAGGTTGTTGAAGTTCCCAACTATAATTTCAGATTTTTTCCATTTCTCTTTTAAGGTCTATTGGTTCTTGCTTCATGTATATTTTGAGGTTCTGTTGTTTTGTGCATGCACATTTAGGGTCATTATGGCTTCATGGTGGATCAATCCTTTAATTGTTATGTAATGTCCCTCTTTCTCTTTAGTATTTTTCTTTTCTCTGCTAATATTCAAATAGCCACTCCTACTTTTTAAAAAAAATAACATTTTCATGGTCCATCTAGTTCTATCATTTATTTTACAATCTACCTAAGTTGTTGTATTTGAATTGAGTTTCTTGTGGTCAGCATACTGTTGGAATCACAATTTTATCCACTCCATCAATTTCTGTCTTTTAACTAGCGTATTTAGACTATTTACATTTAAGGTAATTACTGGTAATATTACGACTAAAGTCTGACAGTTTATTTTGTTTTCTGTTTGTTTCTTTTATTTTTCAGTCCTCTGTTTCTCTTTTAATATCTTTCTGTGGATTATTTCAACATTTTTTAGTATTCTCTTTTGATTTATGTATAGTGTTTTTGAATATATTGTGAAGTGTAGAAAACTTAATTTCCTTTATGTTTTTTACTTTCCCCATTTAAAAAATATATCTTTAGTATTTCTTCTTCATACATTGAGCACCACATAAGGTTATATTATAATTTTGACTCCATCATCAAATATGATTTAAAAACTCCTGAGAAGTAAGATAGTCTTTTACATTTATTCCTATTTTTACCCATGTTAATGTTGTTCTTTCCTTTCTGACATTCCATACATTTTTCTTTCACCATTTCCTTTCTGTTTACAGAGCTTTCTTTAGCCATCATTTAAGAGAATGTCTTATAACAGTAAATTTTCTTATATTTCTTTTATCTTTCATTGCTTGAAGGACAGTTTCATTGGATTTGGCATTCATGGTTGACAATTCTTTCAGTACTTGAAAAATGTGCCTACATAGTTCCTGATGAGAAATCTGCTTTAATTCAAATTTATGTTTCCTTATAAGTAAGGTGTCTTTTCTCTCTGGTCATTTTCAAGATTTTTTCCTATATTTACAGTTTTCAGAATTTTAAATATGTTGTGTTGTAGCATGGATTTCCTTAGGCTTAACTTATTTGATATTTGCTCACCTTGAATATACAGGCTGGTATCTTTAAGTTTAGTAGGTTTTCAGCCATTAGTTCTTCAAATATTTTTTTGTCTGTCTTTTGCTTCTTTCCTTTTAAGACTATAATGAAAATGAATGTTAGCTCTTTTCTTATTTTCTCACAGGTCCTTGAAACTGTTCTAAATTTTTTTTCTGTCCATTTTCTCTCTGTTGCTCAGATTGTGTAAATCCTCTTAATCTGGCCTCAAGTTTACTGATTCTATCATCTATGATCTCCACTCTACTACCATGTGTTTTTCATTCTAGTTGTGGTATTTTTCTATTCTATCATTACCATTTTGTTCTTTTTCATAACTTTTACTTCTTGAATGATATTTTCTATTTTAAAAATTTGTTTCAAGAGAATTTATAATCGCTTGTTGAAGCATTTTTATAATGGCTACCTTAAATCCTAGTCAGATAATTTCAATATCTGAGTTATGTCAGTGTTGATATATGTTGCTTGTCTTTTTCATTTATGTTGTGATTTTCCTGGATCTTGGAATAACAAGTGATTTTTTTGTATTGCATTTTGGACATTTTACATATTATATTATGAGACTCTGGATTCTATTTCATCATTATCTTCTTCTTTTTTTTTTTTAATCAGGTAGTCCTCCTGTTCATGTGTAGTACAAGAGTCAGGTAGATGTGTATGTGTACTTCCCCACTGAACCTTGCTGATAATTTTTTAGCTGAAGTGTGGTACCAATCAAAGCACTCTTTGTGAGCAGGGACAACTCCTGCTGGAGTTGATCTGAGGGAAGGAGAATTAGAAGGCTGGCTCACACTGATTTTTTGCTGCAGGATGGGAACACAAGTTTAGTTCCCTACTGGGCTTCACCAACACCAAGAGTTAGGGGAAAGTAAAGTGTTTATTTATCCTGACTTGTTCTGCCTTGTTCAGTCTTACTGATGCTGTGAGGGGTGAAGTCTCAGCTTTCTAGGCTATACTTGTGGGAACATCAAAATACTGCTTGCTTTTGCTGGGCAAGTGATGGAAGATGAGCAGCTTACTTGATCCCATGAAAACTCTCCTGCTACCTGCTTCTATAGGAAGGGGATGGAGGATCAACTTTCTATCAGCCCAACTGAAACCACAGAGGTGGAATTGGTGCAGACCTCCTCTTTGTCTTTGGCTGGAGTATGGTGGGTGTTGCCTAAAAGGATTCTTATTGTTAGGCCACACTCTTCTGGGTTTTTGGCTAGGGAGAACAGGCTTTTAAATTTTTAATATTTTATGTTTTTAATTGTGTTAAAATCACATAACATAAAATTTACCCTTAGTGACATTTAGTACATTCACAGTGTTGTACAACCATCACAACTACCAAATTCTAAAATATTCCCATCACCCTTAAAGGAGACTCCCATATCCATGAAGCAATCAATCCCCATTCAGTCCTCCTCCTGCCCTGGCAACTACTAATTTGCTTTCTGTCTCTGGATTTACCCATTCTAGATATTTCATATAAATGGAATAACATCATGCGTGGCCTTTTGTGACTGGTTTATTTCATTTAGTAGAGTGTTTTCAGGGTTCATCCATGTTACAACATGTGTCAATATTATATAGCTTTTTATGGTCAAATAATATTCCTTTGTATGGATATGCCACATTTGCTTATCCATTCATTGGTTGATGGACATTTGGATGTTTCCACTTTGGGGCTTTTGTAAATAGTGTTGCTATGAATTTTTGCGTACAAGTTTTTGTTCAAATAGCCATGTTATATTCTTTGGGGTATAAACCCGAGTGGACTTGCTGGGTCATATGGTAATACTATGTTTAATTTATTGAGGAAACACCAAGCTATTTTCCATAGTGGCTACACAATTTTACATTCCACTAATAATGTACAAAATTTCAATATCTCTCTATCCTTGTTAACACTTGTTAGTTTCTGGGCTATAAAAAAAATAGGCATCCTAGCAGATGTGAAGTGCTATCTCTTTATTGTTTGACTTGTATTTCCCTAATGACTACAGATGCTGAGCATATTTTCATGAGTTTTTTGGTCATTTGTTTTTCTTTGAAAAAATGTCTACTCAGATCTTTGGCCTGTTTTTTAATTGGGTTATCTTTTCATTATTGAGTTGTAGGAGTTCTTTATTTATAATAGATATTAGACCCTTATTAGATATATGCTTTAAAAATATTTCCTCTCATTCTGTGGTTTATCATTTCACTTTCTTGATAGTGTCATTTGATGCACAAATTTTTAATTTTGATGCAGTCCAATTTATCTATTTACTTTTTTGTTGCTTGTGTGGAATAGGCTTTGAGTTTGTGTGTTTTTGTGTGTACTCATTGGTAGCCTGTTAAGACTGAACCACTGATAATATGAATATCCTGATTTACATGGAAGACAACCGAAATCCAGTGAAGCTAAAGCCATTCTGCTGGTAGATGGTGGAGTCAGGGTTTGAACCTGACAACCTGGCTGTGGAGCTCTTCTATCTTTTGGACACAATTACTGAAAGCTTAACTTCTGGTCCCCAGTGCCATGAAAATGATAGGCTTCTACACAACAGCATTCTTTGTGTAAAAAACAGCTATCTTACTTTTAGGAAACCAGTTAGGACTAACAGAACACTCGGGTTAATCACAACAGTACAATAAACTGTCATGTTATATAAAGGTCTCAGCCTAGAAATTTCACAGTAGTTACCTACCCGCTAATGTTTAAGACACTGAGAGGTAGGTGATGGAGGATAGACATTCTTGGAACTACATTTGCAGTGTGGCTAAGTCATCTAATTTGATCTGAATCTAGTCCAAATAGGTTTAACTCTCTAGGGGAGAAACAGACCATCAGGGTGTTCATCAAAGCTGGCTTAAAACAAAACAAAACAAAACAGGTGTAGATCAGCCAAGATGGTGGAGTAGAAAGACCCTGAGCTCACCTCCTCTCACGAGCATACCAGAATCACAACTATCTGTAGAACGACCATCTATGAAAAAGACTGAAACCTATAAGAAAAGATCTTCTACAACTAAAGACATGAAGAAACCACAGTAAGACAGGTAGGAGGGGTGGACTTGTGATATAATCAAGTCACATACCCTGGGTGGGTGACCTAAAAACTGAAGAACAATTATAGTGCAGAGGTTCTCCACAGGAGTCATGTTCTGTGTCCCATGTTGGGCTCTCCAGCCCATGGGTCCTGTACCAAGAAGACAAGCCCCCAGAGCATTTGATTTTGAAGACCAGTGGGGCTTAATTTCAGGAGCCCCAAAAGACTATGGGAAATAGAGACTTCACTTTTAAAGGACACACACAAATTCTCATGCATTCTGGGATCCAGGGAAAAATCAGTAGTTTGATAGGAGCCTGAGCCAGCCCTACCACTGGCCTTGAAGAGTCTCCCAGTTAGGCAGGGAGTGGCTGCTGCTCACCCTGGGGACATAGACACTGGCACCAGACATATTTGGGAGCTTGCTCTACCATATGGAAGCTGGTGCTGGTGGGTGCCATTGTGAGATCCTCCCGCTAGCTCATTAGTGCCAAGAACTGGCCCTACCCAACAGCCTATAGGCAGCAGTGCTAAGACACTTCAGGTCAAACAACTGAGTGGGAACACAGCCTCACTCATCAGCAGACAGGTTGCCTAAAAAATTCCCGAACCCACAGCCACATGCCTCTACACATGACCTTGCCCACCAGAGGGCCAAGATCTAGCTCCACCCACCAGGGAGAAGGCAATGCTAGCCTCTAGACCAGCCTCACTCACCAGTGGGCAGACACCAGAACTAAGGAAACAACAATCCCACGGCTTGCAGACCTAGCCCACCCACAAGAGGCCAGCCCCTACCCTGAGGCAGCTGGACCCCACCCCTGCTTACTAGCAGGCTAACACAAGCTTCAGGACCCAACTGTGTCAGGAACCCCCCCGCCCCCCCCCCCAGCAATCTGACACCAGCTCTGCCTACCAGTGAGCTAATGGTAGCCCTGGTGTTCTGCCTTAGTTGCCTCGTGATCTATCCTCACTAACCAGTAGCCAGCAGCATCCACACAAGGCAGGGCTTGGCAATCAACTGGGCTAGGGACGAACCAAGCCTACGAGACCACCCATATAGTCAACCCGCCACAACAGAAGGATCCACACATTCCTCTTAGGAGAATCCCTAGAGCATATGGCTTGGGTGATGAGAGGGGATGCATTGGACTTCTTCTACAGAGAAGGCCACATCTCCAGGTCAAGAAACATAACTAACCTACTACATACATAAAAATACAAATAGCAACTGACAAAATGAGGTGGCAGAGGATCATGTTTCAGACAAAGGAACAAGGTAAAACCCCAGAAGAAGAACTGAGTGAAGTGAAGATAGGCAATATACCCAAGAAAGCATTCAGAGTAATGATCCTAAAGATGAAGAAAGAACTCAGGAGAAGAATGGATGCACAGAGGGTGAAGTTAGAAGTTTTTAACAAAGAGTTAGAAAATGTAAAGAACAACCAAACAGAGATGAAGAATAGAATAACTGAAATGAAAAATACACTACAAGTAATTATCAGTGGACTAAATGATACACAGAAACAGATCAGTGAACTGGAAGACAGAGTAGTACAAATCACTGCTGCTGACAGAAAAAAGAAAAAAGAATGAAATGAAATGAAGACAGTTTAAGAGAATTCTGGGACAACATCAAGCCCAATAATAGTTGCATTATAAGGGTCCCAGAAGGAGAAGAGAGAGAGAGAAAGGGGCTGAGAACATATTTGAAAGCTTAGTAGCTGAAAACTTCCCTAAGCGGTGAAAAGAAACAGTCATCCAAGTCTGGGAAGCACAGAGAGTCCCATACAGGATGAACCCAAAGAGGAATACACCAAGACAAATTGTAATTAAAATGACAAAAATTGAATATAAAAAGAAAATATTTAAAAGCAGCAAAGGAAAAGCAATAAGTTACATACAAGAGAGCTCCCATAAGGTTAAAAGCTGACTTTTCAGCAGAAACTTTGCAGTCCAGAAGGAAGTGTCACAATATATTTAAAGTGGTGGAAAGGAAAAACCTATAACCAAGAATACTCTACCCAACAAAGCTCTTGTTCAGATTTGATAGAGAGATCAAAAGCTTTACAGACAGGTAAAAGCTAATAGAGTTCAGCACCACCAAACCAGCTTTACAACAAATGTTAAAGAAACTTCTCTAGGTAAAAAAGAAAAGGCCACAACTAGAAACAAGAAAACTACAAAATAAATAAGTTCACCTGTAAAGGTAAACATGCAGTAGAGGTAGGAAATCATCCACACATTAAGCTATTAGGGTGGTTAAAAGACAAAAGTAATAAAATCATCTATAACCACAATAAGCAGTCAAGGAATATACAAATAAATTAGATGTAAAATATGATATCAAAAACAGTAATCATGGGCTTCCCTGGTGGCGCAGTGGTTGAGAGTTTGCCTGCCGATGCAGGGGACAGGGGTTCGTGCCCCAGTCCGGGAAGATCCCACATGTGGTGGAGTGGCTGGGCCTGTGAGCCATGCCGCTGAGCCTGTGTGTCTGGAACCTGTGTTCTGCAATGGAAGAGGCCACAACAGTGAGAGGACCATGTACAGCAAAAAAAAAAACCCAACCACCCCCCCAAAAAAAAACAGTAATCATGAGGGGATGAGAGTACAAATTCAGGGTTTTAAAACCTGTTTTGAAATTAAGAGATCGGCAACTTAAAAAAATTATATATATATATATATATATATATATATATATATATATATATATATATATATATATATATACAGATTGCTATATAAAAACTCCATGGTAACCACAAACCAAAAATCTATAATTAATATACACACAAAAAAGAAATCTAAACATAACACTAAAAATTGTCATCAAATCACAAGAAAACAAAAGAAGAAGAAAGGGTGAAAAAAAGACCCACAAAAACAAACCCAAAACAATTAACAAAATGGCAATAAGAACATGCATATTGATAATTACCTTAAATGTAACTGGACTAAATACTCCAACCAAAAGTCAGAGTTGTTGAATGTATACAAAACCAAGACCCATATATATGTTACCTACAGAAAACTCACTTCAGATCAGAGACACACAGAGACTGAAAGTGAGAGGATGGAAAAAAGGTATTCCACACAAATGGAAATTAAAAAATAGCAATACTTATATCAGACAAAATAAAGACTGTTACAAGAGACAAAGAAGGAGACTACATAATGATCAAGGGATCAATCCAAGAAGACAATATAACAGTTGTAAATATATATGCGCCTAACATAGGAGCTCCTAAATATATAAGGCAAATATTAACAGATATACAAGGAAAAATTGACAGTAACACAATACTAGTAGGGGACTTTAACACCTCACTTACATCAATGGACAGATCATCCAGACAGAAAAATCAATAAGAAAACAAAGGCCTTTAATGACACATTAGACCAGATGGACTTAACTGATATATATATATATATATATATATATATATATATATAGAGAGAGAGAGAGAGAGAGAGAGAGAGAGAGAGAGAGAGAGAGAGGGAGCATTCCATTTGAAAGGAGAACAATACACATTCTTTTCAAGTGCATGTGGAACATTCTCCACGATAGATTAAATGTCAGGCCACAAAATAAGCCTCAGTAAATTTAAGAAAATTGAAATCATATCAAGCATCTTTTCCAACCACAATACTATGAGACTAGAAATCAACTACAAGAAAAAAACTGCAAAAAACACAAACACATGGAGGCTTAAACAATATGCTACTAAACAACCAATGGATTGCTGAAGAAATCAAAGAGGAAATAAAAAATACCTAGATACAAATGAAAATGAAAATATGGTGATCCAAAACCTTAGAACTGCAGCAAAAGCAGTTGTAAGTGGGAAGCTTATAGTGATACAAGCTTACCTCAGGAAACAAGAAAAATCTCAAATTAACAACCTAACCTTACACCTAAAGGAACTAGAGAAGGAAGAACAAACAAAACCCAAAGATGATAGAAGGAAAGAAATCAAAAGATGAGAGCAGAAATAAATGAAATAGAGACTTAAAAAACAGTAGAAAAGATCAATGAAACTAAAAGCCCATTCTTTGAAAAGATAAACAAAATTGATAAACATCTAGCCAGACTTATCAAGAAAAAAGAGGAGAGTGCTCAAATTAATAAAACCAAAAATGAAAATGAGAAGTTACAACTGACACCACAGAAATACAAAGGATCATAAGAGACTACTATGAGCAACTATATGCCAATAAAATGGACAATCTAGAAGGAATGGACAAATTCTTAGATATGTACAATCTCCCAAGACTGAACCAGGAAGAAATAGAAAATATGAATCAGGCAATTACCAGTAATGATATTGAATCACTAATTAAAAACTCCTTACAAACAAAATTCCAGGACCAGATGGCTTCATAGGTGAATTCTAACATTTAGAGAAGAGTTAACACCTATCCTTCTGAAATTATTCCAAAAAATTACAGAGAAAGGAACATTTCTGAACTCTTTCTGAGGCCACCATCATCCCGATACCAAAGCCAGACAAATACATCACACAAAAAAGAAAATTACAGGCCAATATCACTGTTGAACATAGATGCAAAAATCCTCAACAATTAGTAAACTGAATCCCACAGTACGTTTGAAGAATCATACACCATGATCAAGCGGGCTTTATCTCAGTTATGCAGGGATTTTTTAATATCTGCAAATCAATCAATGTGATATTAACATTGATTGAAGAATAAAACAAATTGAAGAATAAAAACCATATGATCATCTTAATAGATGCAGAACAAACGTTTGATAAAATTGAACATCCATTTATGATAAAAACTCTTCAGGGCTTCCCTGGTGGCACAGTGGTTGAGAGTCCGCCTGCCAATGCAGGGGACACGGGTTCGTGCCTCGGTCTGGGAAGATCCCACATGCCGTGGAGCGGCTGGGCCCATAAGTCATGGCCACTGAGCCTGTGTGTCTGGAGCCTGTGCTCCGCAACGGGAGAGGCCACAACAGTGAGAGACCTGCGTACCGCAAAAAAATAATAAATTAATTTTAAAAAAACTCTTCAGAAAGTAGGCATAGAGGGAATCTACCTCAACATAATAAAGCTAATATATGACAAACCCACAGCTAACGTGATCATACCCAATGGTGAAAAGCTGAAAGCATTTCCCCTAAAACCAGGAACAAGACAAGGATGCCCACTCTTACCACTTTTATTCAATATAGTTTTGGAAGTCTTAGCCACAGCAATCAGAGAAGAAAAAGAAATAAAATGCATCCAAATTGAAAAGGAAGAAGTAAAATTGGCATTTTTTGTAGATGACATGATTCTATACATAGTAAAATCTAAAGACACCACCAGAAAACTACTGGAGCTCATCAATGAATTGAGTAAAGTTTCAGGATACAAAATTAATATACATAAATCTGTTGCATTTCTATACACTAACAAAGAACTATCAGAAAGAGAAATTATGGAAACAATCCCATTTACCATTGCATCAAAAAGAATAAAATACCTAGGAATAAACTTACTTAAGGAGGTAAAATACCTGTACTTGGAAAACTGTCAGACACCAATGAAAGAATTGAAAGATGACACAAACAGATGGAAGGATACACTATGTTCTTGGACTGGAAAAATTGTTAGTAAGATGACCATACTATCCAGGGCAATCTACAGATGCAGTGCAATCCCTATCAAAACACCAATGGCATTTTCACAGAACAAGAACAATTAATTTTAAAATTTGTATGGAAACACAAAAGAGCCCGAATAGCCAAAACAGTCTTGAGAAAGAAAAACAAAGCTGGAAGTATGATTCTCCCTGACTTCAGATTATACTCAAAACAGTATGGTACTGGCACAAAAACGGAGACATAGATCAATGGAACAGAATAGAGAGCCCAGAAATAAACCCATGCACTTATGTTTAATCAATCTATGACAAAGGAGGCAAGAATATACAATGGGGAAAAGACACTCTCTTCAATAAATGGTGTGAGAAGGGGCTTCTCTGGTGGTGCAGTGTTTAGGAATCTGCCTGCCAATGCAGGGGACATGGGTTCGAGCCCTGGTCCAGGAAGATCCCACATGCTGCAGAACAACTAGACATGTGCACCACCACTACTGAGCCTGTGCTCTACAGCCCATGTGCCACAACTACTGAAGTCCACGTGCCACAACTACTGAAGCCCACGCACCTAGAGCCCATGCTCTGCAACAAGAGAAGCCACCACAATGAGAAGCCCATGCACCGCAACAATGAGTAACCCCACTCGCCTCAACTAAAGAAAGACAGTGTGCAGCAGCAAAGACCCAATGCAGCCAAAAATAAATAAATTAATTTTAAAAAAGAAAAAGATCCTGCATGCTGCAACCAACAGCCAAAATAAATGTTTTAAAAAATGGGGCAAGAAAACTGGACAGCTACATGTAAAAGAATGAAATTAAGACATTCTCTAACACCATATACAAAAATAAACCCAAAATGGATTAAAGACCTAAATGTAAGACCAGATACCATAAAACTCCTAGAGGAAAACATAGGCAGAACACTCTTTGCCATAAATCGTATCAATAGTTTTTTGGATCCATCTCCTAGAAACAAAGGAAATAAAAGCAAAAATAAACAAATGGGACCTAATTAAGCTTAAAAGTTTTGGCATAACAAGGGTAACCATCAACAAAATGAAAGGACAACCTACGGAATGGGAGAAAATATTTGCTAATGATATGACTGAAAAGGGATTAATATCCAAATATACAAAGAGCTCATACAACTCAACATCAAAAAAAAAAAAACCCCGATTAAAAAATGGGCAGAGAAGTGGATAGACATTTTTCCAAAGAAGAAATACAAATGGCCTACAGGCACATGAAATGGTGCTCAGCACTGCATGATTATCAGGGAAATGCAAATCAAAACCACAGCTGTCAGAATGGCTATCAAAAAGAACACAAATACCAAATGTTGGTGAGGATGTGGAGAAAAGGGAATTTTCCTACAGTGTTGGTGGGAATATAAATTGGTGCAGCTACTGTGGAAAACAGTACGGCAGTTTCTCAGAAAACTAAAAATTGAACTACCATATGACCCAGCAATTTCACTCATGGATATGTACCTGAAAAAAAATAAAAACAATCACTTGAAAAGACACATGCACCCCAATGTTCCTAACAGCATTATTTACAATTGCCAAGTTATGGAAGCAACTTAAATGTCCATCAACAGATGAATGGTTAAAGAAGATGTGGTATATCACACACACACACACACACACACACACACACACACACGGTGGAATACTACTCAGTCATTAAAAGAATGAAAATTTGTCATTTACAGCAACATGGATGGATTTGGAAGGCATTTTGCTAAGTGAAATAAGTCAGACAAAGAAAGACAAATACTGTATGATATCTCTTATATGTGGAATATAAAAAATACAACAAACTAGTGAATATAACAAAAAAGAAGCAGACTCAGAGATATGGAGAGGAAACTAGTGGTTACCAGTGGGGAGAGGGAAAGGGGGAGGGGCAATATAGGGGTAGGGAAGTAAGAGATACAAACCATTAGGTATAAAGTAAGCTACAAGAGTGTATTGTTACAAGCTTTTGCACCACAAAGGAAACCATAAACAGAACAAAAAGACAACCTACAGAATGGGAGAAAATATTTGCAAAAGATGCAACCAACAAGGGCTTAATTTCTACAAACAGCTCACACAACTTGACAACTAAAAAACAAACAACACAATCGAAAAATGGGCAGAAGACCTAAAGAGACATTTGTCCAAAGAAGAAATACAGATGGCCAATAGGCACATGAAAAGATGCTTAACATCAGTAATTATTGGAGAAATGCGAATCAAAACTACAAAATGACCTCACATCGGTCAGAATGGCCTTCATTAAAAAACCTACAAATAACAAATTTTGGAGAGGGTCTGGAGAAAATGGAACCCTCCTACACTGTTGGTGGGAATTAAGTTGGTGCAGCCACCGTGGAAAACAGTATGGAATTTCCTCAGAAAACTGAAAATAGAATTACCATATGATCCGGCAATTCCACTCCTGGGCATATATCCAGACAAAACTATAATTCAAAAAGATACATGCACCTCTATGTTCATAGCAGCACTATTCACAGTAGCCAAAACATGGAAACAACCTAAACGTCCATCGACAGATGAATGGATAAAGAAGTTGTGGTACATATATACAATGGAATACTACTCAGCCATAAAAAATGAAATAATGCCATTTGTAGCAACATGGATGGACCTAGAGATTATCATACTATGTGAAGTAAGTCAGAAAAAGATAAATACCATATGATATCACTATATGTGGAATCTAAAATATGACACAAATGAACTTATCTATGCAACAGAAACAGAATCAGAGACATAGAGAATAGATTGGTGGCTGCCAATGGGGAGGGGTGTAGGAGAGGATTGGATTGCTAGTTTGGGATTAGTAGAAGCAAACTGATATATATAGAATGGATAAACAACAAGGTCCTACTGTATAGCACAGGGAACTATGTTCAATATCCTGTGATAAATCATAATGGAAAAGAATATGAAAAAGAATGTATATATATGTATAACTGAGTCACTTTGCTGTACACCAGTAATTAACACATTGTAATTCAACTATACTTCAATAAAAAATAAATTTCAAAAAGAGTATATTGTACAACATGGGGAATATAGCAAATATTTTATAATAACTCTAATGGAAGATAACTTTTTTTTTTTTTTTTTTGCGGTATGCGGGCCTCTCACTGTTGTGGCCTCTCCCGATGCGGAGCACAGGCTCCGGACACGCAGGCTCAGCGGCCATGGCTCACGGGCCCAGCTGCTCCGCGGCATGTGGGATCATCCCGGACCGGGGCACGAACCCGCGTCCCCTGCATCGGCAGGCGGACTCTAAACCACTGCGCCACCAGGGAAGCCCTGGAAGATAACTTTTAAAAATTGTAAATCACTATATTGTACACCTGTAGCATATAATATTGTATATCAACTATCCTTCTATTTAAAGTAATTTAAAAATTGAATGAAACAAAACACAGAAACTTTTAAAGTACCAAATAAATTTGGTCTTCTATTTTAAAAACCAATATCTCTTTTCCATGGTTCAAAATTCAGTAGGGACAGAAGGATACACAAGAAAATCCTGCCCCTCCCACTCCAGGTCAACCACCCTATCCTGCCCATTTCCTGTGTACCCATTTAGAATGTCTTTATGCACAAACAAGTGTTTTGTCTGTATATTATCTCATTTTTGTCTAGCTGTGCAAACTTTTGTGCTTTTGTTTTTCCCTTTTGAAACATCTTGGAGGGAGTCTTCATGAGTATGAGGCATGCCCTGATTCTTTCTTATGACTTGCCCTCACCCTCTCTCCTCCTCCTTCCCATCCTTGGCACAGGGTCTTTGGAAGGCAGGGCCAAGGACAGAGGCCCCAGCAGCTCTGTCACCCACCTGACACCCCAAGATCATGACTTTCTTGCTGACGGCCCCTCGGGAGACTCTGGGGAAGACTCAAGTCCTCATAAAATGTTGCACCCACACTTCCTTATGGGATGGATTGGACATAGTAGGGGGAGATGAGGATGGGAGGTAAGAGTAGTCCAGTCCAGCCCATGACAGGAATTATAGATTCTGTCTTGCTTGCAGTAAACCCACTGTGGGGCTGAGAGTCCACCCAAAGGTGCCTGGGCAAGATCTCCTGTGACCTCACACAGCCCTCAGAGGGAAGAAGGGAGGGAATGCTCCTGCACCTGGCAGGTAAGGAGATAAGTGCGGGGAGGACAAAGACCTGGCCCATGTGCTCAACCTGGCAAGTGACCTGCTCCCCTGTAAGAATGTCTGAATACACTTCTCTGTTTTTATTTCTCTGGGGAGAACATCAGTCCAGTTCCTATGCTGAGCCTGGGCTTTGGGACCAGATGGACTTCACCTGAGTCCCGACTCCACCCTTAGCAGAGGTGCATTCCTGGGCACAATCCTTGACTTCCCTGGCTGCGGGGTCACACCTGGGATACAATTCTGCAGGTTGGAGACTTGAAGTCTCCTGGACAGTGCCTGGTACTACATTAAGAGGAGGTCCAGCCCTCAACTGGGGTTGAGTGCTCCATCTCACACCATTAATAGGATGCAGCCCTCCTCCCCCTGCCTATGACCCATGAGCCTTCCTAGAGGGCACAGAGGTCCCCAACGTGCCCTTCTCAGAATTCTGGTTGCTCTTTCTGTGATTATCTGATAATTTGACACAGGAGTGTGATCTCAGGTGACTTCAGGTGGATTGGTCTCCTCTGCCTCTCCCTGGCTCTTGGCTCTGAGTATAGACCTGGAGTGCTGTCAGACTCACTTGGAGCCACCAGTTCCAGGGAAGAAGAGGCTGTGGACAGTCCCTTAAAGGAGCCTCTAGAACCCACCCCAACCTGCAAGCAGCAGAAGGAGGTGGGGCAGGATGACAGGACTGCCTGCCGCTGTGGCTAGACATGGATATGCCTGGTCAGTGAGAGCGACAGGGCAGTGGGTGGCTGTTTCTGCCACCCACCCTCTGTCCTGCCATCTGCTCTTTTTCTTTGGAAGTCCACAGCGCTCTCTCTTTCCTGGTTCAGGTGGTATAGGTGGAGCCAAACCAGGGACCCAGTCCTGGCCAGTCAGACCATGGCATTCTCCTGGGCCAGGATAAGCTCAAGGGTAGGCATGTGGCTGAATCAGAGCTTGGCAGAATGGATATAAAAGCACCACACAACTTTGTGCTGTTTATAAGAACTTCACTTCAGATTCAATCGTACAAGTAAAAGTAAAAGATTGGAAAAGATATATCAAGCAAATATTTATTTTTAAAAATAGAAGTAGCTACATAAATATCAGATAAAGTAGACTTCAAAGCAAAGAAAATTATTAGAGACAAAGAGACACCTTACATAATGAGAAAAGATCAGTCTACCAGGAAGCTTAACAGCCCTAACCCTACAAAAACAGACCCTCAATATGCATGAAGCAAAAACTGGTAAAGCTAAAAGGAGAAATAGACAAATCCACAGTTACATTTAGAGACCTCAATACCCCCATCTCAGCAACTGACAGAACCATGAAATAGAAAGCTAGCAACGCTTAGAAGAATTGAACAAAGCAATCTACCAACAGAATCAAATTGACATTTGTAGAACACTCCACCCAACAACAGCAGAACATACATTCTTTTCAAGTGCCCGTGGAACATTCACCAAGATAGACCATATCCTGGGCCATAAAACAACCCTCAACAAATTTTTAAAAATAGAAATCATGCAGAGTGTGTTCTCTCACCATAATGGCACCAAACTAGAAATCAATAGAGAAAAACAAGAGGAAAACCTCTAGATACTTGGAAATTAAACAACATACTTCTAAATAATCTATGGGTCAAAGAGAAAGTCACAAAGGAAAAAAATCTAAATATGTGTGATTCAACTCAACAGTGCTGAGAAGAAACTTTACAGCACTTAAATACTTACATTAGAAGGGAAGAAAGGTCTCAAATATACAATCTTAAGTTTCTACCTCAAGATATTAAAAAAGAAGGGAAAAATAAACCAGAAGGAAATAAAATGTAGGAAGGAAATAATAAAAATATGAGCAGAAATGAATGAAATTGGAACTGTTTTTAAAATTAGAGAATGTCAATAAAACAGAATGCTGATTTAAAAAATCAATTAAACTGATAAGCATGTAGTAAGAGTGACAAAAATAAAAAGAGAGAAGATTCAAACCATCAATATCAAGAATGAAGTAGGGGACATCACTACAGATCTTGCAGCCACTAAAAGGCTAATAAAGGAATACTATGAACAACTTTATGCTCATGAGTTCAGCAATCTGGAAGAAATGGACAAATTTCTCAAATACCGCATACTATGAAAACTCAACCAAGATTAAATAGATAATATCAACAGTCTTGTATATATTAAAGATATTTAATTTGAATTAAAAAGCTCCCAGGCTAGAAATTTCCAGGCTCAGAAGGTCTCACTGGAGAATTTACCAAACATTTAGGTAACACCAATTTTACATAATTTCTTTCTGGAAAGTAGAAGAGGAGAGAACACTCCCTAACTCATTTTATGAGGCCTTCCACAAGTAAATGGCTAAACAAACTGTAGTACATAAGGTATACCATGGAATAATACTCAACAATAAAAGGGAATGAACTATTTTTTTCCTTTCAGTTTTATTGAGATATAATTGACACACAGCACTCTGTAAATGTAATGTGTACTACATAATGATTTGACTTACATATGTTTGTCTCTTCACTTTTTGCTTGCTTATGGCATTTCCATTATGGCTCATTCTGACATTAAATCAAAATGTAGAACTTTATAATCACTTCATATTTGTAATACTGAGTCTTTTTCTCTGTTTGAATCCTGGCTGATACAGATGTCCACAATGTAAGTGTCTCCAGAGAAACAGACTCTTATGGATAAGTTCCCTGTATTGGCTCTGAGTTTCTGGAGCTGGTTCTCTAATCTTCCTAGATTTAAAGGCACTAGTGACACTGCTTTTAGTGGTAAAGAAGACAATGGCAGTCTGTGTCAAGATGTGGCAAAAAAGTTACTCAGATGATTGCTGTTGGACATTTGTAATCAAACACAGATGGCAAGAGTCTGGGTAGCCACATATTTGCTATCTTAGAATATTTTAGTCAAAATAAGGAGTATAATGGATTTGGGCAGTTGCTCCTAAATGTGTTAAAGAGAGTGGGGAAAAAAGAAGATGAGCTCAAGATTCAAATTCCCAGCTCAAACTCTGCATTGATGACCTGAAGTCTTCTACATGTTCCCAGGAACGCTTATCTCATATAGTCACAGGGCTGGGATTTCTGTAAGCCAAACATAGAATGTCATCTTGTGAATGGCTGATTTATAAAGCAAACTGAAGCCCCAATCCTGCATGGTGTTTGTTATTATGGTGAGGGCATTGATTGGGAAGAAATGGTATCTTGAAAGTTGGAAGGGGGATACATGGAAAGATACCAATGAAAGTGGAGACATTGAACCCCTAAATTCTGCTAAGTCATCTTGACCAGGAGAACCAGTTCTCCCACCCCTGCCTGAGAAGTTTATCTGAAGAACCTGTAATGTCCCCCTCTCCCACCATCTAGCCTTGCAAGACATTGCTGATTTTACTCAGGTCCCACCCCTACGCCCACCACCCCTCTTTGCTTCTAGACATATGACTAGATGGAAGTCCTAACAGACCCCAAAAGATGAGGTAAAAATTATGACCCATAAGGAAGGGCAACCCCCAAAAGAGTGACATGATTTTCCCAACTTATACAGACAGAAATCCAGGGGATGTGTGGGAATGAATATTAAGACTACGAGATAATAGCAGAAGAAACATAAAGTTGGATCAAGAGGACTTTATTGATATGGACCCACTAAGCAGAGATTCTGGATTTAGTATTGCAGCTTGAGGGGAGAGAAAGGGCTTTAACAGTTTGTTTGGTTTCTTGGCTAAAACGTCAACCAAATGGTGACCCACCGTAGATGAGTTTGAGATGCCAGAGCTGCCTTGTTTTACTGCAGAGGAAGGAATCCAAAGGCTTAGGGAAATTGTAGTGTTAGAAGGGGTTTGTCATTTGAGATCTTCTCATCGCCCTTTGCTCACCAAAAGGAAGGACACACCTTTATCACAACTGTGAGAAGTCAATTTGTGGGGGGAGTCCCAGCATCCTTGAAGAGCCCTGTGATTGCTCTTCCTTGTAGGTCAGAAATTACAGTGGAAACTGCTGTCACTAAATTGAGAAACCTAAAGGCAATGGGGATAACTGGATCCTGGGGTGACAGAGGCCAAGTGGCAGCCCTTAATCACCAAAGGCAAAGTGGGCATGGACAGTAGTGTCAAAGAAGCAATCAGAATAGCCTGACTTGCAGAGACCTATGTGTTGACCAAAGATCATGGTGTTTCTGGAAGTGAAATAGGTGGGTAGTCTACTAAATACTTGATCTGTATGAGCAGAAAAGTTCTAGGTCAATGAATAAAAGTCTAGCCTGAATCATAAAAGCATAGAGTCACAGCCCTCAATCAAATGCCAGACTTGAGCCAGTTTACAGACCCAGAGCCCCTTGAATGAAAGGGAAGACAGATCCCCTTCAGGAAGGCCTCCATTACACTGTGAAACCTTACACTGTTAATCATTTTACCAGCCTTCTCAAAAGGGACCTATGGCCATTCACCAGGATGACTGTGCAATAGGGAAAAGAGAATTATCAGACTTTTGAGGGATTTCTGACACTAGTTCTGGACTGACACTAATTCTAGGAGACCCCAAATATCCCTGTGGTAGGGGTTTATGGAGATCAGGTGATCAATGGAATTTTAGCTAAGGTCCGTCTCATGGTGGGGCCCATGGTTCCCTGAACCCATCTTGTTGTTATTGTTCCAGTTCCAGAATGCATAATTGGAATAAACATACTTAGTATCTGGCAGAATCCCCATATTATTTCCCTGACCTGTGCAGTCAGGGTTATTATGGTGGAAAAGGCCAAGTGGAAGCTACTAAAACTGCCTCTACCTACAAAAGAGTTAACCAAAAGCAATTCTTTGAGATATTGCAGAGTTTATTGCTACCATCAAGGACTTGAAAGATGCAGGGATGGTGATTCCCACCACATCCCCATTTAACTCTCCTGTCATGTGCAGAAGACAGATGGGTCTTGGAGAATGCTAGTGGCTTATCATAAGCTTAACCAGATTGTGACTCCAATTGCAACTGCTGTACCAGATGTGGTTTCATTGCTTGAACAATTAACACATCCTCTGGAGCATGGTATGCAACTATTGATCTAGCAAATGCTTTTTTCTCCATACCTGTCCGTAAGATCCACCAGAAGCAGATTGCTTTCAGATGGCAAGGCTAGAAATATATCTTTACCTTCTTACCTCAGAGGTATATTTCCTTTCCACAAGACATCCCACCAGTCCATTACATTTATGACATCATATTGATTGGACCTAGTGAGCAAGAAGGAGTGATCACTCTAGACTTATTGGTAAGATATCTGCAAGTTAGATGATGAGAAATAAGTCAAACTAAAATTTAAGGGTCTTCTACATCAGTGAAATTTCTAGGGCTCAAGTGTTGTGAAGCATGTCAAGATATTCCTTCTAAAGTGGAGGATAAGTTGTTGTATCTGGCCCCCTTACAAACAAAAAAGAGGCACAGTGCCCAGTGGGTCATTTTGGATTTTGGGGACATTTGGCTGTGTTACTGTGATCCTTTTACTGTGTGACCCCAAAAGCTGCTTTTTGAGTGAGGTCCAAAACAAGAGAAGGCTCTGCAACAGGTCCAGGCTGTCATGCAAGCTGCTCTGCCACTTGGGTCATATAATCCAGCAGATCCAATGGCAGATAGAGATGCTGTTTGGAGCTTTTGGCAGGGTGCTACAGGTGAATCCTAGTGCAGGCCTTTAAGATTTTGGAGCATGACCTTACTATCATCCACAGAACTACTCTTCTTTTGAGAAACAACCCTTGACCTGCTATTAGTCCTTAGTAGAGACTAAACACTACTATTCATGGGTCACCAAGTGACTTGCACAGCCCATCATGAACTGGGTGTTACCTGACCCACCATACCATAAAGTTGGGTGTGCACAGCAGCACTCCATCATCAAGCGGAGATGGTATGTACATGATCAGACACAGCAGCCCTGAAGGCAAAAGTAAGTTACATGAAAAAGTGACCCAAATGCCCATGGTCCCCACTCCTGCTACATTGCCTTCCCTCTCCCAGCCTTGACTTATGGTCTCATGGGGAGTTCCCTATGATCAGCTGATAGAGGAAGAGAACAGTTGGGCTTGATTTACAGATGTTTTTGCTCAGTATTTGGGTACCATCTGAAAGTGAACAGTTGCAGCCCTATAGCCCCTTTCTGGGACATCACTGAAGGATAATGGCAAAGGGAAGTCCTCCCAGCAGGCAGAACTCAAAGTTTTGCTTGGAAGGAGAAATAACCAAATGTGCAATTATATACTGATTCATGTTCTTTGGCCAATGGTTTGAATGGATGATCAGAGACTTGGAAGGAACATGATTGGAAAATTGGTGACAAAGAAGTCCGGGGGGAAAAGTATGTGGGTAGACCTCTCTGAATGGGCAAAAATGTGAAGATATTTGTGTCCCATGTGAATGCTCATCAAAGGGTGGCCTCAGCAGAAAAGGATTTTAATAATCAAGTGGACAGAATTACATCTTCTGTGGATACCAGTCAGCCTCTTTCCCCAACCACCCTGTCATAACTTAATGGGGTCATGAACAAAGGGACCATAGTGGCAGTGATGGAGGTGATGCACCTTGGCTAACCTGAGTCCCCAAAATGGCACTATTCCCCAGGGTGATCAGCCAGTTACCTGGTGACAGGTTGATTACATCAGACCACTTACATCATGGAAGGAGCAGGATTTTGTTCTTACTGGAATAAACACTCAGGGTATGAATTTGCCTTCCCTGCATGGAATGCTTCTGCCAGAAGTACCATGCATGGACTTACAGAGTGCTTTATCCACCATTGTGGTATTCCACACAGCATTGCTTCTGATCAAGAAACTCACTTCACAGCAAAAGAAGTGCTACAGCAGGCTGATGCTCCTGGAATTCACTAGATTCACAATGTCTCCCGCCGTCCTGAAGTAACTGGTTTGACAGGTTGGTGGAATGGTCTTTTGAAGACTCAGTTACAGTGCCAGCTAGGTGGCAATACCTTGCAATACCTTGCAACGTTCTCTAGCTGGCTGTATATGCTCTGAATCAGTGTCCAATATATGGTGCTATTTCTCCCATAGCCAGGATTCACGGGTCCAGGAATCAAGGGGTGGAAATGAGAGTGGCAGCACTCACTATTACCACTAGTGACCCACTAGCAAAATTTTCGCTTCCTGTTCCTGTAACTTTATACTCTGCTGGCCTAGAGGTCTTGATTTTAGAAGGAGAAGTGCTTCCACTAGGAGACACAACAATGATTCCACTGAACTAGAAGTTAAGGCATCCACCTGGCCACTTTGGGTTCCTTATGCCTCTGAGTAAACAAGCTGAAGAAGGGGTTCACTGTACCCCTTGGTTGATCCTGATTACCAAGAGAAAATGTGTCTACTATTATGCAACTGAAGTAAGGAAGAGTATGTTTGGAAGAGAGGAGATTCCCGAGGGCATCTCCCATGGCCTGTGACTAAGGTCAATGCAAAGTTAAAGAAGCCAATAGCCCAGACCCTTCAGGAATAAATGTTTGAGTCATTCCACCAGGTAAAGAACCATAACCAGTTGAGATGATTGTTGAAGAGAAGATGGAATAGGCAGTGGAAGAAGGTAGTGATAAATACCAGCTTTACCATACTACTAGTTACAGAAATGAGGAATGCAGAAATGAGAAATAGTGGAATATTTCTTCCTCATACTGATATGAGTATATTTGTATATATAAAGTAACCAAATATTTTTAATTTTTTCTCTCTTATGCCTTTATCATCTAACATAAGATATATTAACAGTGTTAACTCTACATCGACTGATAGTACTTAAGTTTCAGGATATAAAGGACAAGAGTGAACATCATCCAAGGATCTTGTGTCTTCTTTTGGGGGAAAGGGTTAGGGTATTTTTGGTTGTATGCAGGTGAATTCTACCATGTTAGGTGGAAGTGTGACTTTGTTATTTCTTTATTTGGAGATTAATCTAGTTTAAAGAGATCTAGTTCCACATTGACAAGGGCTGGACCGTAATAGCTTCTTTAATGTGTCAACTTGGCTAGGCTATGGTCCTCAGTTATTCAATCAAACACTAACCCAGATGTTGCTGTAAAGGTATTTTTCAGATATAATTAAGGCTCCTAATCAGTTGACTTTAAGTAATGGAGAGTACCCTGGATAATCTGGGTGGGCCTGACTTAATCAGTTGGGGGCCTTAAAGGCAGGGCTGAGTCTTCCCCAAAAGAGAGAACACATACCTCCTGTGCACCACAGCTTCAGCCCATGTCTAGAGATTTCAGCCTACTCATGGTATTCCTTCCTGATGGCCTACCCTATGAATTTTGGACTTGTTTAGCTAGCCCCCATCATCACATAAGCCAATGCCTTATAACAAGTCATATATATGTATATATCTCATCTACTGGCTCTGCTCCTGAGGTTGATCCCTGATATACCTTATCTGCCCAGGATGCTTGTGGGTCCTTTCTCTGCAGTAGTCTTGGCCTCAGGTTTCTCCATTAAAATCTCCCTGTCTTCTCTCCCATTGCTCCCTGAAGTTTCCCCCAGCTCTGCTGGTTACATTAATTAAATTGATTTTAATTAATTCATTCAATAGATATTTACTGAGCACCTGCTGTGTGTCAGACACTGTTCTATGCTCTGTGAACACAGCAACACACAAGACCAAGTCCCTGGCTGCTTGGAGCATGCCTACCTATTCAGGAAACAGACAATGAACAAACAAAACCATTGTGAAAACCAGCAGGATGTATGATAGAGCATGAATAATACCTTTGGGTGGCCAGAAGGAACAATGGCAAAGGTGCCAGAATGAGCTTGGCCTGTTTGAGGAGCAGCCAGAGTGCCTGGAATGTAGTGAGCAGGACAAGTATAGTGAGAGGTAAGGGTGGAGACAGAGAGGAGGCTTCTCTAGGTAGGCAAGGGGCTCTCTCCAGGTGGGTGAGGGACCTGGAGGTAGGGAGGAGGGGTGGAGCTAGACTCCATGAAGATCAGATGCTACAGGGGGCTTGCTGAGAAGCTGGGCACAGCCAACAGAGGTGTTACAGACAGGTCACCCTCATGTTTAGGAGCTGATAGATATCCTCTTGTGGGACAGAGGCGTGTAGTGAATCTCTGACCCTCAACTTCCTCATCCTTAGAATCCCACTGCCATCTCAGGGAATAATGGGACGAACCATGTGAGATCATTGACATGAATGTCTTAGTAACTTGCCTTACACACAGTCGATGCTCAATAAATGTGAGCTCTCTGTCCCCAGGATCAGGACAGGAGACTGAGTTCTGGGGATGAGAAGGCAGAGGGGGCAGCTGGAGTGTTGAGAGCATCCAAAATGGCCAACCATCAACCTCCCTCCCCCATGAATGAGAGGTCATCAGAACCATAGATCCAGGGCTTCATTTTGGTGGTCCCCTCACAGCTCAGCAAGTGCTCAGAGTAGTGTGAGAAAGTTCTGATAGCAGAACCTTGGCTAAAGCACAAAAGACAAAGTCTCCTCCATAAATTGGGATCAAGTTTGGCTACAATTAACAGAAAAATCCAAATTACAGTAGCTTAAGACAGATGGAAGTTTATTCTCTCATATGAAAAGCACAGAGGTAGGCATCAGGGACTCCAACTCTTCTACCTTTCTTGCATAGCTATTCTCAACACACAGCTTCCATCTCATGGTTAAAGATAGCTGCTTGAGCATCAGCCATCACTTCTGCCATTCCAGGAAGCTGAAAGTAGGACAAGGGGCAAAGAAGAACTCACCCTTCTCACCTTACATCACTTCCAGGGGGTCCCATGTGACATTTCTGCTCCCTTTGGCTAGAATTTAGATGGACTCATGGCCATGTCTAGCTGCACAGGAGGTTGGGAAATATCGTCTGTGCATGCCCATAGCTAGTGATTCACTATGAGTAGGATGAGAAGGAGGAGAATGGGCCACAGGACATAGCCCATGTCGTTCCTGCAGCCTGGGTATGCTCTGAGTCCGTTTAGCTTCTGTGTCTGTTTCCCTGTCATCATTTCTGAGCCATCAGTAAATCTGTTCTTGTTCTGGCCTGGTCTCCACAGTGCTTTGGGGAGTAAAGGTGAGGGTCCTGAGGTCCTGATGAGCCAGCCAGTCTAGGAGGAGCAGGCCCCAGCAGTCAGCGTGTGCAGGCAGTGATGATCAGCAAGTGATTCCCAGGTAAAATGTCCATGGCCAGCTGCACCCCATAGGAGACATTGTCATACCTGAAGTAGGTACCTTTCCTTGGGGCCCTTCTCACCCCACCCCACCACTGGCAGCTGTTTTGTTTTTTTCTTTTTTTTTTTCGTTACGTGGGCCTCTCACTGTTGTGGCCACTCCTGTTGCGGAGCACAGGCTCCGGACGCGCAGGCTCAGCGGCCATGGCTCACGGGCCCAGCCGCTCCATGGCATGTGGGATCTTCCCGGACTGGGGCACAAACCCGTGTCCCCTGCATCAGCAGGCGGACTCTCAACCACTGTGGCACCAGGGAAGCCCTGGCAGCTGTTTTGAGTCATTGTTGATGTAGTAGGAAAAGCCCAGAACTTGGAACCAGGCATACCTGTGTGTGCTGAGTGACCTGATGAGTTCTATCGCCCTTGAGCCTCAGAGGACGGTTAGTGACAATGGAAGGGTCGTTGAAGTAGAAGATGTATAGCACATCCCATAGTCACTCATGTACTTATTGAGTACCTATTGTGTGCTGGGCATGAGCTTGTCACCAGGGATAAGAGTGGTCAGGAGTTGATCAAGATAGAACTGCCCTCATCTTGGACCTTACAGTCCAATAGGGTGGAAAGATAGTTGAAACAACTCCAAGTGGGAGTGTATTACAGAGGTCCTCTGGATGCTCCAGGGTACACGATCCATGAAGGGCACAAGGCCCAGCCTTCTGGAGGAAGCCACAGTCGTTGAGGCCTGAAGAATGAGTGGAGTAGCTCAGGCAATGTGGTAGGCAGTCCCAGTGTCCCCATCTCTCGTGACACCCTCATGCTCCCTCCTACATGGCCTGTAGGGCTGTATGTGGCCAACATGTATCAGTTTCCTGTGGCTGTTGTAACAAAGTGCCCTCAGCTGGGGGGCTTGAAACAATAGGAATTTGTTCTCTACCAGTCTGGAGGCCAGAAGTCCAAGATCAAGGTGTTGGCAAGATTGGTTCCTTCTGGAGGTTCTGCAGTAGAATGCATTCCATGACTTTCTCCTGGCTTCTGATGGCTGCCAGCAATCAATCCTTGGCTTGTAGATGCATCACTCTAATCTCTGCCTGCATTACCACATGGCCCTCTTCCCTGTGTCTCCTCTGTGTCTCTGTGTTTGCATATGGCCTTCTTATAAAGATACTAGTCATTGGATTTAGGAGCCACCCCAATTCAGAATGGCCTTGTCCTAACTAATTACATCTGCAAAGACCCTTTTTCCAAATAAGTTCACATTCTGAAGTTCTGGTGTACGTGAATTTTGAGGGACATTATTCAACACAGTAAACAACAGAATGCAGCATAAATGATGGTGTATCACTTTCAAAATCAGGTCATAAAAGACTGGACCTTCCACATTGACTCTCTCTTGGATCATTCGCTCTGGGCGAGCTAGTCGTCATGCTGTGAGGTCACTCAAGCATCCCTGTGGATGTCCATGTGATGAGGAACTGAAGACTTCCATGCACAGCCATGTAAGTGAGCTTGGAAGTGGATCCTACAGCCCCAATCCAGCCATAGGAGACTACAGCCCCTGCTGATAGCTTGACTGCAACCTCATAAGAGACCTCAACCAGATGCACCCAGCTAAGCTGCTCTTGGTTTCCTGACTCAGAGACTGGTATAATAAGTGTTTATTGTTCTACATTCCTAAGTTTTGGGGTAGTTTGTTATGCAGCCACAGCTAACTAATACACATGAGGAGAGGGAGGGGGAGTGCTCCAGACACAGGGAAGAGCCTAAGCAAAGGTCTTGTAATGGGGTGGGGTCTGAGAAAGGCCAGTGGGAACATGTCAGGAGATGAGGCCAGAGCAGTTGGCCAAAGCTTCCTGACCAAGCCTGGCACCTGGTAAGTCCTCCGTAAAGAAAGCTGTTGGGGTGACATTTCTTGGAGGAACAGCAGATGGTGCCTCTCCCTAGCTTCCTTCACATTGCGGGGGAAATGTCTACCCTGACCACAGAATGGAGGCCATCTTAATGGCCCTCCCTGAGCTGCCTTTTTTTATGTCATGTTTTGTTTTTTTCTGGGTTCCTGGTTTACAGTCACCAGATGTTCATTGCTTTTAAACGCACTGGCCGGCGTTCATGATGTTCTGGGGGAGACGTGCTGCCCAGCAATGCAGAGTTATTATAAATGAGTCCATTAAGGGAGGTGGATTTGCTAAAAGGTTGTCTTCGTTCCACCTGGTCCAAAGCAGCGCTCACATGATCGATGATTGCAGAGCCTTTGGACACGTCTAAAACCTTGGCGCATTCTTAATGCCTCAAAAGTTTCCAATTAAAGTCAAATGGCTCTTGGCAAAGTCCAAGGCATTTTTACTAACTAAAATAAATACCTGGGCAGGCTCCACGGTTTATGACTTCTTCACGCGGTTGAGGATAAACAGCTAGGAGGCCGGGTTAGAGGCATGTTAGGGACGAGAGACTCGGCCAGCCCACAGAAGTCACCTAGAGCATGATGTCTGCCTGTGGGCAGGGCAGGGAGCAGAGTTTCCACGGGCACTGGGCTACTTGGGTCCTGTCACCCCTGTTCCTGTGAGGAAACCACGGCTCAGAGGCAGGCAGTGATGATGACGGGCATGCTGAGCGAGGCCTTGGGCTGAGGTAGGAGTTGCAGTCAGCCTTGGCTCAGACTCCCTCCTGGCCACCTCATGAGCTCTCCGAGCCTGTCTCTGCACCGGCCTCATAGGGTCATCATGCTGAACAGGTATGTGAAATCTCTAGAAGGTGCCAGCACAGCGAGACTGAGGGTGTGTCAGCAAAGGAGGGTGATGATGCCGATGGAGGAGAGCAGGGCTTTGGGAAGGCAGGGCAGGGCTATCACTGCACCTGTCTTGCTCTTTGGGAGGCAGCAGGCTTACCTCGGGCCATACCTTTGAAAGGTAAAGGAAAGGAGGAGATGGGGGACCTCAGAGCATCACACCACTCTGGCAAGGTATCAAACAAACACCCAAGGCTCTCTGGGGGCAAAGAGGGCCCATGCAGAGCCTTGTGGGGGAAGAGACTGTTCCCACTGGGGAGGGGAAGTCAAGAAAGAATGAGGAGGAGGGAAGGCCCCATGGGAGGGGAGCAGCTGCCCACACCCTTGGCCCCTGGGGTCAGCCACCAGACCTAGGGTCGGCCACCATACCCTTGGACCACCATGTCCTGGGGTCAGCCACCACCCCTGGGGCCCTTGGGTATCAACCTACACATGGTCTGGACCATTGAAGCTGCACTCTGAGCACCAGCTCCACAGGGAGTGCCGCAGGGAAGAGGGGCTCTTCCTGCCCTCAGCTCATCTGCCTTGGAGTGCCACAAGGCCCTTCCCAGCCTGCTTGCCCCTCCTCCTCCAAGACAGCCTTCCTGGTTGCTCCTGGTTGCTGCTTTAACCCTTCTTGCCCCAGATACCGCAGCTCCTTGGTAAAGTGTGGTCTCTTGAGGGGTGTCCTTCCTCTTGTCAGTGGGCAGGGGAAAGGTAGAGCCTCAGGGAGATAGAAGAGGTGAACCCCTGTGGCTGTGAGAGAAGGCAAGGAGCACCCAGAATGGGACCCTGAGCTCTCAGGAGCTGTTTCTCCTCAGAGCAGAAAGCCTGGTTTAACCCAGCCTCACAGCAATGCCCCAAGGCTCCAGCTACTGCTGAAATGAACCTGTATGTGCACCAGGGAAGATGGGGCGACCAGATGGCCCCAAACAGAAAGGTGAGAAGAAAGCAAAGGAGAGAAGATGTTCTGGACGGCATGTTTCCCTCACAAGAAGGAGTCCTGGGGCCTCTGAAGTTGTTGGCCGGGGGCTGATGTGATCCCCTGAGCCTCAGATTTCTCACCTGTAGGATGGGCTTGTAGAGACAGTCAAGCTCTCTCACAGCATTGCTACAGAAGACAATGAGAAGCCTCCTGGCTCCTGCCTCTCCAGAGCCCAGGACTAGGGAGGTGGTCATGACGTGGGGGCTCACAGGAGTCACAGAGAATGAAGTT
This sequence comes from Delphinus delphis, assembly GCF_949987515.2. NCBI lineage: Eukaryota > Metazoa > Chordata > Mammalia > Artiodactyla > Delphinidae > Delphinus > Delphinus delphis. Next base: position 88,832,915 of record NC_082688.1, on the reverse strand, counting down.
GTGGTTCCAGAGGAGGGTTGTGCTCATGGATTTTATGGAAAGAACAAACATGAAAAATATAATCTTTTCTCACTGAGGAGCCCTTGACTGAATCAGCCAATAGAGCTGTTCCCACAGTGCTCCACCTAGAATACCTGCTGCTTCAGGGACCAGGGGATCTCACCTTGCTCCCCTTCAAGCAAATATTTCTTATATTTTTTCATCTTCCTCCCCCCTTTTTTGGTTTGGGTTTGTTTTGAATGGTAAATTACTTTATTGCCTTATTTCCTGATTATTTTGCGACATTTATAAACAATATCCTGACAATTCTAAAATGTATGCGAAATAGGACTGAGAATCTGATAGGGCCAGGGTGTGGCGAAGTACAGATCCTTGGCCCCTCACTGGGCATGTGAACCTGCCTGGGTGCTTGGAAAACCAGTTTGGCATCAGCTGGCAAACCTGACATGCCCATCCTGTGTCACAACAATTCCCCTCCTGGGCAAGTGCCCACACACAGGCACCAGGAAGTAGGCACCAGGAAACTTCTCACAGTAGCATAGTTGTGGGGCAGCCATGTGTTCCCTGGAAAGAGAGTGGACAAATTCGTGCATATTCATACAGTGAAAACAATGTGGCATTGAGAACAAATTAACTACAGATACATACTTGGCCATTAGCAAAGAGGCAAGTCACAAAAGAATATATATCACAAGGTTCTTTTTAGGGAGGCACACATAGGTGGCAAGATTGTGTCTGAATGACAAAAGGCAGGTTAACACAGAATTTGTTGTGGCCGTCACGTCTGGGTAGGAGAGAGGTGGGATGAAGAGACCCTGATGGATACATAGGTGCTCGTTTCTTGGTATTCTTTATACCTCACACACATATTATAAATAATGACTTCTAAAAAAATCATTATGCCTAATGACTGTGGGGTTTGAAATAAAAGAATAATCAAAGACTTCAGTATCTTAAGATAGTAATATTACCCTGACATGTAGTGAAACCAGATGTTTAAATGCCTCGCTATTCACATCCTATGATTAACTTCTTGCTCTCTCTACTCTCTAAGATGTGTGTTTATCAATCTAAAAAGATAAGAATAAAAACAATAAAATAAAATTTAAAAATAAATTAACAAATAAATAATCACTTCTATGAATTCAACGTTATTAAAAAGAAGTTTTTGAAGGTGTATCTGGAAAGTCCCCTAGTTCTTCAGTGATTCCACTCCCCCACTGCTCCTGCCCTGAGCCACATATGCCTGTGCACCTTCTTTCATGCTGACCTCCCAGTTTCTCTTTCCCACAGACCTCTGGGCTTTGCTCTTCCTTGAGCAGGCCAAGTCCTCTTCATCCCCACCATAGGGAAGACTCTATGATATTGTCCTGTCCTCCAGGTCCATCCTCATAATGAACAAGGGATTCATGATAAAATATTCTGGTTTAATATTCCCAGCATGTTGTCCCTGTCCAATTAGTTCATCCTAGATGTCCCAGCCTCTCTTTGCACCTTCCACTAGTAACATGCATCTAGCACCCTTCCAATGCACCAAGATACATTGTTAGGAGGACACCTTGCTCTAGCCTTCAGACCCCTCGCCTGGTATCCCCTGTAATCTTGCCAGAGACCCAGTCTCCTTCCCAGGGCATGACCCCTTCTTTCCTGTGGAGCATCTCTGCATTTGGGATGCTCTGCAGGCTTCCCACAGTACTGGGGGAAGGTGTGACTGTCCAGAAACACGAGGATGAGCCCCCAAGTGATGGGCACATTCACCTCCTGAATTGGGCCCTGCCCACAATCTACAGATGGCCATTTTTCATCACTGTGTCCTCTCCCCAAAAGTTATGTTGAAGTCCTGATCCCCAGGACCTCAACATGTGACCTCTACCCTTTTTGGAAATAGGGTCATTAAAAAGCAATTAGTTAAAATGAGATCAGGCTAGAGTAGGGTGGGCCTTAATCCAACATGATTGGTATCCTTATAAGAAGAGGAGACACAGCCACAGACACAGAGGGTAGAGGCCACATGATGACAGAGGCAGAGATTGTAATGCTGCAGCTGTAAGCCAAGGAGAACCAGAGATTGCCAGCCACTGTTCAAAACTGGGAGAGGCAAGGAAGGATCCTCCTCTAGGGCCTACAGAAGGAACACACCCCTGCTGACATCTTGATCTTGGACTTCTGGCCTCCAGAACTGAGATAGAATAAAACTAAGTCATCCCATTAGTGGTACTTGGTTACTGCGGCCATAGGGGGCGAACACAAGAGGAATCATCATAGAATAAAGGTAAAACCACCTGGAACCCCATCACTCAGAGGAAATTGCTGCTAAGCTTCTGATGACCACCCCTTCTATCAGTTTTTGTGCACTTAGTTGGGCACTGACTTACAGCTTCTTAGGCTGCTCTGAGACCTGCTTTGTCACCTGAGGCTATAGTAGGCTTTTACATGTAGATCTGCAGCATCATTTTAAATGACTGCAGCACCCCATGCACAGATAGAACATATTTTAACAAAGTCCTGTTGGTGGATACTAAGGTTGCTTTCTCCTCTCCCGCTCTTCATCCTTTGTCCTCCCTCCCCCTTTCTCTCTCTCTTTCTCCCCTTTCCTCTCCCTCCCTCCCTTTCTGTCTCCTTCTCTCCCTCTCCCTCTCTCTCTCCTTCTCCATCTCTCCTGTCTCTCACTCTCAAACCTCCCTGACTCTGTAAAGAAATGAGAAAACACAGACCTTTCTGATCACAAATGTTTTTAAATGCCTGCGTATTAATGACTGTTGAGTATGTGTGTTGTCGAGAGGAGGGCGATCTTTCTTGTCTTAAATGAGAAAAAGTCATAGGAAAAATGGGCTTTGTGTTGTCATACATTAGGCTGAGCAGACACCCTCTGAGAGCTGGACCCCAGGGGCTTCCTGAGACCAATTGCATTTTTCCTGAAGGAGTGTGTTTAACGTCAGCACCCTGAGGAGCTTGGCCAAGAAGAGCCCTGAAGCCCAAATATTTACACAGCCAACCTCAAAGCCCCATGGAAATGACCTCATGAACATTGTTTTTAATTCATAAGACATGATGATGAATAAGAGCCACTGCCTTGTCTAATGCTCATTTCTAGAGAGTGGAGGCTGGGAGACTGGGTTCCTGAAAGGCAGTGACTCAGGGATCAGTTTCAGTCCTGACTCCAACTCTCTTGCTGGGCAGCCTTACATTAGTCACTGCAGCTCTCTGAGCACCAGTTTCTTCCATGAGATGTATATGGGAAAGATGCCAACTTTCAGCCTCATGGTAAGCATGAAATATAATGGTGAGTAGAGACCTCTCTGTATACAAGTCTCTTAGGTGGCAGTGGGAATGGGGTTTGGGAGCCTTGTGAAACTGGTCTCCGCTTGTCTGCTACTGAGGTCTTGGCAAAGAGCCACCATGCCCTGACAGGGGTTAAATTAGATGGCTGGTGAGCTTCCGGGCAAACAGTCAGGATGACAGGATGTATCAGGGGCACTGTCTTTCACTTCCAAATTTGGAAACCCCTGGCTCATGAATAGCTGATAGGTGACTGTCCTCTGGTCTACCACTCAGACCCTGCCCATATACCCTTGGACAGCAGCAGCCAACATTCCACTGCCAGCATCTGCATCCCTACCTGAGGCCATCTGCCTCCAGAGCCTTGCTCTCTGCCTGTGTGAGGCAGGCCAGAAATGCCTGAGTATTAATGACCTTCAGGGCCAGCCGTCAACCAAAGCCTGGTGGGAGCTAGTGGATCAATACTCCATCTCCTTTTCCCCTTGTGTTGGCTACTGCTGAGGAGTGTGTTCTACATTGGATCTCAGAATTCTCCAGTGGGAGTAGCTCTATTTTCCAACAGTGGTAATTTTGACAGCACACCTTCTATTAGTCTGCCTTCTCTTCCCTACCTCTTGTCCCTCCCACTTTTGGTGCTGTCTGGGGTCAATCTCTCAAATAAGCTACATGCATCTGTAATATTTGTCCATGGCTCTGCTTCTGACACAGCCAAAGGGATATGCCTTCTTCTTCTCTGAATCAACCAAACTGATTCCCCATGGCCTTCACCAACTGTCTTTCCCTTCTCATCAAATTTCACTCCATCCACCCAGTTGCTCAAACTCAAACTCTTAGCAATATTTTTGATTCCTTTCCTTCTTGACCCTCCACAGCTAATCCATCACCTGTTGACTTTAACTATAAAACATATTTACAGACTTCATACATCATAATCTTCCTTCTGAAAATAAATATAAAGTAAAAATCTTAAGAGAAGAAGAAAAGAAACACTGCAACGGAAGAATATAGATAAGAAAAACAGCAGACATCTTGTCAGAAAGTATGCAAGCCAGAAAATAGTGGAGAAAATTTTAAAAACTGTATGATTCCATTTATTAAAAAATTGTTTTCATTGAGGTAGAATTTATTTATAATATTAGTCTCAGCTGTACAACATAATGATTCAATATTTTTATAGATTTTACTCCATTTAACATTATCATAAAATATTGACTATATTCCTTGAGCTATACAATATATCCTTGTAGTTTGTTTATTATTTATTTATTTATAATTCACACATGGTTAATGTACAATGTTATATAAGTTACAGGTGTAAAATATATTGATTCACAATTTTTGAAGATTATATTCCATTTATAATTATTATAAAATATTTGCTATATGCCCCTTGTACAATATACACTTGTAGCTTATTTTATCCCTCATTTTAGTTTGTACCCCTTGATCCTCTACCCCTATACTTCCCCTCACCCCTTCCCTCTTCCCACTGGTAACCACTAGTTTGTTTTATTTTTTAGATTCCACAAATAAGTGATATCATGAAGTATTTGTCTTTCTCTGTCTGACTTATTTCGCTTAGCATAATGCCCTCCAGGTCCATTCATGTTGTTGCAATTGACAAAAATTTCATTCTTTTCTATGGCTGAGTAATATTCCATTATATGTATATATATACATACATATATGTGTGTATATATATATATATATATATATATGACACATATAACCAATATATATGTTTCTTTATCCATTCATCTTTTGATGGACAGTTAGGTTGCTTTCATATCTTGGCAACTGTAAATAATGCTGCTATGAACATTGGGGTGCATGTATCTTTTTAAATTAGTGTTTTGTTTTTCTCAGATATGTATCCCTGAGTGGAATTTCTGGGTCATATGATAGTTCAATTTTTAGTTTTTTGAGAAACCATCATACTGTTTTCCACAGAGTCTGCACTAATTTATATTCCCACCAACAGTGTATGAGGATTCCCTCTTCTCCAAATCCTCACCAACATATGTTATTTGTGGCTATCATTAAGTGATAGCCATTCTGACAGGTGTAAGGTGATATCTCATTGTGGTTTTGATTTGCATTTCTCTGATGATTAATGATGTTGAACATCTTTTCATGTGCCTACTGGTCATCTGTATATCTTCTTTGAAGAAATGTCAATTTAGGTCTTCTGCCCATTTTTAAATTGGTTGTTTGTTTTTTAACATTAAGTTGGATGAGCTGTTTATATATTTTGGACATTAGCTCCTTATTGGTCATATCATTTGCAAAACTTTTCTCCCATTCAGTAGGTTGTCTTTTTGTATTGTTGATGGTTTCTTTTGTTGTGCAAAAGCTTTTAGGTTTAGTCAGGTCCCATTTGTTTATTTTTGTTTCCTTTGCCTTAGGAGACAGATGCAAAAAATATTTCTAATTTATGTCAGAGAGTGTTCTGACTATGTTTTCTTCTAGGACTTTTATAGTATCTGGTCTTACACTTAGGTTTTTAATCCATTCTGAGTTTATTTTTGTATACGGCTTTAGAGAATGTTCTAATTTCATTCTTTTACATGTAGATGTCCAGTTTTCCCAGCACCACTATATTCAAAAAACTATCTTTCAACCATTGTATATTCTTTCCTCCTTTGTCATAGATTAATTGACCATAAGTGTATGGGTTTATTTCTGGGCTATCTATTCTGTTCCATTGATCTATGTGTCTGTCTTTGTGCCAGTACCATAGTGTTTTGATTACTGTAGCTTTGTAGTATAGCCTGAAGTCAGGGAGCATGATACCTCCAGCTCTGTTCTTCTTTCTCAAGATTGCTTTAGCTATCAGGGTCTTTTGTGTTTCCATACAAATTTTAGAATTATGTTTTCTAGTTCTGAGAAAAATGCCATTGGTATTTTGGTAGGGATTGCATTGAATCTGTACATTGTCTTGGGTAGTATGGTCATTTTTGAAAATGTTAATTCTTCCAATCCATGAACATGTAATATCTTTCCATCTGTTTGTGTCATCTTCAGTTTCTTTCATCAATGTCTGATAGTTTTCCAAGTACAGATCTTTTACCTCCTTAGATAAGTTTATTCTTAGGTATTTTATTCTTTTTGATGCAGTGGTAAATGGGATCATTTCCTTAATTTCTCTCTCTGATAGTTTGTTGATAGTGTATAGAAATGCAGCTGTATATTAATTTTGTATTATTCTGAAACTTTATCAAATTCATTAATGAGATTAAGTAGTTTTTTTGTGGCATCTTTAAGATTTTCTGGTTATAGTATCATGTCATCTGCAAACAGTGACAGTTTTACCTCTTCCTTTCCAATGTGAGTTCCTTTTATTTCTTTTTCTTCTCTGATTGCAGGGGCTAGGACTTCCAAAACTATGTTGAATAAAAGTGGTGAGAGTGGACATCTTTGTATTATTCCTGGTCTTAGAGGAAATGTTTTCAGCTTTTCACCATTGAGTGTATGTTAGCTGTGGGTTATTATATATGGCCTTTATTATGTTGAGGTATGTTCCCTGTATACCCACTTTCTGGAGAGTTTTTTTTTTTTATAATAAATGGATGTTGAATTTTGTCAAAAGCCTTTTCTACATCTACTGAAATGATTATATGATTTTTATTCTTTGCTTTTTTAATGCAGTGTATCACATTGATTGATTGTGGATAGTGAACCAGCCTTGTATCCATTAGAGAAATCCCACTTGTTCATGGTGTATGATCCTTCTAATGTATTGTTGGACTTGGTTTGCTAACATTTTGTTCAAGATTTTTGCATCTATGTTCATCAGTAATATTGACCTGTAATTTTATTTTTTTGTTAATATCTTTGTCTGATTTTGGTATCAGGGTGATTCTGGCCTCATAGAATGAGTTCAGAAATGTTCCTTCCTCTGCAATTTTTTGGAATAGTTTGAGAAGGATAGGTGTTAACTCTTCTTTAAATATTTTGTAGAATTCACCTGTGAAGCCATCTGGACCTGGACTTTTGTTTATTGGGAGCTTTTAAATTACTGATTCAATTTCAGTACTGGTAATTGGTCTGTTCACATTTTCTATTTCTTCCTCATTCAGTCTTGTATTTCTAGGAAATTTTCAGTTTCTGCTATGTTGTCCTTTTTATTGGCAAATAGTTTCTAGTAATATGATACTTTTTATTTCTGTGGCATTGGTTTTTATTTCTCCTTTTCACATCTGATTTTATTGATTTGGGCCCTCTCTCTTCTTGATGTGGCTGGGTAGAGGTTTATAAATTTGGTTTATCTTTTCAAGGAACAAGATCTTTAGTTTTATTGACCTTTTCTATTTTTCCCATCTCTATTTAATTTATTTCTGCTCTGATCTTTAAGATTTCTTTCCTTCTGCTCACTTTGGGTTTTGTTTGTTCTTCTATTTCTAATTCCTTTAGATGTAAGTTTAGGTTGTTTATTTGAGATTTTTCTTGTTTTCTGAGGTAACTTTTATGTCTATAAAATTCCCTCTTAGAACTGCTTTGCTGTGTCCCATAGACTTTGTCTGATATAAGTATTGCTACCTTGACTTTCTTTTCATTTCCATTTGCATGGAATACCTTTTCCTATTCTCTCTTTTGCAGTCTGTGTGTGTCTTTAGACCTGACGTGAGTCTCTTGTAGACAGCATATATATAGGTCTTGTTTTTGTATCCTTTCAACCACTCTCTGTTTTTAATTGCAAGATTGAGTCCATTTACATTTAAAGTAATTACTGATAGCTATGTACTTATTGCCTTATTAATTGTTTTGAGGTTGCTTTTGTAGTTCATTTTTGTTCCTTTCTTTTGTTCTCTTCCCTTGTGATTTGATGACTATCTATAGTGTTATGTTTGGATTCCTTTCTTTTTGTGTTGTGTGTATCTATTATAGATTTTTGGCTTGTGGTTACTACTAGGTTTATATATAACTATAACTATATATGATTATTTTAAGTTGCTGACCTCTTAATTTCAAACGCATTTTAACAAACCTGCGTTTTTACTCCCCTCTCCTCATGGTTACTGTTTTTGACATTATATTTTACATCTTTTTGTTTTGTGTATCCCTTAACTGCTTATTGTGCATATAGATTATTTTACTACTTTTGTCTTTTAACCTTCCTACTAGCTTTGTACATGGTTAATTTACTACCTTTACTGTATATTTGCTTTTACCTATGAGATTTTTCCTTTCATAATTTTCATGTTTCTAGTTCTGGCCTTTTCTTTATTGTTTAGAGAAGTCACTTTATCACTTCTCGTAAAGTTGATTTGGTGGTGCTGAACTCTTCTAGCTTCTGCTTGTCTGTAAAATTTTTGATCTCTCCACCAAATCTGAACAAAAGCCTTGTTGGGTAGACTATTCTTGGTTGTAGGTTTTTCCCTTACATCTCTTTAAATATATTATGCCACTCCTCTCTGACTTGCAGAGTATCTGATGAAAAGTCAGCTGATAGCCTTATGGTAGTTCCCTTGTATGTAATTTGTTGCATTTCCCTTGCTGCTTTTAATGTTCTTTCCTTATCTTTAATTCTTGGCATTTTAATTACAATGTGTCTTGGTGTGTTCCTCTTTGGGTCGATGCTGTTTGGGACTCTGTGCTTCCTCAACCTGGATGTCTGTATCCTTTCCCAGGTTAGGGAAAATTTCAGCTATTATGTTTTCAGATATGTTCTCTGTCCCTTTCTCTCTCTCTTCTCATTCTGGAACCTTATAATGTGTGTCTTAGTGCACTTGATGTTGTCCCAGAATTTTCTTAAGCTGTTCTCATTTCTTTTTTTCTCTTTTGTTGTTGTTGTTCATCTTCAGAGATTTCCACTACTCTGTCTTCCAGCTCATTGATGCATTCCTCTGCACCATTTGATCTACTGCTGCTTCCTTCTAGTGTATTTTTTATTTCAGTTATTGTGTTCTTCATCTCTATTTGGTTCTTCTTTAAGAATAAGAAGTTAGAATTTTCTAACTCTTTGTTAAAAACTTATAACTTCTCATTCTGTCCATTCATTCTTCTCCTGAGTTCATTGATTATATTTATGATCATTACTTTGAACTCTTTATCAGGTAGGCTGGTTATCTCCACTTCACTTAGTTCTTCTTCTGGAGTTTTATTTTGTTCCTTCATTTGTAACATGTTATTCTGTTGCCTCATTTTGCCTAATGTGCTGCTTTTTATTTCTATGTATCTGGTAGGTTGGTTACATTTACTGACCTTGAAGAAGTGGCTTATGCATCCCCTCAGTGCACCCCTCTTTGGTCACCAGAACTATATACTCCAGGGTTGCCGCCATCTGGGCTGAGTGTGTCTGTCTGTTATGGTGGGCTGACTACTGTGGTAAGCATGGCTGGCCTCTGGGTCCAGTTGCTGCCAGGCCCTGCATTGTGCAGAGACTACTAGCCACTTTTTGGTGGGGCTGTGTCATGAGGTGGCTGATGACAGTACCCTGGGGGGCAGGTCCTGGGGCTAGTGTTGGCTCAGTGGTGGGCAGAGCTGTGTTCTGGAGTGGGTGGTTGCAGGGCCAGGGTTCCCAAATCTAGTGTTAGCCTGATGGTGGATGCAACCATTTCCTGACATGGTTGGCTCAGTGTTCTGGGGTATCCCAAAGCAGATACTTGCACACTGGTGCATGGTGCTGTATCCTGGGTTGGCTGGTTAAGGTGGCCAATGTGTCTTGGGGCTGCTTTTGGCCTGCTGTTGGGTGGGGCCAGGTCCTGGGGCTGGTTTCATCTTGCCAGTAGGCAGGTTGGGACTCACAGGTTCCCATGGCTAGTGCCAGCTAACTAATGGTTGGAGCTGGGTCATGGTATCTCTGTCCACAGCGTTCTTGGTGTCTTCCAGCTGGTGTTGGCCTCTTGGTGGGTGGGGCTGGATCCCAGGGTGGCTGACTAAGGGACCTAAGGTGTCTCAGTGTTGGTGTTGGCTTGCTGGTGGGTGGGGAACAGGAAGCAGGTATTCCCAGGGCTAATGCTGTCCCGCTGGTGTGTGGCCTGGATCCTGCCATAGCAGGCTGCTTGGCAGCAGTGGTCCTGAGGCTGGTGTCCACCCACTGGTGGGTGAAGATGGATTCTAGGGCTAGTGCTGGATCACTGGAGGGGAAAGATGGGTCCCAGTATCTCTGGCTTCAGGTCCCTGGGAGGTCCTGGAGCTGGTGTTGGCCTGCTTCTGGGCAGGGCTAGTACTTGAGACAGCTGGATGAAGAGTTGAGTGTGTCCTAAAGCTTGTGTCAGCTTGCTGGTGGGTGGACCTTGATCCTGAGGTAGCTGGCTGAGGGTCCCAAATGTCTCAGAGCTGGTGTTGGCCTGCTGGAGGGTAGGACTGGGGCTCAGGAGGTCTGAGAGTTGGTGCCAGTCTGCTGGTGCATGGGCTGGGTCCTGCCATGGCAGACTTTGTGGCTGTGGTGGCCCTGAGGCTGAAGTTGGCTCACTGGTAGGCAGAACTGGGTCCCAGGATCTCTGGCTGCAGAGCCTTGGGGGTCCTGGACCACTGATCTGTGGGGCAGGGTCCGGAGCCTTCGGTGGACAGGGCTGTGTCCTGGGGTGGCTGTGGGCTCAGGGGTTCTTAAGGCAGCCTGCCTACTGGAGGGTAAGACCATGTTCCTCCCCAGTTAGTTACTTGGCCTGATGTGTCCCAGTACTGGTTTCCACAGGCTGGTGGGTGAGGCCAGGTCCCTGTGCTGGAGGTAGGACTCCAAAATGACACTTGCCAGAACCAGTGTCCACATGGTAGAATGAGCTCCCCAAAATGGCTGCAACCAGTGTCTATGTCCCTAGGGTGTGCTCTGGTTGCCCCCACCCCATCCAGGAGGTTCTCCAAGATCAGCAGGTGGCTCTGACCCAGGCTGTCTTCAAATTACTTCTTCTGTCCTGGGCTCTGAAGTGTGTGAGATTTTGTGTGTGCCATTTAAGAGTGGAGTCTCTTTTTCCCACAGCCTGCTGGGACTCCTGAAAGTAAGCCCTGCTGGCCTTCAAAGCCATACATTCAGGGGGTTTGTCTTCCTGGTGCAAGACCTCAGGATGGGGAGCCCAATGTGGAGCTCAGATCTGTTGCTCCTTGGATAGATCCTCTTCAATTGTAATTAACCTCCCATTTATGAGTTGCCCAGCTAGAGGTATGGGTCTTGACTATACTATGACTCTTCTCTTCCTACCATCTCATGGTTTCTTTTTTATACCTTTAGTTGTAGAATACCTTTTCTACTAGTCTTCTGGTCTTTCTCAGCAATAATTGCCTCATAAATAGTTGTAATTTTGGTGTGCCCATGAGAAAACGTGAGCTCAGGGTCTTCCTGCTATGTTTTTTAAAGTACTAAAAGAAAAAATATGTCCACCTAAAATGCTATACCCAGCAAATATATATTTGCAAATGAAGGCAAATGCAACACCAAATTCTGGCCAAGATATAAGGCAACAGGAATTCTCATTGACTGCTTTCACTGCTAGTAGGAATGTAAATTGATAAATCACTTTGGAAGTCAGTTTCACAAAATTAAATATACTTTTACTAAACATGCAGCAGTTATTCCCCTAGGTACTTACTCAAATGAGTTGAAAACTTGTGTTCACAATAAATACTGAACAGCAATATTCATAGCAGCTTTATTCATAACTGCCAAACACTGGAAGCAAACTAGATGTCGTTCAGTAGGTGAATGGATAAAAAAATTGTTGCACATCCACAATATTATTCAACACTATAGAGAAAAAAATATGATCTATCAAGCCACAAAAATTATGGAGGAAAGTTAAGTAAATGTAGCTAGGTAAAAGAAGTCAGTCTGAAAAGGTATATACTATATGATTCCAACTATATGATATTTTGGAAAAGGTAAAGCTATGGAGGCAATAGAAAAAAGTCACAAGGCCTTGAAAACTGGAGAGTCCAGCAGATACAGAGAATCACAGTGTACCATGACCTGAATCCACTGCTAGAGTCAGCAACTGGTAAGAACACTTGGAATAAGTGACTAATTGCTAGAGACTGAGCATGGACTAACTTGAAAGATAAAAATTCCTGGTGGACCAGAAATAGGGGAATCCCCATTTTTGTGAGTTCTAACTCAAGGAGCCCCACCAGGTCTTCATGATGAAGATCAGAAAAAAATATCCTCATACTTCCAGCAGAGAAAGGGGAATAGTACCCAAGAGCATTCTGTTTTCTCTAACAATGGTCTTCACTCAAGGGAAAATATTTTACCCGAACCTAGCCAAATTAAATTTTTTCCAGAGCCTCGAGGACTTGGGGGAATGGAAATACCCAATTCTAGCCCACTCTAGCCTTCCTGTCTCACCAAAAGGGGTGAAGTTGAGAAGCCCTAATGAAAGTCACAGGCTGGGACACAGGTTGATACCTATCAAAGGACTAGAACATGCTTCCCTTCCATCACTACCTTATCACTAATAAATAGGATTTCTGCATAGTAACAGGGGATTAAAGCCTAAGTCTGAAAGACTCAGACCTATTTAAGAAGTAAGCCTATACAAACAGCAGGGGAGAGAAAAACAAGGACACCAGAGGAAATTTGAGCCTTTGACACCTAAAGCTACAGCAAACAGTAAACATAGCTTCTTTCCTAGACAGATAAACACAAAACCTCACAGTAAAGTCCTATTTAACTCAGTTCCTCTTATCTGATACAAAATGCCCAGCTTTCAGTAAAAAATTATGATGCATACTTAAAGGCAAAAAACACAGTATAAGAGAAAGCAAACGTCACAACCAGATGTAGATATGGCAGAGATTTTAGATTCATCAGATGAGGAATTTGAAATAAATATGATTAATTGGTCGAGGGATCTAATGGAAAAAGTGGATAATATGCAAGAATCTAAACAGAGAGATGGAAACTCTAAGAATCAAAAGGAAATGCTAGAAATAAAAAACAATCTAATAAAAATAAATGCTTCTGACACACTCACCAGCAGATTAGACATGGCTGAGGAAATAATTATGGAGTGTGAAGATATGTAAACAAAATTGTCCCAACCCGAATAGTAAAAAGAAAAAGGAGTGAAAAAAATAGAACATAATATTCAAGAACAGTGAAACAATTACAAAAAGTATAACAAATGCATAATAGGAATATCAGACAGGGAAGAAAGAGAAAGAAACAGAAGAAATATTTGAAGTAATAATTAGCTGAGAATATTCCAAAATTAATGACAGACAACTTACCACAGATCCAGGAATCTCAGAAAATACCAAGCATTATAATACCATAGAATCTATAGGTAGGTATATCATATGCAAATTGCAGAAAATCAATGACAAAGAAAATAGGAGATCATGGAGGGAGGGAGGGACACAGATTATCAATGAATAAGGATAAGAATTACACTGGATTTCTCTTTAGAAGCCATGAAAGCAAGAAGAGAGTGGGGTGAAATATATAAAGTATTGAAAGTAAAAACCACAAAACTAAAATTCTGCATCCAGTAAAAAAATTATTCAAAAGTTAAAAAAAAAGAATTTCTCGAACAGAAACTGAAGGAATTTGTTACCAGTAGATCTGCTTCACAAGAAATGTTTTTACAGGTTCTTCAGGGAGAAGGAAACTGATATAGGTCAAAATGCTGGGTCTACATAAGGAAAGAAACAGTGTTTAAGAAGGAATAAATGAAGGTAACGTGAAGTCTTTTATTTTTCATATTCTTAATTGATTTAAAAAATAGCTTGTCCTGAGACTTCCCTGGAGGCATAGTGGTTAAGAATCTACCTGCCAATGCAGTGGACATGAATTTGATCCCTGATCTGGGAAGATCCCACTTGCCTCAGAACAACTAAGCCCCGTGTACCAAAACTGCTGAGACTGTGCTCTAGAGCCGCGAGCCAAAACTACTGAAGCCTGCGTGCCTAGGGCCCATGCTCCACAACAAGAGAAGCCACCACAATGAGAAGCCCATGCACCACAACGAAGAATAGCCCCACTTGCCACAACTAGAGAAAGCCCATGTGCAGCAACGAAGACACAATGCAGCTAAAAATAAATAATTAAAAAACATTTAAAATAGCTTGTTCAAAATAATAACAGCAACAATTAGGTGATTTTACCCTCTGGATAAGTGTGATGAGTGACAACAGTGTTATATGGAATAGGAGGGAGGAACCAGAAATTCTCTGTTATAAGGTACCTGCACTACCCATGAAGCAGTGCAGTGTTATTTGAAAGTGGACTTAATTTAGTTGTAAATGCCTACTGAAAACCCTATGGCAACCACTAATGTTTTTCAAAAGAAGTATAATTAATATTAAGAAAGGAGAAAAAATGGAATTATATAAAATGCTCAATTACAACCAAAGAAGGCAGAAACAGGGAAGACTAAAAAAAGAAAAAACCAAACAAATAAAAAAAAACCAATAACAATGAAAAGAAAACTGTTCCAAAATATGGTAGATATGAAGCTAACTATATAGATAATCAGTTAAAATGTGATTGGTCTGATACACCAATTAAAATATAAAAACTGTAATAGTGAATATAAAACAAGACACAACTATATGTGATCTATATACAGGAGACTTACTTGAAATATAGTTAAGGGTACAAAAGTAAAGGGAAGGGAAAAGATATAGTATTCTAGTCGACAGAACTAGAACAAAACATTTCACAATTTGTATGGAAACACAAAAGACCCCGAATAACCAAAGCAATCTTGAGAATGAAAAATGGAGCTGGAGGAATCAGGCCCCTGACTTCAGACTATACTATAAAGCTACAGTAATCAAGACAGTATGGTACTGGCACAAAAACAGAAATATAGATCAATGGAACAGGATAGAAATCCCAGAGATAAACACATGCACATATGGTCACCTTATCTTTGATAAAGGAGGCAAGAATATACAGTGGAGAAAAGACAGCCTCTTCAATAAGTGGTGCTGGGAAAACTGGACAGGTACATGTAAAAGTATGAGATTAGAACACCATACACAAAAATAAGCTTAAAATGGATTAAAGACCTAAATATAAGGCCAGAAACTATCAAACTCTTAGAGGAAAACATAGGCAGAACACTCTGTGACATAAATCACAGCAAGATCCTTTTTGACCCACCTCCTAGAGAAATGGAAATAAAAACAAAAATAAACAAATGGGACCTAATGAAACTTAAAAGTTTTTGCACAGCAAAGGAAACCATAAACAAGACGAAAAGACAACCCTCAGAATGGGAGAAAATATTTGCAAATGAAGCAACTGACAAAGGGTTCATCTGCAAACTTTACAAGCAGCTCATGCAGCTCAATAACAAGAAAACAAACAACCCAATCCAAAAATGGGCAGAAGAGCTAAATAGACATTTCTCCAAAGAAGATATACAGATTGCCAACAAACACATGAAAGAATGCTCAACATCATTAATCATTAGAGAAATGCAAGTCAAAACTACAATGAGATATCATCTTACACCAGTCAGAATGGCCATCATCAAAAAATCTAGAAACAATAAATGCTGGAGAGGGTGTGGAGAAAAGGGAACACTCTTGCACTTCTGGTGGGAATGTAAATTGGTACAGCCACTATGGAGAACAGTATGGAGGTTCCTTAAAAAAATACAAATAGAACTACCATACGACCTAGGAATCCCACTACTGGGCATATACCCTGAGAAAACCATAATTCAAAAAGAGTCATGTACCAAAATGTTCATTGCAGCTGTATTTACAATAGCCAGGAGATGGAAGCAACTTAAGTGTCCATCATCGGATGAATGGATAAAGAAGATGTGGCACATATATACAATGGAGTATTACTCAGCCATAAAAAGAAACAAAATTGAGTTATTTGTAGTGAGGTGGATGGACCTAGAGTCTGTCTTACAGAGTGAAGTAAGTCAGAAAGAGAAAAACAAATACCGTATGCTAACACATATATATATGGAATCTAAGAAGAAAAAGAAAAAAAAAGGTCATGAAGAACCTAGGGGTAAGATGGGAATAAAGACACAAACCTACTAGAGAATGGACTTGAGGATATGGGGAGGGGGAAGGGTAAGCTGTGACAAAGTGAGAGAGTGGCATGGACATATATACACTACCAAACGTAAAATAGATAGCTAGTGGGAAGCAGCCGCATAGCACAGGGAGATCAGCTTGGTGCTTTGTGACCACCTAGAGGAGGGGGTTAGGGAGGATGGGAGGGAGGGAGACGCAAGAGGGAAGAGATATGGGAATATATGTGTATGTATAACTGATTCACTTTGTTATAAAGCAGAAACTAACACACAATTGTAAAGCAATTATACTCCAATAAAGATGTTAAAACATATTAATTTAAGACAAAGCAAATTTCAGAGCAAAGAAAATAATGAGGGTTAAAGAGGAACACTACATATGAAGGATTAAATTCTACAAGAAGATATAACACTTCTTCATGTGTTTTCACTTTACAATAGAGCATCAATATATGTGGGACAGGGCTTCCCTGGTGGCGCAGTGGTTGAGAGTCTGCCTGCCGATGCAGGGGACATGGGTTCATGCCCCGGTTCGGGAGGATCCCACATGCCATGGAGCAGCTGGGCCCGTGAGCCATGGCCGCTGAGCCTGCACGTCCAGAGCCTGTGCTCCACAACAGGAGAGGCCATAACGGTGAGAAGCTCGCAGACCGCAAAAAAAAAAAAAAAAAAAAAAAATGTGGGACAGAACCTGATAGAACTGCAAGGAAAAATAGACAACTCCACATATTTAGAGAATTTGACACTTTTCTACCAGTAATTTTCAGCCTCATTAATCAGAAAATAAGTAAGAATATAGTTGAACTAAATAGTCTCATCCATCAGCTTGATATAATTGGCATCTATCAACCACTTCATCCAGCAACACAACAATACACATTCTTCAGAAACTTACATGGAACATTAATCAAGATAGAACATATTCTGTTCCTGGGCTTTGCTATATTGGGGGGTTTTTGGTTACTCTTTCAATCTCCTCAATCATTATTGGCCTGTTCAAATTTTCTATTTCTTCATGATTCAGTATTGATAGGTTCTATATTTCTAGCAATTTATCCATTTATTCTAGGTTATTCAATTTTGGGGTATATAACTGTTCATAGTAGTCTCTTATGGACCTTTGTATTTCTGCCAGATCAGGTGTAGTGTCTCCTCTTTCATTTCTAATTTTGAGTCTTCTCTCTTTTTTTCTTAGTCTAGCTAAGAGTCTGCCAATTTTATATATCTTTTCAAAAACAAAAAAAAAAGCAGCTCTGTTTTGTTGATAATTTTTCTGGATCTCTATTTTACTTATTTGTGCTCTAATCTTTGCTATTACCTTCTTTCTGCTAACATTGGGGCTAGTTTGTTCTTCCTTTTCTTATTACTTGAGGTGAAAACTTAGGTTATTTAATTGCGATATTTCCTTTTTCTTAATGTTTTTCACTATAAATTTTTCTTAGTCATGCTTTTTGCAGCATCTCATAAGTTTTGATATATTGTGTTTACATTTTTGTTTGTTTCAAGATATTTTTAAATTTCTTTTGACCCAATGGCTTTTCAAGAATATGTTGTTTAATTCTCACACATTTTTGAATTTCCAATTTTCCTCCTGTTATTGATATTTAGTTTCCTAAAGCTGTGGTCAGAAAAGATAATTGGTATTATGTCAATCTTCTTACATATGCTAAGTCTTGTTTTGTGGCTTAACATATGATCTACCCTGGAGAATATTCTGTCTGCACATGGGAGAAGTGTGTATTCTGCTACTGTGGGGTGGAATGTTCTGTGTATGTTTTAGGTTCATTCAGTCTAAGTTATAGTTGAAGTCTACTGTGTCTGTATTTTTTTGTGTTTCTTCTTTTGGGTCTGTTGGTATTTGCTATCTATCTATCTATCTATCTATCTATCTATCTATCTATATATTTTTTTTTTGCGGTATGCAGGCCTCTCACTGTTGTGGCCTCTCCCTTTTGACTCACCCAAATACCAGGTCACCAAGAATTCCAACAGCAAGCCTATCAATGGATACCATCTGACCCTCCACCCAGAATTTTTGACAGGCTGCTGAAGCTAGTCTGTAAAGACTGGAAGAGATGTCTACACTCTCAAATTTCACAGGCACAAATGTAAGGCCACAGGATCATAAATGATCAAAGAAAAATAATACCACCAAAGGAAACTAATAAAATTTCAATAACTGAACCTAAAGAAATGGAGATCTATGAACTGTCTAAGGAAGAATTCAGAATAATCCTCTTAAAGAATTAAGTGAACTACAATAAACCCAGATAGATAAGTAAATGAAATTAGGAAAAAATGCATGAACAAAATGAGAGATAAACAAAGAAATAGAAATTTTTTTAAAGCAGAAATCCTAGAGTTGAATGACTGAAATGTAGAATTCAAAAGAGAGCAACAGAATCAACCAAGCAGGAGAAAGATTTAATGAACTGGAAGACAGGTCAGTTGAATTCATCTAGTCAGAGGAGCAAAAGGAAAAAAGAATGAAAAAGAGTGAAAAATAATTAAATGAAATGTAGGATAACATTAGAAGGAACAATTTACACATTATTGAAGTCTCAGAAAGAGTAGAAGTAGAAAGCTTGTTTTAAGAAGTAATGACTGAGAATTTCTCAAATCTGGGGAGATATTTAGACATCTAAGTTCATAGACCTAATAGGTAATCCCAAAGTTCCAACATTTAAAAACGATCTTCTCCAAGACACATTATAATAAAATTGTCTAAAATCAAACACAGAAAATTTCAAAAGTAGGAAGAGAAAAAAATTCTCACAAATAAAGAAAACCCCATAAGATGAACAGCAGACTTCTCAGCAGAAACCTTGCAGGTCAGGAGAGAGTGGGGTGATATATTCAAAGTGCTGAAAGAGTTTGGTGCCAACCAAGAATAGTTTACCCAGCAAAGTTGCCTTTCAATAATGAATGAATGAATGAATGAGAGATAAATATTTACCAAACAACAAAAGCTGAGGGAGCTCGTCACCACTAGACCTGTTTTACAAGAAATGCTGAAAGGATTTCTTAAGCTAAAATGAAAAATATTAGTAACAAGAAAACATGCTGGTAAAAGTTGGAAGATAGTCAAATTCAGAATGTTCTAATATTGTAAGGTGGTGGTGTGTTAATCACTTTAGTGTAAAGGCTTTAAGGACAAAAGTATTAAAAATAACTATAGCTATAATAATTTGTTAATGGATATACAAATAAAAGAGGTAAGTTATATCAAAAATAAATTGTGGGGTGGGTATAAAGGAAACATCCTGTATGTATCGAAGTTAAGTTATAGCATAAAACAGACCATTATATCTATAAGATGTTTTATGTAAGTGGCATTAACTACAAAGAAAAAGCCTGCAGTAGATATACAAATGATAAAGAAAGAAATATCAATAGGGAAAATCATCAACCCACAAAGAAAGACAGCAAAAGATGAAGGAAAGGACAAGAACTACAAAACATCCAGAAAACAAAAAGATGATATTAGTTGATAACTGTTGATAACTGCTTTAAGTATAAATTTATTGATTCTTTTAATCAAAAGGCATAGAGTGATTGAATGGTTGAAAATAATACCCAACTATATACTGCCTACAAGAGACTCACTTCACCTTTAGGGACACTCATAGGCTCAAGGTGAAGAGACGGAAAAAAATATTCCAGGAAAATGGAAAACAATAGAGAGTAGAGGTAACTATATTTATATCAGACAGAATACACTTTAAGTCAAAAACTGTAATAAGAGGGCTTCCCTGGTGGCACAGTGGTTGAGAGTCCGCCTGCCGATGCAGGGGACATGGGTTCTTGTCCTGGTCCGGGAAGATCCCACATGCCGCAGAGCGGCTGGGCCCGTGAGCCATGGCCACTGAGCCTGGGCGTCCGGAGCCTGTGCTCTGCAATGGGAGAGGTCACAACAGTGAGAGGCCTGTGTACCGCAAAAAAAAAAAAAAAAAAAAAAAAAAAAAAAAACGCATTGGGCCCCTGGGTTTATGAATCCCTCCTAGAACCTGGGTTTGTGAGCATTGATTGATAACCTAGGGTAACAGGAGGACTTCAGAGCTGTAAAATTCCTGTACTGGGATCTGCTAGGAACCTGGGTTTTCAGAAGTCTACCAGGAACCTGGTGTCATGAGAGTTGGTTGGCACTGAGGTGGGCTAAGAGTCTTGGGCCACTGGAGCTGAGTAGGGACAGCGAGCTGGCAGTCACTGGAGTGGATTTGGGGACTGGATTTGCAAGAGACTTCTAGGAGCCTGGAGCCAAGGAAGCTGCCTAGAGCCATGGAAGAACTCCTTGGTACTTACCTTATTTGAAAATGTGTGGCCATACAAAATTCTGTACACAAATGTTTATAGCAGCTTTATTCCTAATTGCTTACATTTGGAGCAACCAAGTTTCCTTCAATAGACAAACTGATAAATAAGCCATGGTACAATCATAACATGGGATGTTATTCAGTAACAAAAAGAAATAATCTATCAATACCTTAAAAGCCCTAGGGTAACCTGAAATGCATGTTACTAAGTGAAATAAGTCAATATTAAAAGACTACAAGATGTATGATTCCAACTCTATGACATTCTAGAAAAGGTAAAATAATGGAGGCAGTAAAATGTTCAGTGATTTCCAGGGATAAGGAAATGTGTAAGATTGATGAATAGATAGAATACAGGAGAATTTTAAGGTGGAGAAGTTATTCTATATGTTACTGTTATGATGGATATATATTATATATTTATCAAAACCAATAGAACTGTACAACACAAAAAGTATATGCAAACTATGGACTTCCATTAATAATAATGGTGGTGTGATGAATTGGGAGATTGGGATTGACATATATACACTAATATGTATAAAATGGATAAATAATAAGGACCTGCTGTATAAAAAAATAAAATAAATTTCAAAAATTAAAAAAATAATGTATCAGTATCATTTCATCAAATGTAACAAATGTATTAATGTAAGATGTAATAACAGTGAAACTGTGGGGGTGGGGAAGAGAAGGAGTATAAAGAAATTCTTTGTATTCTCTGCTCAATTTGTTTGTAAATCCAAAACTGCTTTGAAAAATAATGTCTATTAATTTTAAGTATGAAAGCAAATATATCAAAACAATCTTGAAAAAGAACAAAGCTGGATGTCTCACAGTTCCTGATTTCAAAAGTTATTACAAAGCTACAGTAATTAAAGTAGTGTGGTACTGGCATATAGATATACATATATACCAATGGAAAAAAATAGAGAGCCCAGAAATAAAACCACACATTTATAGTCATTTAATTTTGACAGGAATGTTAAGACCATTCAATGGGAAAATTAGACTTTTCAACAAATGGTCCTAGGAAGACTATATATGCACATGCAAAAGAATGAAGTTGGGCCTTGTCATACAGCATACACAAAAATTAACTGAAAAAGCATCAACATCTTAACGTTAGAGTTAAAACTATGAAAACTCTTAGAATAAAGAACAAAGGAAAAGCTTTGTGACACTGGATTTGTCAATGATTTTTTGGTTATGACTCCAAAAGCACTGGTAACAGAATAAAAAATAGATAAATTGGACTATATCAAAAATTTAAACTTCTGTACATCAAAGGACACAATCAATAGAATGAAAAAGTAACCTATGAAATGTGAAAAAATATTTGCAAGACATATATCTGATAAGGTATTAATATCAAGAATATGTAAAGAACCCCTATAATGCAACAACAAAAAATCAAACTCAATTTTTTTAAAAAAAGTGAACAAGGTGATTAAATAGACATTTCTCCAAAGAAGATATATAAACAGCCAATAAGCAAATGAAAAAATGTCAACATCACTAATCATTAGGGAAATGCAAGTCAAAACCACAATTAGATACCATCACATATCCATTAAGATAGTTACTATCAAAAAGAAAAAGGGAAAATAAAAAGTTTTGGTGAGGATGTGAAGAAATTGGAACTCTTGTACACTGTTGGTGGGAATGTAAATTGGTGCAGCTGCTATGGAAGATAATATGATGGTTCTTGAAAAAATTAAAAATAGAATTACCATATTATCCAGCAGTTTTACTTCTGGGTATATATCCAGAAGAAAGAATTGAAAGTATGGTCTTAAAGAGATTTTTATACAACAATGTTCATAGCATTCACAATAGTCAAAAGATGGAAGTACATCAATGGATGAATAGATAAGCAAAATGTGGCATATCCATACAATGGAATATTATTTAACCTTAATAAATCAAGGAAATTCTGACACATTACAACATGGATAAACCTTGAGTACGTTATGCTAAGTAAAATAAGTTAGATACAAAAAGACAAATACTGTAGGATTCCATTTATATGAGGTCCCTAGAGTAGTCAAATTCATACAGACAGAAAATAGAATGGTGGTTGCCAGGCGCTAGGGTTTAGGAGGAGGAGTGAGGAGTTGATGTTTAATGAATACAGAGTTTTAGTGTTATAAAATGAAAAGCATTCTGGAAATGGGTGGGAGTGATAGGTGCACAATAATGTGAATTTACTTAACACCACTGAACTGTGGACTTAAAAATG
Organism: Delphinus delphis; assembly: GCF_949987515.2. Classification (NCBI taxonomy): domain Eukaryota; kingdom Metazoa; phylum Chordata; class Mammalia; order Artiodactyla; family Delphinidae; genus Delphinus; species Delphinus delphis. The sequence continues at coordinate 88,810,140 of NC_082688.1, read as the reverse complement.
ATTAAGACGGTAAGGTTTATGTTATGTGTTTTTTTACATAAACAAATAAATAAAAAACAAATAAAGAGTCAATCAAACAGAAGTAAAGAATTTATTGTCATTAGACCTGCATTACATGAGATACCAAAATAATTTCTTTAAATAAGAGGGAAATAATACTTGATGGAATTTGGGCTGAGAGAAAGGAACAAAGAATGCTGGAAATGGTGAATATGTGGGTAACTATTTAAAAAACTTCTTTCTCACTTTAAAATCTTTTAAAACAATATTTGACTTTTACAGCAAAAATACATTGCAGGACTTATATTGTATGCAGAAGTAACATGAGTGAAAATGGCATAAAGAATAAATGGAGTCAAATGAAAGTATATTGTTGAAAGAGTCTTAGACTAAAGGTGAAGTAGCCCAATATTATTTGAAGTTGGTAGTGATGAGTAAAGTGATATATTGTAATCCTAGTTCAAGGACTGAAAAAAAGATATGACTAATAAGCTATAGCAGAGATTAAATGGGATCATAAAAATAACTGTTCAAAAGAAGGCAGGAAAAGATGAAAAAGAACAAAGTATATATTGGACAAATAAAAAACAAATTCAACTAGTTTGATAATTTACATTAATGTAAGTGGGTGACAATTCCAAAAATAACAGATATTTTCAGATTGGATAAAAAAGCAGATCACATGGTTTTCTATAAGAAATCCACTTTAAATAGACATCAATAGATTAAAAGTAAAAGAATGAAAAATATATACCATGAAAGCACCAATCAAAAGAAAGCTGGAGTGGATATCCTAATTTCAGAAACAGGTTTCAGAGCAAGAAAGGAGGGTGGGAGGGAGGGAGATGCAAGAGGGAAGAGATATGGGAACATATGTATATGTATAACTGATTCATTTTGTTATAAAGCAGAAACTAACACACCATTGTAAAGCAATTATACGTCAATAAAATGTTAAAAAAAGAAAGGTATATTATCATGGATAAAGAGGGATATGTCAAAATTATAACAGGAATCAATTCATCAAGAGTGCATAATTCTTAATTCACCCTAAATTTGTTTAAGTCTTCAGAAGACAAAAGGCATGAAGCAAAAAACTAATAGAACTCAAAGGAAATGCAGACAAATTCAAAATTTTAGTTGGGAATTTTAGCACTCCTGTCTCAGTAACTGATAGAATAAGTAGATGGAAAATCAGTAGCGATTTAGAAAGCTTGAATAGCACACTCAACCAACTTGACCTAGTAGTTATTTATAGAATAAACCACCCAACAGCAGCAGAACATGCATTCTTTTCAAGTGCACACAGAGCACTCACCAAAATAAACTATATTCTAGGATTTAAAAATTTTCAACAAATCTAATAGAGTTAAAATTATGCAAAGTGTGTTCTCTGAACAGATCAAAATTAAACTAGACACCAGTAAAAGAAAGATATCTGAAAAACCCTCAAATATTCAGAAATTAAATAATATACTTCTAAATAAATTATAGAACAAAAGAAAACAACCACAAGGGAACTGAATAAAGTTAAAGTACAACATATTGAAATCTGTGAGATTCAGCCAAAGTAGTGCTTAGAAGGAGGCATAAAGATTAAATGTTTATATTAGAAAACAAAAGAAGTCTCATATCAATGCTCTAGGCTCCCACCTTAAGAACCTTCAGAAAGAATTACAAATTAAACCCAAATTGAGCAGATAAAAGGAAATAATAAATGTAAGAGCCCAAACCAATAATATAAAGAATACAGAAACAATAGAGAAAAATTGATAAAACCAAAAGCTGGTTCTTTGAAAAGGTCAATAATATTTCTAAAGCTCTAGCAAGACTGGTGAGATTTTTTTTTTTGGCATACACATGAATTACCTATATTATGAAAGGAAGAAAAGACATCAATACAAATTGTACAAATGTTAAAAGGATAAGTGAATATGCTAATAAATTTATCAACTTACATGAAATGCACAAATTCCTTTAAAGATATAAATTACCAAAACTCACTCAGGAAAAAAAAAGATAACCTGATAGTCCTATACCTATTAACTAGATTGAATTAATAGGTTAAAAATTTAATTAACAACTATACTCTGATTATACTAAATATTTAAGGAAGAACTAAAATTCTACTTTAACCCTTTCAGAAAATACAGAAGGAAGGAACACTTCTGAACTCATTTTATGGGATCAGCATTGTCCTGTTATCAAAACAAAAGTGATTAGATGTAAGGAAAACTACAGAGCAATATTCTATATAAATATAGATGCAAAAAGTGCCTAACAATACATTAGCAAATCAAATCTAGAAATAAATACAATCATATTACACGTCATGATCAAGGGATTGTCCCATGAATGAAAGGTTGATTGAGCATTTGAAATTCAATCAATGTAGCATTATATTAACAGAATAAGGAGGAAAATCTTATGATTATATCAATAGAAATTTTCCAAAAACACTTGACAAAAGTCAACGCACAGCTATGATAAAATTCTCAACAAACTAGGAAAAGAAGGGAACTTTTTCAATCTGATTGAGGGTATATATGAAAATACTATAGTTAATATCCTACTTAATGATGACAGGCTGAATTCTCCCACTTTAAGATTAGAAACAAGGCAAAGATATGTATTCTCGTCACTTCTATTCAATTGTCTTAGCCATTACTATAGTGGAAAGCAAAAAAAAAAAAAAAAGGCATACATTTTAGAAGGGAAGAAGTAAAATTGGCCTTATTCATAAACAACATGTTTGTCAATATAGAAAATTCTAAGTAAAATTTTAAAACTTCTTTACTATAACATGGATTTGAAAAGATTGGGGACACAAAGTTAATATACAAATAGTATTTTGACAAACTTGCAATGAACAGTTTTTAAAATTAAAAACTGCCCTTTCAATACCAAAAATGTGAAATATTTAACAATATTTATGCAAAATACATACATTGTAAACTACAAAGTATTGGTGAGAGAAATCAAATGAAGAGGTATAGTATGTTCATTATTCAGAAGGTTCAATATTATTTATTTTTTTAATTAATTTTTATTGGTTTACAATGTTGCTTTACAATGTTGCATTAGTTTCTACTTTACAGCAAAATGAATCAGCTATACATATATCCCCTCTTTTTAAGATTTTCTTCCCATTTATGTCACCACAGTGCATTAAGTAGAGTTCCCCATGTTATACAGTAGGTTCTCATTCATTGTTTATTTTATACATAATATCAATTCAATATTGTTTAAATATCAATATTCCCAGGAATGCAAGGCTGGTTCAATATAAGAAAACCAATCAACATAATAAACCAAATAATGGATTTAAGGGAAAAAGCATGTGATAATCTCAACTGATGCAGAAAAAGCATTTGAAAACAATCCAACACTTTTCTTGACAAAAATTATCAGAAAACTAGGAATAGAAGGGAAACTCCTCAACATGATAAAGGGGATTTATGAAAACCCACAGCTAACACCATATTCAAGGTGAAAGACTGAAATCTTTCCTCTAAGATCAAGAATAAAATAAGGATGGCTGCTTTCACCAGATCTATTCAACACAGTACTGGAATTTTCAGCCATAGTACTTAAACAAGAAAAAGAAATAAAAGACACCCAAATTGGAAAGGAAGAAATAAAACTATTTCTATTTGAAGATGAAATAATATTATCTATACATAGTCCCAAAGAATCCACAAAAAATTACTAGAGCTAATAAAAAAGTTCAACAAAGTTTCAGGGTATAAGATCAACATGGAAAAATTAGTTGTATTTTTATATACCACAAATGAATAATCTGAAAAGTAAATTAAGAAAATAATTCAATGAATAATAGTATCCAAAAGAATAAAATACCTAGGAATAAATTTAACAAAAGAGGTGATAAATTTGTATGCTGAAAACTACAAAGTATTCTTGAAAGAAATTATAGAAAACCTAAATAAATGGAAAGATATCATTTGTTCATTGATTGGAAGATGTAATAGGGTTAGGACATTAATACTACTCAAAGTGAACTATGGATCCAGTGCAATACATATTAACATTTCAATAGCATTTTTAAACAGAAAATTGAAAAAATGCTTTAAATTCATGTGGCATTGCAATGAGCTCTGAATAGTCAAAAATAATACTGAAAAAGAATAAAGAAAATTAAAGGGAGGAGTGATCAAGACGACAGAGTAGGGAGACCCTGAGCTCACCTTCTCCCACATGCACCACAAAATTACAACTATTTATAGAGCAACTATTGAGGAGAAAGACCAGAAAACTATCAGAAAAGATTTTCTACAACTAAAGATATAGAGAAGCAATCAAAAGAAGGGTAGGAGAGGCAGAGTTGCAATATAGTCAGGATCCATACCCCTGGGTGGATGACCCACAAGCAGGAGGGTAATTACTATTGCAAAGGTTCTCCTCAAGGAGTGAGAGGTCCAAGCCCCACACTGGGGCTACCCAGAGGTGCTTACCCGGAGGTGCTTCACTGAGAAGACAGACTCCCAATGTTTGGCTTTAAGGTCAGTGGGGCTTAATTTGGGGGATATGAAAAGGGCTGTCAAAATGGACTCACTCTTAATGGGTGCACATAAAACTTACACACTCCAGAACCCAGAACAGAAGCAGTAATTTGAAAGGAGCCTGGGTCAGACCCACCAGCTGATCTTGGAGAGCCTTCTGGACAGCCCGGAGGCAACTGGAGCATACCTGAAGGACATAGACACCGATGGCAGCTATTTTTGGGTGCTCATTCTACCATGTAGTCACTGGTGCTGCCAAGTACCATTTTCGAATGCTCTCCCTAGCTTATTAGCATTGGTATCTGGACTCACCTACCAGCCTGTCAGCATCAGTACAGGAACCCATCAAGTGAAGCAATTATTTGGACAGAGACACAGCTCCACCCAACAACAGGCTTGCTGCCTTAAGACCCCTTGAACTCACAGGGTCTGACTCTGTCCACCTGAGGGTCCAGGATATGGCCCTGCACACCAGTGCACCAGCATTAGCCCTGGGACCCCAAGGGCCCTGCAGCCAGAGACCCTAGGACCTGGCTGTGGCTGCAAGTGGATCAGCATAAGTCCAGGACAAGTCTCTCCCATTAGAGGGCAGGCACCACCCCTAAGACCCTTTGGATCCAGCCCCACCCACTAGTGGGTACCAAAATCAGGACAACTAGGGCCCTGAAACCAGAGACCAAAGAACTCAGCTCTGCCCACTAGTAAGCCAGCACTAGTCCCAGGACGTTCTGGGTCTCAACCTCCCACCAACCAGCAGGCCCACTCCAGCTCTGGGACCCCTGGGTCCTGCAGCCAGAGACACCAGGATCAGGTTCCACACACCAGTGGGATGGAACTATCTCCAGGACATGGCCTTACCCACCAATGGTCAGGACCCAGCCCCAGGATCCCCTGGACCACAGCCCAGCCCACCAGCAGGCAGACACAAGCCCCAGGACTACCAAAACCCCACAGCCAGCCATGTCATGATGCAGCCCACCCATCAGCAAGCAGGCACTAGCATTAGGACACCAAGGGCCCTGTAGCCAGACCCCAGGACCTGGTTCCACCAACCAGGAAGCCAGCACTAACCTTGGGACATCCTGGGCCATGACTCCACCTACAGGCAGGCAATGCCAGCACCAAGATACCTTGGACTCATCAGCCAGTTGCCCTAGAATTCAGGCTTATGCACCAGCATGCCAGCACCAACTTTGGGACAGCCTGGAGCCTGCAGCCAACATGTCAGGAACAGGCCTCAGCCATCGGTAAGCTGAAACTAGATTTAGGAAGACTGGCTCAAAACCACCCACCCCAGAATACTTTTTCAACCCTCAGTGTGCCAGCAATATTCCCAAGACCCCATGGAGCTCTGCAGCCAGCTGCATCATAACACAGCCCTGCCAACCTGTGGCTGGCAGCCTTGGCACAAGGCATGGTCTGTTAACCAATTGGACCAGGGGCCAGACACTCCTAACAGACCACCCACAATAGTCAGCCAAGCACAACAGTAGGACCCACACAGCCCACATAGGGGGCAGCCCTAAAGCATATTGATCTGGTGGCCAGAGGGGACTGTGCTGCTGACTCAGGAAAACTGCTACAAAAAGCCACCTTCACAAAGTCAGGAAACTTAACAAATCTACCAAACACACAAAAATAAAAACAGAAAATTAGGCAAAAGGAGATGGCAGAGGAATATGTTCCAAACAAAGGAACAAGATAAAACCCCAGAAGAAAAAGTGAAGTGGAGATAGCCAGGCTACTTGATAAAGAGTTCAAGGTAATGATCATAAAGATGATCAATGAACTCAGGAGAAGAATGGATGAACAGAATGAGAAGTTAGAAATTTTAAACAAAGAGTTAGAAAATATAAAAAGAACCAAATGGAGATGAAGAATACAATAACTGAAATAAAAAATACACTAGAAAGAATCAATGGTAGATTAGATTATATAGAGGAACTGATCAGCAAGCTGGAAGACAGAGTAGTGGAAATCACTGAAGATGAACAACAACAAAAGAATAAAAAGAAATTAGAACAGTTTAAGAGAATTCTGAGACAATGTCAATTGCACTAGCATACATATTGTAGGGGTTGCAGGGAGAGGAGTGAGAAAGGTGCAAAGAACATATCTGAAGACATCATAGCTGAAAAATTCCCTAACCTGGGAAAGGAAACAGGCATCCAGGTCAAGGAAATACAGAGATTCCAAAACAGGATCAACCCAAAGAGGAACACACCAAGGCACATTGTAATTCAAATGGCAAAAATTAAAGATAAAAAAAGAATATTAAATGCAGCAAGGGAAAAACAACAAGTTATGTATAAGATAATTCCCATAAGTCTATCAGCTGACTTTTCAGCAGAAATTCTGTATACCAGAAGGGAGTGACATGATATACTTAAAATGATGAAAGGGAAAAGACTACAACTAAGAATATTCTCTCCAGTAGGGCTTTCATTTGAATTTGATGGAGAAAACAAAGTTTTACAGACAAGCAAAAGCTAAAAGAGTTCAGCACCACCAAAACAACTTTGTTAAAAGGACTTCCTTAAGTGAAAAACAAAAGGCCAGAACTAGAAATATGAAAATTATGAAAAAAATCTTGGGAATTCCCTGGCAGTCCAGTGGTCAGGGCTCCATGCTTCCACTGCAGGGGGCATGTGTTCGATCGCTGGTCATGGAACTAAGATCCTGAAAGCTGCGCTGCGTGGCCAAAAAGAAAAAAGAAAAAAAAAAAGGAAAAAATCTTATTGGTAAAGGCAAATATAGAGTAAGGAAAAAATTAGCCATGAAGGGCTTCCCTGGTGGCACAGTTGTTGAGAGTCCGCCTGCCGATGCAGGGGACACGGGTTCGTGCCCCGGTCCGGGAAGATCCCACATGCTGCAGAGCAGCTGGGCCCATGAGCCATGGCCGCTGAGCCTGTGTGTCTGGAGCCTGTGCTCCACAACGGGAGAGGCCACAACAGTGAGAGGCCCGCGTACCGCCAAAAAAAAAAAAAAAATTAACCATGAATAAAGCTAGTAGGAAAGTTAATAGATAAGTGTAGTAAAATCATCTATAGCCACAATTAATAGTTAAAGGACACACAAAACAAAAAGATGTAAAATATGGTGGCAAAAGAGTAAACATTGGGAGAGAAGAGTAAAAATGCATGGTTGTTAAAATGAATTTGAACTTAACAGATCAGCAAATGAACATATTCATGTATAGATTGCTATATATATAAACCACATAGTAACCACAAACCAAAAATCTATAATAGATATAAGCACACATAAAAGAGAAAGAAATCCAAACATAACACTAAAGATAGTCATCAAATTAAAAGGGAAGAGAACACAAGAGGGAGAAAGAAACAAAAAAGAACTACAAAAACAACCCCAAAACAATTAACAAAATGGCATTAAGTACATACCTATCAATAATTACTTTAAATGCAAGTGGACTCAATGCTGTAATCAAAATATGTAGAGTGACTGAAAGGATACAAAAACAAGACCTACATATGCTGCCAACAAGAGACTCAATTCAGATCTAAAGACACACAGAGACTGAAAATGAGGGGATGGAAAAAGGTATTCCACGCAAATGATAATGAAAAGAAAGTCAAGGTAGTAATATTTATGTCAGGAAAAGTAGACTTTCAAACAAAGACTGTAACAAGAGACAAAGAAGAACATTACATAATGATCAAGAGATCAATCCAAGAAGAAGATATAACAATTGTAAATATCTATGCACCCAAGAAAGGAACACCTAAATACATAAAGCAAATATAAACAGATATAAAGAGAGAAAGTGACAGTAACATAACAATAGTAGGGGACTTTAACACCTCACTTACATCAATAGACAGATTATACAAACAGAAAATCAATAAAGGAACACTGACCTTAAAACATTAGGCCAAATGAACTTAATAGATATATAGAGAACATTCCATTGAAAAGCAGCATAATACACATTCTTTTCAAGTGCACATGGAACATTCTCCAGGATAGATCACATGCTGGGCCACAAAACAAGTCTCAATAAATTTAAGAAAATTGAAATCATATCAAGCATGTTTTCTGACAACAATGCTTTGAGACTGGAAATCAACTACAAGAAATAACTGCAAAAACCACAAACATGTGAAGGCTGAACAGTATGAAACTAAACCATCAATGGACCACTGAAGAAATCAACGAAGACATCAAAAAATACCAGGAGACAAATGAAAACAAAAACGCAACAATCCGAAATCTATGGGATTTAGCAAGTTAGTTCTAAGAGGGAAGGTTATAGGAATGCAAGTCTACTTCAGGACATGATAAAAATCTCAAATAAACAACCTATCTTACACCTAAGGAATGAGAAAAAGAAGAATAAACAAAACATAGTTACTAGAAAGAAATTCATCATAAAGATCAGAGCAGAAATAAATGAAATAGAGACTAAAAAAAGGGGAAAAATCAATAAAACTAAGAGCTGGTTCTTTGAAAAGATAAACAAAATTGAAAAGAAGAAGGGAGGAACCCCCAAAGGAACTGGTAGCATGTGGGGGGACTGATGGGAGAGGAGAAATGGAGGCCAGAAAGGACCAGACCAGTGCCCCTGAAGGGTGGCTGGGGGGGGGCTGTTCCCATGCGTGGAGGGACCCTCAGAAGCTGGATCAGGGGAGAGTGTGTCCAGCGTTTCCCCTGCCCAATCAGCTGGGGAAGACAGCCCAGCACTTGGGCTGGGTCCTATGCCCTCAGAGGCCCCCTCCAGGCTGCATTGGCCCTGGGGGCATACGAGGGAGGTCAGGGGAGAACACAAGAGGCAGGTGGGGGGATCTCTCCAGGACCAGAAAAGGGGGAGAGGAGGAGGACCTTTGCCCCACCCACTCAAGTACAGGAAAATTGTGAACACCTAGGCCATGTCCCCCATCCTCCAAAGCCCCCTCCAGGCTGCATGAGTCTTAGGGGCATAAGAAGGAGGTTGGGGAGAACAGGAAAGGCAGGAGGGAGGGGGCCTCTAGGACCAGAAGAGCAGGAGAGGAGCGGTGGGCATTTGACCCACCCACTGGAGCCCAGGAAGCCTGCTGGGCTCCCAGGTGGGGTCCCCCGCCCTCTTAGACCAGAGGCGGGAGGAACAACTGGGCCTCATGTGTTCTGTTGAGCTTAAGCCCCACCCCCCCCAGGACCTTTTCCAGCCCTGTGGTCCTAATCATAGGCCTGCTCACTGTCCAAACCCCGTGCCTGCTTAGGCCCCGCCCTCCACAGCCAAGGCCTTTTCCACCTTTTTTTTTCTTCTCCCCTTTTTTACTATAGTGGTTCTGTTTTACTTTCCAGTTGTTTCATTTATATTTTTATTTTTATATTCTTTCTAACATATCTCTTACTTTCCTAGTCTAATTATATTTTTACTACTTTATTGTTTTCTCCATTTTTTTTTTTTTTTTTTTTTGCTCTGCATGGCTTGCAGTATCTTGGTTCACAAGCCAGGGGTTGGGCCAAAGCTTCTGCGGTGGGAGCTCTGAGTCTGAACCACTGGGCTAACAGAGAACCTCAGACCCCAGGGAATATTCATCAGAGTGAGATCTCACAGAGGTCCTCATCTCAGCACCAAGACTCAGCTCTACCCAACAGCCTACAAGCTCCAAAGTTGGAAGCCTCAAGACAAACAACCAGTAAGACAGGAATACAATCCCACTCATAAAAAAAAAAAGAGAGCTTCCCTGGTGGCACAGTGGTTGAGAGTCCGCCTGCTGATGCAGGGGACACGGGTTCGTGCCCCAGGCCGGGAAGATCCCACATGTCATGGAGTGGCTAGGCCCGTGAGCCATGGCCGCTGAGCCTGTGCATCCGGAGCCTGTGCTCCGCAACGAGAGAGACCACAACAGTGAGAGGCTCGTGTACCACCAAAAAAAAAAAAAAAAAGAGAGAGAGAGATGCCAAAAAATATGTCACAGATGAAGGAGCAAAGTAAAAACCTACAAGATCAAATAAATGAAGAGGAAATAGGCAACACCTGAAAAATAATTCAGAGTAGTGATGGTAAAGATGATCCAGAATCTCAGAAATAGAATGGAGGCACAGATTGAGAAAATACAAGAAATGTTTAATAAAGATCTAGAAGAGCTAAAGAACAAGCAAAAAGAGATGAACAACACAATAACTGAAATGAACAATACAATAGAAGGAATCAATAACAGAATAACTGAGGCAGAAGAACGAATAAGTGAGCTGGAAGACAAAATGGTGGAAATAACTGCTGAGGAGGAGAATAAAGAAAAAAGAATGAAAAGAATTGAAGACAATCTTAGAGACATGTGGGATAACACTGAACACACCAACATTCTAATTATAAGGGTCCAAGAAGAAGAAGAGAAAAAGTAAGTGTCTAAGAAAATATTTGAAGAGATTATACTGGAAAACTTCTTTAACATGGGAAAGAAAATAGTCACCCAAGTCCAGGAAGCACAGACAGTCCCATACAGGATAAACCCTAGGAGAAATACATCAAGACACACATTAATCAAACTAACAAAAATTAAATTCAAAGAAAAAATATTAAAAGCAGAAGGGAAAAACAAAAAATAATATAAAAAGGAATCCCCATAAGGTTATCAGCTGATTTTTCAGTGGCAACTTTGCAGGTCAGAAGGGAGCGGCAGGATATAATTAAAGTGATGAAAAAGAAAAACCTACAACCAAAATTACTCTACCCAGCAAGGATCTTATTCAGATTCAACAGAGAAATCAAAAGCTTTTCAGACAAGCAAAAGCTAAGAGAATTCAGCACCACCAAACCAGCTTTACAACAAATGATAAAGAAACTTCTCTAGGTGGAAACTCAAGAGGAGAAAAAGACCCACAAAAACAAACCCAACACAATTAAGAAAATGGTAATAGGAACATACATATTGATAATAACCTTGAATGTAAATAGATTAAATGTCACAACCAAAAGACACAGACTGGCTGAATGGATACAAAAACAAGACCCATATATATGCAGTCTACAAGAGGCCCACTTCAGACCTAGGGACACATACAGACTGAAAGTGAAGGGATGGAAAAAGATATTCCATGCAAATGGAAATCAAAAGAAAGCAGGAGTAGCAATACTCGTATCAGATAAAATATACTTTAAAATAAAGACTGTTACAAGAGATAAGGAAGGACACTACATAATGACGAATAGATCAATCCAAGAAGGTACAACAATTATAAATGTTTATGAACCCAACATAAGAGCACCTCAATACATAAGGCAAATGTTAACAACCAGGAAAGGGGAAACTGACAGTAACACAATAATAATAGGGAACTTTACCACCCCACTTACACCAATGGACAGATCATATCATCCAGACAGAAAATAAATAAGGAAACACAAGTTGTAAATGACACAATAGACTAGATAGATTTAATTGGTATTTATAGAATATTCCACCTGAACGTGGCAGAATACAGTTCTTCTTAAGTGTACATGGGACATTCTCCAGGATAGATGACATCTTGGGTCACAAATCAAGCTTTGGTAAACTTAAGAAAATTGAAATTTTATCAAGTGTCATTTCTGACCACAATGTGATGAGATTGGAAATTAATTACAGGAAAAAAACTGTAAAAAACACGAATACATGGAGGTTAAACAGTGTGCTACTAAATAACCAAGAGATCACTGAAGAAATCAAAAAGTACATAGAAAAAAATGACAATGAAAACACAATGACCTAAAGCCTATGGGATGCAGCAAAAGCAGTTCTAAGAGGGAAATTTATAGCAATTCATTCTCAACTCAAGAAACAAGAAAAATCTCAAACAAACAATCTAAACCTACACTAAAGCAACTTGAGAAAGAAGAGCAAAGAATACCCAAAATCAGTAGAAGAAAAGAAATCATAAAGAGCAGAGCAGAAATAAATGATATAGAAATGAAGGAAACAATAGCAAAGATCAATAAAAATAAAAGCTGGTTCTTTGAGAAGATAAAGAAAATTGATAAACCCTTAGCAAGGCTCATCAAGAAACACAAAGGGAGAGAACACAAATCAACAAAGTGAGAAATCACAACTGACACCACAGAAATACAAAGGATGATAAGAGACTACCACAAACATCTATAAGCCAATAAAATGGACAACCACAAAGAAATGGACAAATTCTTGGAAAGGTACAATTTTCCAAGACTGAACCAGGATGATTTAGAAAATATGAACAGACTTATCACAAGTAATGAAATTGAAACTGTATTTAAAACTCTTCCAACAAACAAAAGTCTAGGACCAGATGGCTTCACAGGCAAATTCTATCAAACATTTAGAGAAGAGCTAACACCGATACTTCTCAAACTCTTCAAAAAATTTGCAGAGAGAGGAACACTCCCAAAGTCATTCTCCAAAGCAACAATTACCCTGATACCAACATCAGAAAAAGATATTATGAAAAAGAAAATTATAAACCAATAACACTGATGAACATAGATGCAAAAATCCTGAACAAAATATTAGGAAACAGAATCCAACAACATATTAAAAGGATCATACACCATGATCAAGTGGGGTTTACCCCAGGGATGCAAGGATTCTTCAGTATATGCAAATTAATCAATGAGATACACCATATTAATAAATTAAGGAAGAAAAACCATATGATCATCTCAATAGATTCAGAAAAAGCTTTTGACAAAATTCAACACCAATTTATACTAAAAATTCTCCAGTAAATGGGCATAGAGGGCACCTATCTCAACATAATAAAGGCCATATATGACAAACCTACAGCCAACATTGTTCTCAATGGTGAGAAACTGAAAGCATTTCCACTAAGATCAGGAACAAGACAAGGATGTCCACTCTCACCACTCTTATTCAACATAGTTTTGGAAGTCCTAGCCATGGTAATCAGAGAAGAAAAAGAAATAAATGGAATACAAATTGGAAAAGAAGAAGTAAAACCACCACTGTTTGCAGATGACATGATACTATACATAGAAAATCCTAAAGATGCCACCAGAAAACTACTAGAACTAATCAATGAATTTTGTAAGGTTGCAGGATACTAATTAATGCACAGAAATCTCTGGCATTCCTATACACTAACAACGAAAAATCAGAAAGAAAAATTAAGGAAACAATCCCATTTACCATCGCAACAAAAAATAAAATGTATAGGAATAAACCTACCTAAGGAGACGAAAGATTGTACTCAGAAAACTATAAAACACTGATGAAAGAAGTCAAAGATGACATTAAGAGATGGAGAAATATACCATGTTCTTGGATTGGAAGAATCAGTATTGTGAAAATAATTATACTACCCAAAACAATCTGCAGATTCAATGCCATCCTTATCAAACTACTGATGGCATTCTTCACAGGATAAGAAGAAAAAATTTTACAATTTGTATGGAAACACATAAGACCCAAATAGCCAAAGCAATCTTGAGAAAGAAAAACAGAGCTGGAGAAATCAAGCTCCCTGACTTCAAACTATACTACAAAGCTACAGTAATCAAGAGAGTATGGTACTAGCACAAAAACAGAAACATAGATCAATGGTACAGGATAGAAAGCCCAGAGATAAACCCATACACATATGGGCACCTAATTTGCGACAAAAGAGGCAAGAACAAGCAATGGAGTAAAGACAGCCTCTTCAATAAGTGGTGCTGGGAAAACTGGCCAGCTATATGTAAAAGAATGAAATTAGAACACTTCCTAACACCATACACAAAAATAAACTCCAAGTGCATTGTAGACCTAAATGTAACACGAAACACTATAAAACTCTTCAAAGAAAACCTAGGAAAAACACTCTTTGACATAAACCACAGTAAGATTTTTTTTACCCACCTCCTAGAGTAATGAAAATAAAAGCAAAAATAAACAAATGGGACCTAATGGAACTTAAAAGCTTTTGCACAGCAAAGGAAACCATAAATAAAATGAAAAGACAACCCTCAGAATTGCAAATGAAACAATGGACAAAGGATTAATCTCCAAAATATACTCATGGAGCTCAATATCAAAAAAACAAACAATCCAATTAAAAAATGGTGGAAGACCTAAATAGACATTTCACCAAAGAAGACCTACAGATGGCCAAGAGGCACATGAAAAGATGCTCAACATCACTAATTATTAGAGAAAGGCTAATCAAAACTACAGCGAGATAACACCTCACACTGGTCAGAATGGCCATTATCAAAAAATCTACAAACAATAAATGATGGAAAGGGTGTGGTGAAAAGGGAATCCTCCTGCACTGTTGGTGGGAATGTAAATTGATACAACCAATGTGGAGAACAGTGTGGAGGTTCCTTAAAAAACTAAAAATAGAATTACCATATGACCCAGCAATCCCACTACTGAGCATATACCCTAAGAAAACCATAATTCACAAAGAATCATGTACCACAATGTTCATTGCAGCACTATTTACAATAGCCAGGACATGGAAGCAACCTAAGTGTCCATCGACAGATGAATGGATAAAGAAGATGTGGTACATATATACAATGGAATATTACTCAGCCATAAAAAGAAACGAAATTGAGTTATTTGTAGTGAGGTGGATGGACGTAGAGTCTGTCATACAGAGTGAAGTAAGTCAGAAAATGAAAAAATATACCGTATACTAAGGCATATATATGGAATCTAAAAAAAAAAAAAGGTACTGATGTACCTAGTGGCAGGGCAGGAATAAAGACATAGATATAGAGAATAGACTTGAGGACATGGGGGAGGGGAGGGGGAAGCTGGGACGAAGTGAGAGTAACATCAACATATATACACTACAAAATGTAAAATAGCTAGTGGGAAGCAGCATCATAGCCCAGGGAGATCAGCTTGGTGTTTTGCGACCACCTAGAGGGGTGGCATAAAGAGGGTAAGAGGGAGGCTGAAGAGGGAGGGAATGTGGGGATATATGTATGCATATGGCTGATTCAATTTGTTGTACAACAGCAAATAACACAGTATTGTGAAGAAATTGTACTCCAACAAAGGTCTATTAAAAAAATGAAATCACAACTAGCCTGTTTTCTGACAACAATGTTTTAAGACTTGAAATCAACTAGAAGAAAAAACTGCAGAAACCACAAACATGTGAAGGCTGAACAGTGTGCTACTAAACAATCAATGGATCACTGAAGAAATCAGAGAAGAAATTAAAAAATACCAAGAGAAATTAAAAACAAAAATGCAACAATCCAAAATCTATGGGATTCAGCATGTTAGTTCTAAGAGGGTAGTTTATGTGATTAGAAGTCTACTTCAGGAAACGAGAAAAATCTCTAATAAACAACCTATCTTACATGTAAGGAACTAGAAAAGGAAGAATAAACAAAAACAATATTACTAGAAAGAAATTCATCATAAAGATCAGGGCAGAAATAAATGAAATAGAGACTAAAAAAAAATAAAAAAGATCAATAAAACTGAGAGCTGGTTCTTTGAAAAGATAAAGTTGATAAAACTCCAGCTAGATGATCAAGAAAAAAAGAGGACCCAAATCAGTAAAATCAGAAATGAAAAAGGAGAAGTTACAACTGATACCACAGAAACACAAAAGATCATAAGAGATTACTGTGAAGAACTATTTGCCAATAAAATGGACAACCTAATAAAAATGGACAAATTCCTAGAAACTTATGATCTCCCAAGACTGAATCAGGAAGAAGTAGAAAATAAGAACATGCCAATTAACTAGTAATGAAATTGAATCAGTAAAACAAAACAAACAAACAAAACTCTCAACCAAAAAAACTCCAAGACCAGGTGGCTTCACAGGTGAATTCCATTAAATATTTAGAGAGGATTTAACATCAATTTTTCTTGAACTCTTCTGAAAAATTGCAGAAGATGGACTGTTTCTTAACTCACTCTATGAGGCCAGCATCAGCCTGTTACCAAAACCAGACAAATATATAATAAAAAATAAAATTACAGGCCAATATCACTGATGAATGTAGATGCAAAAAACCTCAATAAAATATTAACTTACAGAATTCAACAATATATTAACAGCCTCATACACCATGTTCAAGTGGGATTTATCACAACCATGCAAGGATGGTTCAATATCTGCAAATCGATATACCACATCAATAAGTGGAAGAATAAAAATCATATGATCATCTCAACATGTACAGAAAAAGATTCTGACAGTATTCAATTTCCATTTATGATAAAAACTCTCAATACAGTAAGCATAAAGGGAACATACCTCAACATAATAAAGGCCATATATGATAAGTCCACAGCTAACATCTTTCTCAACAGTAAAAAGCTGAAAGCATTTCCTCTAAGATAAAGAAGACAAGGATGCCCACTCTCACCACTTTTATTCAACTTAGTTTTCAAAGTCCTAGCCATAACAATCAGACAATAAATAAATAAATTAAAGGAATCCATATTGGGAAGGAAGAAGTAAAACTGTCACTGTTTACAGATGACACAATACTATACATAGAAAATCCTAAAGACACCATCAACAAACTTCTAGAGCTCATCAATGAATTCAGTAAAGTTGGAGGATACAAAATTAATATACAGAAATCTGTTGTGTATCTATACAGTATCAACACACCATCAGAAAAAGAAGTTAAGAAAACAATCCCACTTACAATCACATCAAAAAGAATAAAATACCTAAGAATAAATCTAAGGAGGTAAAAGAAATGTACTTTGAAAACTATAAGATGCTGATGAGAGAAATTGAACATGCCACAAAAATATGGAAAGATATACCTTGTTCATGGATTGAAAAATTTAACATTGCTAAAAATGACCATACTACCAGACAATCTACAGGTTAAATGCAATATCTATCAAAATACCAGTGACATTTTTCATAAAACTAGAACAAATTTTTCTAAAATTTGTATGGAAACCAAAAGACCCTGAATAGCCAAAGAAAATTTTGATAAAGAAGAACAAAGCTGGAGGTATCATACGCCTGGATTTCAAATTATACTACAAAACTGCAGTATTCAAAACAGTATTGTACTGGCACAAAAACAGACACATAAATCAATGGAACAGAATAGAAATCTCAGAAATGAATCCACACTCATATGGTCAATTAATCTATGACAAAAGGAGGTAAGAGTATACAGTGGGGAAAGACAGTCTCTTCAATAAATGGTGTTGGGAAAATTGAACAGTTACATTATAAAAACCAAAAATCAAACTGGACTACTCTCTCACACCTAGCACAAAAATCAACTGAAAGATTATAGACTTAAATGTAAGACCTGTAATCATTAAACGTTTAGAAGAAAACATAGGCAGTATGCTCTTTGACATTAGTCTTCATAATAGTTTTTTGGGTATATCATCTCAGGCATGGGAAACAAAAGCAAGAATAAACAAATAGGACTATATCAGACTGAAAAGTTTTGTACAGCAAAGGAAATTATCAACAAAAAGAAAATGCTACCTACTGAATGGGAGAAGATATTTGTAAATGATATGTTTGATAATGGATTAATATCCAAAATATACATAGAACACAAACAATTCAACGTCAAAAAAAAACCCCAATTCAAAATGGACAGAGGATCTGAACAGACATTTCTCCAAGGAAGACATACAGATGGCCATGAAAAGATGCTCAACATCACTAATCATCAGGAAAATGCAAATCAAAACCACAATGAGATATCACCTTACACCTTCAGAATGGCTATTATCAAAAAGACAACAAATAGCAAGTGTTGGTGAGCATGTTGCTTTGTGGTTACCAGAGGTAGGGGATGGGGGTAGGGAGAATTGGATAAAGGTGGTCAAAAGGTATAAATGTCCATTTTCAAGGTAAATACTAGGGATATAATGTATAATATGATGAATATAATTAACACTGTTGTACATTATATATGAAAGTTGTTAAGAGAATAAATCCTAAGACTTCTAATCACAAGGAAAAATTTTTTCCATTTCTTTAATTTTGTGTCTGTAAGAGTTGATGTATTTCACTAAACTGTGATAATCACTTCATGATATATGTAAATCAAAACATTATGCTGTACACTTAAAACTTATGCAGTATTATATGTTAATTATAACTCAACAAAGCTGGAAGAAAAAAATTGAAAGATTCGTTTCTCAATTTCAAAACTCACTACAAAGCTATGGCAATCAAAAGAGACTGGCATCAGGATAGACATATAGAACAATAGAATCAAATCAGGATTCCAGAAATAAACTCATACATCTTATGGTCAATTGATTTCCAGTGAGAGTGCCCAGGTCATTATAAGGATGAAAGAATAGTCTTTTCAACAATGTTGCTGGGACAACTAGATTTCCACATGCAAAAGAATGAAATTCTATCCCTGTCTCACTCTCTATAAAGATTAAATCTAAAAGGGTCAGTGACCAAAACATAAGAGGGAAAATAATAAAACTTTTAGAAGAAGATATGGGTGAATCTTCATGACCTTGGATTTGACAATAGATTCTTAAGCATGACACCAAAAGCACAAGCAACAAAAGGAAAAATAGATACATTATACTTCATCAAAATTAGAAAATTTTGTGCATCAAAAGATCTAATGAAGGAAATGTAAAGACAACCAACAGAATGAGAGAGAAAAATTGCAAATCATATATATGACAAAACATCTAGTGTTCAGAATATATAAAGCTGAATTCTTATAATTCAACAACAAAATGACAAGATTGTTTTAATGGGCAAAAGATTTGAATAGACATTTCTCCAAAGAATATATGCAAATGTCCAACAAGCACATGAACAAATGTTCAATATAATTCATCACTATGGCAATGCAAATTAAAATCACAGTGAGATACCTCTATATATTCTCTAGAAAGCTAAAAGTGGATAAACAATGTTTAAAAACTGACAATAGTAAGTGCCGCTGAGGATGCCAGTCAATGGGAACTCTCATTGCTAGTGAGAACGAAAAGTGTAGAAAAGTGTAGACACTGTGTAGACACTTTGGAAACAATTTTCCAATTTCTCAAAATTTTAAACATATACTTAACATGACTCCAGTATTTCACTTCTAGGTATATACCCAAGAGAACTGCAAACATATATTCACACAAAGACTTGTACTTTAATGTTCATATTATCTTTATTTATACTGTCTACAAAACTGGCAATAATCCAAATGTTCATTAACTGGTGAATGGATAAACAATATTGTGGTACCTCCATACAATGTAACACTACTCAACCACCAAAATGAAGAACTGACTAGACAGACAACAACATGGATGAATCTCAAAATCATTATGCTGAGTGAAAGAAGCCAGACACAAAAGGCTGCATATGATTTTGTTTATATGAGATTCTGGCAAAAGCAAAACTATACTGACAGCAAAAAGATGAGTGGTTGCCAGGAAATGGGAGTGGATTGAATGAAAACAGGCATAAGGGAATATTTGGGGGTGATGGAAATGTTCTATATCACAATTGTGGTGGTGGTTATATGATTGAGTATATTTGTCTACACTTATCAATCTGTACAGTTAAAGTGGCTATATTTTATTGATGTAAATTATTTCTCAATAAAGCTAATTTAAAAAATCATATCCAGAATCTATCCCTTTATTACTATTTCACTGCCACCCTGGGCTCTTGTTCAGACAATTGAATTTGCCTCCTCACTGAAGCCCCCTACTGTCCATTTTCCATACACAGCCAGCAGGTCCTTCAACTCTTGAGAGTAGCCAGATGGGTCTTTGTAAACATACATCAAGTCTCATAATCTCTCCATTTAAATCCCTACAACAGCTTCCTATTTTGCTTAGAAGAAAACCCACACTCTTCTGTGGCCTCTAGGGCTTCTACCCTCCATATGAATGGATAAAGAAGATGTAGTATATATATAAAATTAAACATTACTCAGCCATAGAAAATAATGATATCTTGCCATTTGCAACAACATGGATGGACCTAGAGGATATCACGCTAAGTGAAATAACAAAGAGAAAGGCAAATACCATATGATTTCACTTATATGTGGAATCTAAAAAAACAAATGAACAAACATAACAAAACATAAACAGAGTTATAGATACAGAGAACAAACAGGTGTTTGCCAGAGGGGATGGTGGTAGGGGGAGAAAAGATTAGGTGAGCGGGATTAAGAGGTACAAACTTCCTGTTGCAGAAAAAGAAAAAAGAAAGAAAAGAAAAAGAGATGTCTACAATCATGGTAGATTTTACCACATCTCTCTTGGTAACTGATGGAACAAGCATAAACATATCTGATAGAGTATAAAAGATTTAAACAACATGAGTAAAATTGAGTTACTTACGTTATAAATGAGACTTAGTCTATCTTTATTTTGGTAAAGATATTTTGGCTTTATTTTGAAAAGCATTTGACAATGCTTTTCATGATAACCATGTGATAAGAGAATAAATGCAAGTAGTGTGAGTAGAAAGGACGATTTCAGGGAATGAAACAACTCAAGGAGTTTGTGGAAGCTGTTTAATACCAAAAGTTATGTTCTTGCTTTAGTCTCTGTTCTATTGAAATCATACATAAAAAATACCAGTGATGATAGAATTAGATTCAAAATTCTTTTAATGGTTTGAAACATTGGTTGAATGGTTTGAAATTTAATCTGTGAGATGAAAACTTAATTGGTATAAAGGCAAAGTTTTGTATCTTGCATTTTTTAGTGTGAAAACAGTGTAGTATTTAAAAATTGAGAAATAGGGACTTTCCTGGTGGTGCAGTGGTTAAGGATCTACCTGCCAATGCAGGGGACATGAGTTCGAGCCCTGGTGCAGGAAGATCCCACATGCTGTGGAGCAACTAAGCCCTTGCACCACAACTACTGAACCTATGCTCTAGAGCCCGCAAGCCACAACTACTGAAGCCCGCATGCCTAGAGCCCATGCTCCACAGCAAGAGAAGTCACTGCAATGAGAAGGCCGGGCACCACAACGAAGAGTAACCCCTGCTCACCACAACTAGAGAAAGCCCGCGCACAGCAATGAAGACCCAACGCAGCCAAAAATAAATAAGTAAATAAATTTATAAAAATTGAGAAATCACACACACACACACACACACACACACACACGCACACACACACAAATGTCTAAGTCAGTGAGTTTTTGCTATGTGTACACACATCTAACCAGGTCATAGACTATTTCCAGCACCCTGGAAAGCTCCCTCATGCCTCTTCTCAGTCAAAACCCTCCCCAACAGAGGAAACCAATGTTCTGCCTTCTATTATCATTGGTAAGTGTTGCCTGTTCTTGAACATTATGTAAATGGAATCATCCATACATGTGTACATATATTTGTATATATGTATATAATGTATGTATATACATCTATCTACCATCATCTGTTTGTCTATTTATCGTTGATCTGTTTATGTATTATGTATGTATTGTATGCATGTGTCTATCTTTCTATTATCTATCTTTCTATATAACATCTATTTATCTATTTATCATCTATCTACTATCTAGTTAGCTAATTAGCTATCATCTATCTGTCTGTCTTATCTGCCTATATCTATGTCTATCTGTCTATCATCTATCTATCTATCTATCTACCTATCTATCTACTTATCTAAAGGAAACTAGGTCATGCTCATAAAAAAATAAACAGCATCACTTTCCAGGAACTGCAGTTACCTGTCACAATAAGCCCAAAGGAAACTTAGTGTTGATGTTGAACTGTAGCTACTTGAAGTGGCTGGCTGAGTGAGTGAGAGCTACTCTTTTTTTTTTTTACAAATAACTAGAAAGGCATTCAAGACCTTATTATCAAACTTAGCATTTCTCCCTGGTATAATCAGAAACAGGGTAACAGACATGAAAAATGCTCTTGCCATGTGATGCAGTTATTCAACTCCACATCCAGAACACTCCAAAGCATCTAGCTTCTCCCTAGGTCATGTGTCCCACTCACTGGCAGTGACTGCTTTGGCATTTCTCATGATGTTCTGATGAGGGTCCTATGGCTGAGGTCCCTCAGTGGACACCACTGCCCTTGGGTCTGTCTCAGTGCTTACCAGGCCTTTGTGTCCCAGATATGGTTCCTTTCTAACTCACATCTCCAGGATATAAATTGATGCAGTATTGTGCCCTCAGGCTGCTGGCAGAGTTGCAGAATCTCTCCCTGGACTGGCCTGTACAATCAGGGAGGGCCTGTGTGCTTTTTGATATGGCAGGTGTGAGCCATTGTCATCCCATTGCATAGAGCAGAGTTGTGACCCATCCCAGTTCCCACTCCCTAAGGGGCAGAGCCCACCTGACTTAGGTTTGCCTTTCAAATTTTCCATTTCTAAGGGGTACATACTGCCCCCTAAAACTTCATGATGTCCCTGGAGGGCATATTTTTCTGACAATCTCTGTGCCCACAGTGCAGGGCAGTTCTGGAGGAGAGGAAGGCTGTGAAATCAAAGAGGCTGCTACCCTGATCCATGAACATGAGTTACTGCAGGCAGAAGCTGAGGAATGTGCCTTCAGACCTGGCAGTAAGTCCCCACTCTGAGTTTGGCCCTGAGTTCAAGGTTAATGACCACCTGGAGAGGTGAGGCCCAGATAGCAGGGCTTCAGCCAGTTAGCCCAAGGTCTGAGCATGTCCTGTTGCAGGTCTGCAGGTGTGAGCAGCCAGAAGTCCAAGTGTGCTTTCATGTGTCCTGGCCTTACCCTGCAGGACACATGTGCTGCCCTCCTGAGCTGCCATCTACAGGCCATGACCTGCAGGTTCTGAAAGTGGTCAGCCAGCAACTGGTTCTGGAAACCCACCTAACTGCTGACCATCCTTTATATCCAGTTCTGGTCTGTTCCAAAAGAAAACAACTGTGCAAGTTGTTCTGTTTTTTCCTTTACTCTGAGGAGAGAAGGTGAGGAAAAATTTGTTCTTAGTGAGTAGCACAGAAAAGGAGACTTTATCTTCCAAGACAGTTCCAGATGTTGTTGGGTGGGGTCCTGTCTTCCTCAGCCAGGCAGATCTGGTGCTCCCTGGGTGGGACTTCCAAAAATTGGGGAAACTATAGAGAAGATCAGATGCCAAGTGCTGCAGGGCAGAGTGAGCACATGCTCTCAAGAGTTCACATGACCCCCGGGGCTGCTGAGATGGAGCAGGTCCATGACCAGCCTGAGATCCTCTGCATGGGCAGGCTCACAGGAAGCCAGGGCCCTTGCTCACAGTGAGCTCCATCCTGCCTCAGACATCCCAGAGTCCTGGGCATGCAGGGTGGGTTGGCTGTTAGATGCCTGTTGAACTTCATTTTCAAAACATTTCTGCCCTCCTGTGTTCAGGAGTCTGCATGATTCACCTTTTTCTAGAAACTTCACAACCAACCCTCCAATTCTGAATCCTCTGCCTTCAAATACACCCAGAATCTACCCCCTTCTCACACCTCCTTCTCAGCCACTGAGCCCTCACAGTCCCTGTCACACTTCTTTCCTCACCCCCACACAGTCAACGCAGCCATTCATCTACTTACAGCCTTCCAGCAACTTCCAGAGTCCTCACCTCAGCCTTTGGCCCCCACTTCTACCTCCTGTCCCAGGGCCTCCTTTGCTCCTCAACCATGTGCACATCCCCCTCAGGGCCTTGGCTCTTGCTGTGCCCCCTCCTCATCTCTGTAGAGTTTTGCATGACTCTCCTTCACTGCCCTTGAGACTTTGTTTAAATGTCCTCACTGAGCCATCCCTCTGACCACCTGCCTGACACTGCCAAGCTCCACACCCAGTACTCACCACCTCTTCCTCCACCACACTTAAGGCTGTCTGACAGACACAGTTTACTTTTCTATGTGTGACTGTCATCTTCTATGCTGAAACTCGGTCTATGAAGGTGTCGCTTGCTTTGTTCCCACCATATCAACAGCGCCCAGCACATAATTGACAGTGGATGCTCAATAAATATCTGCTGAATGACTGAAGAAAGGAGGAAAAGAAGGAAGGAACAATAAGGAGGGTCAGTGATCATCTTCATTTTGCAGAAGAGGAAACCGAGACTCAGAGATATCCCAGTCACACTGCTCATTACTAAGATGGCAAACTCTCAGCAAGTCAGAGTGAGAGAGGCTGTTAGAGACACCCTCCCTGCCCCCATCACTAAAAAGAAACCTGCCGCCCAGCCAAGAATACTATGGATGGCAAAGCTTTCCCTTAAAAATGAAGGAGAGGGCTTCCCTGGTGGCCCAGTGGTTGAGAGTCCGCCTGCCGATGCAGGGGACACGGGTTCGTGCCCTGGTCTGGGAAGATCCCACGTGCCGTGGAGCGGCTGGGCCCGTGAGCCATGGCCGCTGAGCCTGCGCGTCTGGAGCCTGTGCCCCGCAATAGGAGAGGCCACAGCAGTGAGAGGCCCATGTACTGCAAAAAAAAAAAAGAAGGAGAATTTGCAACAAAATGAATGGATATTGAGGGCATTATGCTAAGTGAAGTAAGTCAGACAAAGACAAATACTGTATAATACACCTATAAGTGGAATCTTAAACAAAACAGAACAAAATACCAAGGTCATAGAAAGAGAACAGATTGGTTTCTTTTTGGGGGGGGAGGGTTTTTTGGTCACACTGAGAGGCATGTGGGATCTTGGTTCCCTGACCAGGGACCGAACCTGTACCCCCTGCAGTGGAAGTGCAGAGTCCTAACCACTGGACCACCATGGAAGTCCCCCAGATTGGTTTTATTGGGGGTGGGTGAAATGGGTGAAGGAAATCAAAATGTACAATCTTCGAGTTATAAAATAAATGTCATGGGAATGCAATGTACAACAATCCTTCTTCAGGGTATATATCCAAAAGAAATGATATCTGCACTTCCACGTTGATTGCAGCATTATTCACAATAGGCAAGATAAAGAATCACTCTAAATTTTCATCAACAGACGAATGGATAAAGAAGATGCGATTATATCAAATGGATAAAGAAGAAACAATTATATCTTCTTTATCCATTCATCTGTCAAATACACACACACACACATACACACACATACATATATATTCCTGCCATTTGTAACAACTTGATGAATCTGGAGGACATGATGCTAAGTGAAATAAGCCAGATACAGAAAAACAATTACTGCATGATATCATGTATATGTGGAATCTAAAATTAGTCATAGAAGCAGAGAGTAGAATAGTGGTTGTCCACAGCTGGGGGCAGGGGGAAATGGGGAGATGTTGGTCAAAGTTTACAATGTTTCAGTTATGAAAGATGAGTAAGTTCCAGAGACCTACTGTACAGCATGGTGACTACATTTAACAATACTGCATTGTATGCTTGAAATTTGCTAATCTTAAGCATTCTTGCCATTTACCATGAAAGAAAGAAAGAAAGAAAGAAAGAAACAAACAAACAAAGAAACAAAGAAAGAAAGAAAGGAAAAGGAGGAAAATAGTAATTATGTAGAGGTGAAAAATATGTTAAATTGATTGTAGTAATCATTTCACAATGTATATATATATCAAACCATTGATGTTGTTGTACACCTTAAATATATACAATCTTTATTGTTGTATACCTTAAATACATACAATTTTTATTTGTCAATTATACCTCAATAAAGCTGAAAAATGTATGAAACAGCCTCACTGAATAGAGTGAGGGAATAAGAAAGTAACTTTGGAAATGAGCAAAGTCTATAAGACTAAAGGTAAAAGGAACTGTGTTCCTGTACACTGTGTATTGTACTCTAGTTGATAAAGTCATCTGCTCTGGGGGTATGGGTTAACAGCTCTTAAACGACTACATATACTGGAATTGAACAATTAAATAAATAGATGATTGATGGTGAGAGTCAGATTTCTTACTGTTGGAATGGGATGTCAAAGGTAAACCAGGGAGGAAGCTATAATGATACATGTAGCAATGGTTAGGGTTAATGACATTAGTTAGAACACATGTAATTTAATATGGATAGAGATGGCTGTGCATAGAATTATTTACAGACTTGTATAAATGTGGGTAAGTATCACACATACATTTCCTTGCTCTGTCAGTTTGGACGGCCTAAGAGCAATGACACTCTAGTAGCAAAAAGCGCATCAGTGCCCAGATCTTGGTTTCTAATACCTTTCTCTAATAAAGAGAAGTTGGGATCCTTGGAGAAATTGCTGACTCTTGGACTAGGGTGGGAAATATACAAAATGAGCCAGAATTTTGTAGTACCAGAAAGTAGAAAAGTGCTTTTAAAAAATCCGAAAAAAGAAAGAAAGAAAAAAACTAGCAAGCCCACAGTGATTTGGAGGCATGCCAAAGAGATACAGAAGCCAACTGAAAGAGCTCCAATGGCCAAAGCTGGAACAATTCGAGCAGCAGAATAAAAAACTTAGAATTGAATTATAACCTAAAGTATAAAATAAATATTCGTGTGAATATACTGATATAAATAAGTGATAGAATAAATAAATAAATGGAGAAAACAGACAAATCTCTTATGCAGAATTTCAAATAATTTTTGTAGATAACCTGCTCTTAAGGAGATGGAACATAACTTTCTTCTTCTTAATTGTGTTTTACCCGTGGTGACTTCCTTCTAAAGAATACAATATGGTAATGGAGGACAAAAGAATGTTTACAATGGAAAAATATGACAAACACTATCTCAAGTCAGGTGACCAATGATAACATCAACAGTGACAAATCATATTGATAACATGTACCCTTGCTATGAAGTGATGAGAATGATAATTTACCTCTGTGGTCTTCCTCTGAAAAACATATTACTCCATTCTAATCATAAGAAAAACATCAGACAATTCCCAATTCAGGAGTTTTCTGCAAAGTCCCTGACCAGTAATCCTCAAAACTATCAAGACTTTCAAAAAAACAAAGTCTAGGGGCTTCCTTGGTGGCGCAGTTGTTGAGAGTCCACCTGCCGACGCAGAGGACGTGGGTTTGTGCCCCCGTCCGGGAGGATCCCACATGGAGCGGAGCGGCTGTGCCCGTGGGCCATGGCTGCTGGGCCTGCGTGTCCGGAGCCTGTGCTCCGCAGCGGGAGAGGCCACAGCAGTGAGAGGCCCGTGTACAGCAAAAAAAAAAAAAAAGTCTAAAAACTGTCACAACCAATAGAAGTTTAAACAGACATGACTACTAAATGTTATGTGGTGCTCTGGATGGGATATTGGAAAGTAAAAATAATAGTGGAAAATTAGGAAATCTGAATAAAATATGGACTTCAGTTAATAATAATGTATCAATATTAATTGTGACAATGAAAGGCATTAATAGGGGAAACTGAGCATATGGAAACACTCTCTAGCATCTTTGCAGTAATTTTGTAAATCTAAAACTGTTCTAAATTAGAAGTTTATTGTTAAAATTAATTGGGCATATTTGTGTGGATCTATTTCTGGGTTCTCTATTCTGTTCCACTGACCTGTATGTCTACTCCTCCGCCAGCACCACACTGTCTTGATTACTATAGCTGTATAGTGTGCCCTAACACTGGGAGAAAGGAAACTTCTCACTCAATTTTCTTTCAAAAGGAATTTGGGTATTTTGATCTCCATGCTTTACCACATAAATTTTAGAATAAACTAAGCTTGTCTATGTTTATAAAAACTTAGACCTTGATGAAATTTTGACAGTAATTGTCTTAAACCTATACATAGATTTATGGAGAATTGACATCTTTACTATGTTGAATCTTTCAATCCACAAATATGATATGTAAGTTTTCTTTCATTCTTCAGCAATTTGCAATTTTATCACACAGATTCTTTATTAGATTTTTACTTATTTTTTATTATCTTTTGAACAGTTACAAAATGCTATTACATTTTCGTTTTTTGGTTTCCACTTGTTACCAGTGTTCAGAAATGTAATTGCTTTTTCATGTTGATCTTGTATCAAATGACATTACTGAATTCATTTGTTAGTTCTAGGAATTTCTTTAATTGTTGGAATATCCTATGTAGACAATCATATTGTCTACAAGCAGAGACGGTTTTATTTCCTTTCCAACATGTGTGCCTTCTATTTATTTTTCTTGCCTTATTGCAGTAGCTAGAACTTTTAGTATATAATAAGAGTGGTGAGAGAAGACATCTTTTAATTGTTTCCAATCATAGCAGGAAAGCATTATGATGTTAGATGTAGGATTTTTTTAAATGAAAATATTTATTAGTAAGTAGGTACAAAACAGTTCATATACACTGTCCTATATGCTAATGAAGCCTCAGATCTCAGACCTTTCAGGTGCACCAGCCATCATCTCATAATGAAAGTGAACTAAAGGTAAATGTGACACCACACCACAAAGAAGCAGATTTCTATTACTTCATGGTTGGCATCAGGCAAACAGTAAATTTCTTCACCATTTCCTGGATACAGGGCTAGTAAGGGCTCAAGCCTCAGGCAGCATTCCTAAGTGTGAGGCCTACACATCTCATTAGATTTCTTCTTATTGTGGTAAAATATACATAATATTTATCATTTAATAATTTGCAAGTATAAAACTCATTTGCACTGTATACTTTCACAACACTGTGTAAGTGTTGTGAAGATTTGTATGAAGATTTTTGCCCGAAGTTTTCTTCTAAGAATTTTATAGTTTTAGTCCTTAAGTATACATTTTTCAACCATATTAAGGTCATTTTTGTATATGGAGCAAGGCAAGAGTCCAAATTCATTCTTTGGCATGTAGATATCCAATTCCCCCAGCACCATTTGTTGAAAGGACTGTCTTTCCCCCCATTCAGTGGTCTTGGCACTCTTATCAAAAATCAAATAACCAAATAGTCAGTCGACCTGAAAAAGAATTCACAGTAATGATAGTAAAGATGATACAAAATCTTGGAAATAGAATGGAGAAAATACAAGAAACATTTAACAAGGACCTAGAAGAATTAAGAGCAAACAAACAATGATGAAGAACACAATAAATGAAATTTAAAAATCTCTAGAAGGAATCAATAGCAGAATAACTGAAGCAGAAGAACGGATAAGTGACCTGGAAGATAAAATAGTGGAAATAACTACTGTAGAGCAGAAAAAGAAAAAAGAATGAAAAGAATTGAGGGCAGTCTTAGAGACCTCTGGGACAACATTAAAGACACCAACATTTGAATTATAGGGGTTCCAGAAGAAGTGAAAAAGAAAGGGACTGAGAAAATATTTGAAGAGATTATAGTTGAAAACTTCCCTAATATGGGAAAGGAAATATTCAGTCAAGTCCAGGAAGTACAGAGAGTCCCATATAGGATAAATCCAAGGAGAAACACGCCAAGACACATCTTAATCAAACTACCAAAAATTAAATACAAAGAAAAAATATTAAAATCAGCAAGGGAGACTCCCGAGGACACTGCCTCTTTGACACCTCCGGCCCGGGGGAATTGGTGGCATCTGCGGCGGGAGTGGCTGTAGCCGCCTAGACTCCTCACTTGAGTCCTTCCCATCGCCTCCCTGGGAGCCTGTCCCGGCCACGGGGACACCTCTTTCATCCTCCCTCCAAGGCTCACAGGACCGATGGATGGCCACGGCGACCAAGGGCCAGACTGCAGGCAGTGGCAAGGGATTTACAGTCACCCATGCAAAGATAGTGGAGAGTCACACATAGAGAATCATCTGTAAAGAAGCATCGGACGAGGGGAAGACGGCAGAAGAGTAAGATGTGGAGATTACCTTCCTCCCCACAGATACACCAGAAATACATCTACACGTGGAACAACTCCTACAGAACACCTACTGAACACTGGCAGAAAACCTCAGACCTTCCAAAAGGCAAGAAAGTCCCCACATACCTGGGTAGGGCAAAAGAAAAAAGAAAAAACAGAGACAAAAGAATAGGGATGGGACCTGCACCAGTGGGAGGGAGCTGTGAAGGAGGAAAGGTTTCCATATACTAGAAGCCCCTTCATGGGCAGAGACTGCAGGTGGCCGAGCGGGGAAGCTTCAGAGCCGCAGAGGAGAGCACAGCAACAAGGGTATGGAGAGCAAAGCGGAGAGATTCTGCACAGAGGATCGGTGCCGACCGGCACTCACCAGCCCAAGAGGCTTGTCTGCTCACCCGCCGGGTTGGGCGGGGGCTGGGAGCTGAGGCTTGGGCTTCGGAGCTTAGATCGCAGGGAGAGGACTGGGATTGGTGGCGTGAACACAGCCTGAAAGGGTTAGTGCGCCACGGCCAGCCGGGAAGGAATCAGGGGAAAAGACTGGACCTGCCAAAGAGGCAAGAGACTTTTTCTTCCCTGTTTGTTTCCTGGTGTGCAAGGAGAGGGGATTAAGAGCGCTACTTAAAGGAGCTCCAGAGGGCGCAAGCCGCGGCTAAAAGCAGGGACCCCAGAGACGGGCATGAGATGCTAAGGCTGCTGCTTCTGCCACCAAGAAGCCTCTGTGCGAGCACATGTCACTATCCACAACCCCCTTCTGGGGAGTCTGTGCAGCCCGCCACTTCCAGGGTCCCAGGATCCAGGGACAACTTCCCTGGGAGAACGCACGGTGCACCTCAGGCTGGTGCAACGTCCCGCCGACCTCTGCCGCCACAGGCTCGCCCCACACTCCGTACCCCTCCCTCCCCTGGCCTGAGTGAGCCAGAGTCCCTGAAGCAGCTGCTCCTTTAACCCCGTCTCTCTGAGCGAAGAACAGACCCGCTCCTGCAACCTACATGCAGAGGCGGGGCCAAATCCAAAGCTGAGCCCCTGGGAGCTGTGAGAGCAAAGAAGGGAAAGGGAAATCCCTCCCAGCAGCCTCAGAAGCAGTGGATTAAACCTCCACAATCAACTTGATGTACCCTGCATCTGTGGAATACATGAATAGACAACGAATCATCTAGGAGGTGAGGAGGTGGACTTTGAGAGCAAGATTTATGATTTTTTCCCCTTTTCCTCCTTTAGTGAGTGTGTATGTGTATGCTTCTGTGTGAGATTTTGTCTGTATAGCTTTGCTTCCACCATTTGTCCTAGGATTCTATCCGTCCATTTTTTTTTTCTTAAAAATATTTTTTTCTTAACAATTATGTTTTATTTTAATAACTTTATTTTATCTTACTTTTTATTTTATTTTTCTTTCTTTCATTCCTTCAATCCTTCCTTCCTTCTTTCCTTCCTTCCTCCTTCCTTCCCTCCCTCCTTTCTTCCTTCCTTCCTTCCTTCCTTTCTTTCTTTCTCTCTCTCTCTCTCTCCCTCCCTCCCTCTCTTTCTTTCTTTCTACTTTTTCTCCCTTTTACTCTGAGCCGTGTGGATGAAAGACTCTTGGTGCTGCAGCCAGGAGTCAGTGCTGTGCCTCTGAGGTGGGAGAGCCAACTTCAGGACACTGGTCCACAAGAGACCTCCCAGCTCCACATAATATTAAACGGTGAAAATCTCCCAGAGATCTCCATCTCAACACCAAGACCCAGCTTCACTCAACGACCAGCAAGCTACAGTGCTGGACACCCTATGCCAAACAACTAGCAAGACAGGAACACAACCCCACCCATTAGCAGAGAGGCTGCCTAAAATCATAATAAGTCCACAGACACCCCAAAACACACCACCAGAAGTGGACCTGCCCACCAGAAAGACAAGATCCAGCCTCATTCACCAGAACACAGGCATTAATCCCCTCCACTAGGAAGCCTACACAACCCACTGAACCAACTTTAGCCAGTGGGGACAGACACCAAAAACAACGGGAACTACGAAACTGAAGCCTGCAAAAAGGAGACCCCAAACACGGTCAGATAAGCAAAATGAGAAGACAGAAAAACACACAGCAGATGAAGGAGCAAGATAAAAACCCACCAGACCTAACAAATAAAGAGGAAATAGTTAGTCTACCTGAAAAAGAATTCAGAATAACGATAGTAAAGATGATCCAAAATCTTGGAAATAGAATAGAGAAAATGCAAGAAACATTTAACAAGGACCTAGAAAAACTAAAGATGAAACAAGAAATGATGATCAACACAATAAATGTAATTAAAAATACTCTAGAGGAATCAATAGCAGAATAACTGAGGCAGAAGAACAGATAAGTGACCTGGAAGATAAAATAGTGAAAATAACTACTGCAGAGAAGAATAAAGAATGAAAAGAACTGAGGACAGTCTCAGAGACCTCTGGGACAACATTAAACGCACCAACATTCAAAATACAGAGGTCGCAGAAGAAGAAGAGAAAAAGAAAGAGACTGAGAAAATATTGGAAGAGATTATTGTTGAAAACTTCCCTAATATGGGAAAGGAAAGAGTTAATCAAGTACAGGAAGCACAGAGAGTCCCATACAGGATAAATCCAAGGAGAAATACGCCAAGGCACATATTAATCAAACTGTCAAAAATTAAATACAAAGAAAACATATTAAAAGCAGCAAGGGAAAAACAACAAATAACACACAAGGGAATCCCCATAAGGTTAACAGCTGATCTTTCGGCAGAAACTCTGCAAGCCAGAAGGGACTGGCAGGACATATTTAAAGTGATGAAGGAGAAAAACCTGCAACCAAGATTACTCTACCCAGCAAGGATCTCATTCAGATTTGATGGAGAAATTGAAACCTTTACAGACAAGCAAAAGCTGAGAGAGTTCAGCACCACCAAACCAGCTTTACAACAAATGCTAAAGGAACTTCTCTAGGCAAGAAACACAAGAGAAGGAAAAGGCCTACAATAACGAACCCAAAACAATTAAGAAAATGGGGATAGGAACATACATATTGATAATTACCTTGAATGTAAATGGACTAAATGCTCCCACCAAAAGACACAGATTGGCTGAATGGATACAAAAACAAGACCCATATATATGTTGTCTACAAGAGACTCACTTTAGACCTAGAGACACATACAGACTGAAAGTAAGGGGATGGAAAAAGATATTCCATGCAAATGGAAACCAAAAGAAAGCTGGAGTAGCAATTCTCATATCAGACAAAATAGACTTTAAAGTAAAGACTATTAGAAGAGACAAAGGACACTGCATAATGATCAAGGGATCAATCCAAGAAGAAGATATAACAATTGTAAATATTTATGCACCCAACATAGGAGCACCTCAATACATAAGGCAAATACTAACAGCCATAAAAGGGGAAATTGACAGTAACACATTCATAGTAGTGGACTTTAACACCCCACTTTCACCAATGGACAGATCATCCAAAGTGAAAATAAATAAGGAAACACAAGCTTTAAATGATACATTAAACAAGATGGACTTAATTGATATTTATAGGACATTCCATCCAAAAACAACAGAATACACATTTTTCTCAAGTGCTTATGGAACATTCTCCAGGATAGATCATATCTTGGGTCACAAATCAAGCCTTGGTAAATTTAAGAAAATTGAAATTGTATCAAGTATCTTTTCCGACCACAACACTATGAGACTAGATATCAATTACAGGAAAAGATCTGTAAAACATACAAAAATATGGAACCTAAACAATACACTACTAGATAACCAAGAGATCACTGCAGAAATGAAAGATGAAATGAAAAACTACCTAGAAAAAAATGACAATGTAAACACGACGACCCAAAACCTATGGGATGCAGAAAAAGCAGTTCTAAGAGTGAAGTTTATAGAAATACAATACTACTTCAAGAAGCAAGAAACATCTCAAATAAACAACCTAACCTTAAAGCAATTAGAGAAAGGAGAACAAAAAACCCCAAAGTTAGCAGAAGGAAAGTAATCATAAAGATCAGATCAGAAATAAATGAGAAAGAAATAAAGGAAAGAATAGCAAAGATCAATAAAACTAAAAGCTGGTTCTTTGAGAAGATAAAAAAAATTGATAAACCATTCATCAGACTCATCAAGAAAAAAAGGGAGACTCAAATCAATAGAATCAGAAACGAAAAAGGAGAAGTAACAACTGACACTACAGAAATAGAAAGTATCCTGACAGATTACTACAAGCCAGTAAAATGGACAACTTGGAAGAAATGGACAAATTCTTAGAAAGGCACAACCTCCCAAGACTGAACCAGGAAGAAAGAGAAAATATAAACAGACCAATCACAAGTACTGAAATTGAGACTGTGAGTAAAAATCTTCCAACAAAGAAAAGCCCAGGACCAGACGGCTTCACAGGGAAATTCTATCAAACATTTAGAGAAGAGCTAACACCTATCCTTCTCAAACTCTTCCAAAATATAGCAGAGGGAGGAACACTCCCAAACTCAATCTACGAGGCCACCATCACCCTGTACCAAAGCCAGACAAGGATGTCATAAAGAAAGAAAATTACAGGCCAATATAACTGATGAATATAGATGCAAAAATCCTCAACAGAATACTAGCAAACAGAATCCAACAGCACATTAATAGAATCATACACCATGATCAAGTGGAGTTTATCCCAGGAATGCAAGGATTCTTCAATATACGCAAATCAATCAATGTGATATGCCATACTAACAAACTGAAGGAGAAAAACCATATGATCACCTCA
This sequence comes from Delphinus delphis, assembly GCF_949987515.2. Lineage (NCBI taxonomy): Eukaryota > Metazoa > Chordata > Mammalia > Artiodactyla > Delphinidae > Delphinus > Delphinus delphis. The sequence goes on along the minus strand of NC_082688.1, from coordinate 88,775,308 downwards.
AGAGATGCAGAAAAAACTTTCAGCAAAATTCAACACCCATTTATGATAAAAACCCTGCAGAAAGTAGGCATAGACGGAACTACCTCAACATAATAAAGGCCATATATGACAAACCCACAGCCAACATCATTCTCAACAGTGAAAAATTGAAATCATTTCCACTAAGATCAGGAACAAGACAAGGTTGTCAGCTCACAGCACTATTATTCAACACAGTTTTGGAAGTTTTAGCCACAACAATCAGAGAAGAAAAAGAAATAAAAGGGCTCCAAATCAGAAAAGAAGAAGTAAATCTGTCACTGTTTGCAGATGACATGATACTATACATAGAGAATCCTAAAGATGCTACCAGAAAACTACTAGAGCTAATCAATGAATCTGGTAAAATTTCAGGATACAAAATTAATGCACTGAAATCTCTTGCATTCCTGTACATGAATGATGAAAAATCTGAAAGAGAAATTGAGGAAACATTCCCATTTACCATTGCAACAAAAAGAATAAAATACCTAGGAATAAACCTACCTAAGGACACAAAAGACCTGTATGCAGAAAACTATAATACACTGCTAAAAAAAATTAAAGATGATACAAACAGATGGAGAGATATACCATGTTTTTGGATTGGAAGAATCAACATTGTGAAAATGTCTATACTACCCAAAGCAATCTACAGATTCAATGCAATCCCTATCAAACTACCATGCATTTTTCACATAACTAGATCGAAAAACTTCACAATTTGTATGGGAACCCAAAAGACCTCGAATAGCCAAAGCAATCTTGAGAAAGAAAAACGGACCCAGAGGAATCAGCCTCCCTGACTTCAGACTATACTACAAAGCTACAGTAATCAAGACAGTATGGTACTGGCACAGAAACAGAAATATAGATCAATGGAACAGGATAGAAAGCCCAGAGATAAACCCACTCACATATGGTCACCTTATTTTTGATAAAGGAGGCAAGAATATACAATGGAGAAAAGACAGCCTCTTCAATAAGTGGTGCTGGGAAAACTGGACAACTACATGTAAAAGAATGAAATTAGAGCACTCCCTAACACCATATACAAAAATAAACTCAAAATGGATTATAGATCTAATTGTAAGGCCAGACACCATAAAACTCTTAGAGGAAAACACGCAGAACACTCTATGACATAAATCACAGCAAGATCCTTTTTGACCCACCTCCTAGAGAAATGGAAATAAAAACAAAAATAAACAAATGGGACGTAATGAATCTTAAAATCTTTTGCACAGCATAGGAGACAATAAACAAGACGAAAAGACAATCCATAGAATGGGACAAAATATTGGCAAATGAAGCAACTGACAAAGGATTCATCTCCAAAATTTACAAGCAGCTCATGCAGCTCAATATCAAGAAAACAAACAACCCAAATGAAAAATGGGCAGAAGACCTAAATAGACATTTCTCCAAAGAAGATATACAGACTGCCAAAAACACATGAAAGGATGCTCAACATCACTAGTCATTAGAGAAATGCAAGTCAAAACTACAATAAGGTATCTCCTCACAGCTGTCAGAATGGCCATCATCAAAGAATCTAGAAACAATAAATGCTGGAGAGGGTGTGGAGAAAAGGGAACCCTCTTGCACTGTTGGTGGGAATGTAAATTGATACAGCCACTATGGAGAATGGTATGGAGTTTCCTTAAAAAACTAAAAAATAGTACTACCATATGATCCAGCAATCCCACTACTGAGCATATACCCTGAGAAAACCATAATATTCATTGCAGCTCTATTTACAATAGCCCGGAGATGGAAACAACCTAAGTGTCCATCATCAGATGAATGGATAAAGAAGATGTGGTACATATATACAATGGAATATTAGCCATAAAAGGAAATGAAATTGACGTATTTGTAATGAGGTGGATAGACCTAGAGTCTGTCATACAGAGTGAAGTAAGTCAGAAAGAAAAAGACAAATACCATATGCTAACACATATATATGGAATTTAAGAAAAAAAATGTCATGAAGAACCTAGGCGTAAGACAAGAATAAAGACACAGACCTACTAGAGAATGGACTTGAGGATATGGGGAGGGGGAAGTGTAAGCTGTGACAAAGCGAGAGAGAGGCATGGACATATATACACTACCAAACGTAAGGTAGATAGCTAGTGGGAAGCAGCCGCATAGCACAGGGAGATCAACTCGGTGCTTTGTGACCACCTAGAGGGGTGAGATAGGGAGGGTGGGAGGGAGGGAGATGCAAGAAATATGGGAACATATGTATATGTATAACTGATTCACTTTGTTATAAAGCAGAATCTAACACACCATTGTAAAGCAATTATACTCCAATAAAGATGTTAAAAAAAAAACCTAAAAATAGAACTACCATACTACCCAGCAACCCCACTACTGGGCATATACTCTAGGAAAACCATAATTCTAAAAGAGTCATGTACCACAATGTTCATTGCAGCAATATTTATAATAGCCAGGACATGGAAGCAAGCTAAGTGTCCATCGACAGATGAATGGATAAAGAAGATGTGGTACATATATACAATGGAATATTACTCAGCCATAAAAAGAAATGAAATTGAGTTATTTGTAGTGAGGTGGATGGACGTAGAGTCTGTCATACAAAGTGAAGTAAGTCAGAAAGTGAAAAACAAATACCGTATGCTAACACATATGTATGGAATCTAAAAAAAAAGAAGAAATGGTTCTGAAGAACCTAGGGGCAGGACAGGAATAAAGACGCAGAGGTAGAGAATGCACTTGAGGAAACGGGGAAGGGTAAGGGTAAGCTGGGATGAAGTGAGAGAGTGGCATTGACATATATACAGTACCAAATGTAAAATAGATAGCCAGTGGGAGCAGCTGCATAGCACAGGGAAATCAGCTCTGTGCTTTGTGGCCACGTAGAGGGGTGGGATAGGGAGGGTGGGAAGGAGACACAAGAAGAGGGGATATGGAGATATATGTATACATAGAGCTTATTCACTTTGTTTTAAAGCAGAAACAAACACACCATTGTAAAGCAATTATCCTCCAATAAAGATGTTTTTTAAAAAAATCAAATAACCACAAGTGGTCATTTTGAGTTTATTTCTGGGTTCTCTATTCCATTCCATTGATCTATATGCCCACATTTATTCAAGTACCGCATTGTTTTGATTACTGTAAATTTTAAGTAAATCTTTAAATCTGGAAATGTGAGTCCTCCAACTTTATTCTTCTTTTTCAACATTGTTTTGGCTATTGAGGGTCCTTTGCAATTCCATATGAATATGAGAATCACCTTTTTAATTTCTGTAAATGAAGCTGTTAAAATTTTAATCAGAATTTTGTTGAACCTATAGATTGCTGTGTATAGAATTGAAATCTTAACAACGTTAAGTCTTCCTATCCATGAATACAGAATGTCTTTTCATTTATTTAGATCTTCTTTAACTTCTTTCAGCAAGGTTTTGTAGTTTTCAGCATACAAATTTTTCACCTCCTTTGTTGGATTTATTCCTAAGTATTCAATTCTTTTAGATGTTTTTGTAAATGGAACTGCTTTCTTGATTTCCTTTTCAGATTGTTCATTGCTGGTGTGTAGAAGCACAACTGATTTTTGTGTGTTGATCTTGTACCTTGAACCTTTGCTGAATAGTAGTTTTTTTCAATTTTAATTCTTTGGCATTTATATGTAAGACATGTCTCCTGTGAATAGAGATAGTTTTACCACTTCCTTTCTAACTTGGATGACTTTTATTTCCTTTTCTTAGCTAATAGCCCTGGTAGAACTTCCAGTTCAAAATTGAATATCAGTGGTGAAAGTTTGTATCTTTCCCTTGTTTTTGATATTAAGGAGGAAGCTTTCAAGCATTTATCTTTGATTATGTTAGTGGTGGGTTTTCATAAATATCCTTTATCACATTGCTCAGTTTCCCCTGAGTTCCTGGTTTTCTAAGAGGTTTTTATCATGAGAGGGTGTTGAATTTTGTCAAATGCCTTTACTGCATCAATTGAAGTTTTACTCTTTTATCTTATTAATGCAATGCATTACATTGATTGATTTTCTTTTTAATTAATTTTTATTGGAGTATAGTTGTTTACAATGTTGTATTAGTTTCTGCTGTAGAGCAAAGTGAATCAGTTATACATATACATATATCCACTCTTTTATAGATTCTTTTCCCATATAGGTCATTACAGAGTATTGAGTAGAGTTCCCTGTGCTATACAGTAGGTTCTTATTAGTTATCTGTTTTTTATATAGTAGCGTGTATGTCAATCCCAATCCGCCAATTTGTTCCTCCTCCCCTTTTCCCCCTTGGTAACCATAAGTTTGTTTTCTACATCTGTGACTCTATTTCTGTTCTATAAATAAGTTCATTTGTACCATTTTTTAGGTACTTATAGGTGATGTCATATGATACGATATTTGTCTAACTTATATCACTCAGCATGACAATCTCTAGGTCCATCCATGTTGCTGCAGATGGCATTATTTCATTCTTTTTTATGGCTGAGTAATATTTCATTGTATATATGTACCACATCTTCTTTATCCATTCCTCTGTTGATGGACATTTAAGTTGCTTCCATGCATGTCCTGGCAATTGTAAATGGTGCTGCAGTGAACATTGGGACGCATGTATCTTTTTGAATTATGGTTTTCTCCAGATATATTCCCAGAAGTGGGATTGCTGGATCACATGGTAACTCTACTTTTAGTTTTTTAAGGAACCTCCATACTATCCTCCATAGTGGTTGTACCAACTTACATTCCCACTGTGTAGGAGGGTTCCCTTTTCTCCGATCCTCTCCAGCATTTATTAGTTGTAGATTTGATCACAGCTATTCTGACCGGTGTGATGTGATACCTCATTGTAGTTTTGATTTGCATTTCTCTAATAATTAGTGATGCTGAGCATCTTTTCATGTGCCTCTTAGACATCTGTATGTCTTCTTTGAAGAAATGTCTATTTAGATTTATATCTTCTGCCCAATTACTTTTCATTTGATGTATTTTTATTTTTGTAAATTTTGTTTCTGTTTTCTTTTTCTTTGGTTGTCTTTAAAAATTTTTTTTATTGGAGTATCGTTGCTGTACAATGTTGTGTTAGTTTCTACTGTACAGCAAAGTGAATCAGCTATAGGTATACATAAATCCCCTATTTCTGGGATTTCCTTCCCATTTAGGTCACCACAGAGCACTGGGTAGAGTTCCCTGTGCTATACAGTAGGTTCTCATTAGTTATCTATTTTATACATAGTATCCATAGTGTATATATGTCAATCTCAATGTCCCAATTCATCCCACTCCTCTCTTTCACCCTTGGTATCCATACATTTGTTCTCTATGTCTGTGTCTCTACTTCTGCTTTGTAAATAAGATCTTTATACCAATTTCTTCTGCCCATTTTTTGATTGGGTTCTTTGGTTTTTTTATACTGAGCTACATAAGCTGCTTGTATATTTTGGAGACGAATCCCTTATTAGTAGCTTCATTTGCAAATATTTTCTCCCATTCTGTGGATTGTCTTTTACTTTTGTTTATGGCTTCCTTTGCTGTGCAAAAGCTTTTAAGTTTAATTAGATCCCATTTGTTTATTTTTGCTTCTACTTTTATTACTCTAGGAGGTGGATCCAAAAATATCTTCCTGCAATTTATGTCAGAGAGAATCTGGCTATGTTTTCCTCTATGAGTTTTATAGTATCTGGTTTTACGTTTAAGTCTTTAATCCATTTTGAGTTTATTTTTTTGTATGTGTTAGGATGTGTTCTAACTTCATTCTTTTACATGTAGCTGTCCAGGTTTCCCAGCACCACTTATTAAAGTGACTGTCATTTTTCCACTGTATATTCTTGCCTCCTTGCATAGACTAGGTGACCACAGGTGCACGGGTTTATCTCTGGACTTTCCAATCTATCCCATCGACCTATATTTCTGTTTTTGTTCCAGTACCATACTGTTTTTTTTAAACATCTTTAATGGAGTTTAATTGCTTTATAATTTTGTGGTAGTTTCTGCTGTATAACAAAGTGAATCAGCTATGTGTTTATATATATCTCTATATCACCTCCCTCTTGTATCTCCCTACCACCCTCCCTATCCCACCCCTCTAGGTGATCACAAAGCACAGAGCTGATCTCCCTGTGCTATGCGGCTGCTCCCACTGGCTATCTATTTTACATTTGGTACTGTATATATGTCAATGCCACTCTCTCACTTCATCCCAGCTTACCCTTACCCTTCCCCATTTCCGTAAGTCCATTCTCTACATCTGCGTCTTATTCCTGTTCTGCCCCTAGGTTCTTCTGAACCATTTCGTTTATTTATTTATTTTTTAGATTCCATATATATGTGTTAGCATACGGTATTTGTTTTTCACTTTCTGACTTAGTTCACTCTGTAAGACAGACTCTACGTCCATCCACCTCACTTCAAAAAACTCAATTTCGTTTCTTTTTATGGCTGAGTAATATTCCATTGTATATATATATACCACATCTTCTTTATCCATTCATCTGTCGATGGACACAGGTGGCTTCCATGTCCTGGCTATTGTAAATAGTGCTGCAATGAACTTTGTGGTACATGACTCTTTTTGAATTATGGTTTTCTCAGGGTATATGCTCAGTAGTGGGATTGCCGGGTCATATGGTAGTTCTATTTTTAGTTTTTTAATGAACCTCCATACCGTTCTCCATAGTGGCTGTATCAATTTACATTCCCACCAACAGTGCAAGAGGGTTCCCTTTTCTCCACACCCTCTCCAGCATTTATTGTTTCTAGATTTTTTGATGATGGCCATTCTGACTGCTGTGAGGTGATACCTCATTGTAGTTTTGATTTGCATTTCTCTAATGATTAGTGATGTTGAGCATCCTTTCATGTGTTTTTTGGCAATCTGTATATCTTCTTTGGAGAAATGTCTATTTAGGTCTTCTGCCCATTTTTCATTTGGGTTGTTTGTTTTCTTGATATTGAGCTGCATGAGCTGCTTGTAAATTTTGGAGATGAATCCTTTGTCAGTTGCTTCATTTGCCAATATTTTGTCCCATTCTATGGATTGTCTTTTCGTCTTGTTTATTGTCTCCTATGCTGTGCAAAAGATTTTAAGATTCATTACGTCCCATTTGTTTATTTTTGTTTTTATTTCCATTTCTCTAGGAGGTGGGTCAAAAAGGATCTTGCTGTGATTTATGTCATAGAGTGTTCTGCATGTTTTCCTCTAAGAGTTTTATGGTGTCTTACCTTACATTTAGGTCTTTAATCCATTTTGAGTTTATTTTTGTGTATTAGGGAATGTATTAGGGAATGTCCTAATTTCATTATGTCCTAATGTATTAGGGAATGTCCTAATTTCATTCTTGTACATGTAGCTGCCCAATTTTCCCAGTTTATTTTTGTGTATTAGGGAATGTATTAGGGAATGTCCTAATTTCATTATGTCCTAATGTATTAGGGAATGTCCTAATTTCATTCTTGTACATGTAGCTGCCCAATTTTCCCAGCACCACTTATTGAAGGGGCTGCCTTTTCCCCATTGTATATTCTTGCCTCCTTTATCAAAATTAATGTGACCATATGTGTGTAGGTTTATCTCTGAGCTTTCTATCCTGTTCCATTGATCTATATTTCTGTTTTTTTGCCAGTACCATACTGTCTTGATTACTGTAGCTTTGTAGTATAGTCTGAAGCTAGTGAGCTTGATTCCTCTGGCCCCATTTTTCTTTCTCAAGATTGCTTTGGCTGTTCAAAGTCTTTTGTATTTCCATACAAATTGTAAAATCCTTTGTTCTAATTTTGTGAAAAATGTTATTGGTAATTTGATCGGTATTGCATTGAATCTGTAGATTACTTTGAGTAGTATAGTCATTTTCACAATATTGATTCTTCCAATCCAAGAACATGATATATCTCTCCATATGTGACATCTTTGATTTCTTTCATCAATATCTTACAGTGTTCTGCGTATAGGTCTTTTGCCTCCTTAGGTAGGTTTGTTCCCTAGTATTTTATTCTTTTTGATGTGATGGTAAATGGGATTGTTTCTTTAATTTCTCCTTCTAGTCTTTCGTTTTTAGTGTATAGGAATGCAAGAGATTTCTGTGCATTAACTTTGTATCCTGCTACTTTACCAGGTTCATTGATTAGCTCTAGTAGTTTTCTAGTAGAATCTGTTGGGTTTTCTATGTATAGTATCATGTCATCTGCAAATAGTGACAGTTTTGTTTCCTCTTTTCCAATTTGGATTCCTTTTATTTCTTTTTCTTCTGTGATTGGTGTGGCTAGGACCTCCAAAACTATGTTGAATAAAAGTGATGAGAGTGGACATTCCTGTCTTGCTCCTTTTCTTAGAGGAAATGCTTCAATTTTTCACCATTGAGAATGATGTTTACTGTGGCTTTTTTGTATATGGCCTTTATTATGTTGATATATGCTCCCTCTCTGCCCCCTTCTGGAGAGTTTTTATCATAAATGGATGTTGAATTTTGTCAAAAGCTTTTTCTGCATCTCTTGAGATGATTATATGGTTTTTATTCTTCAGTTTGTTAATGTGATGTATCACATTGATTGATTTACGTATATTGAAGAGTCCTTACATCCCTGGGATAAATCCCACTTGATCATGGTGTATGATCCTTTTAGTGTGTTGTTGGATTTTGTTTGTTAGTATTTTGTTGGGGATTTTGACGTCTATGTTCATAAGTGATATTGGCCTGCAATTTTCTTTTTTGTGTGATATTTTTGTCTGGTTTTTGTATCAGGGTGATAGTGGTCTCTTCGAATGAGCTTGGAAGTGTTCCTTCCTCTACAACATTTTGGAAGAGTTTGAGAAGGATAGGTGTTCACTCTTCTATAACTGTTTGATAGAATTCACCCATGAAGCCATCTGGTCCTGGACTTTTGTTTTCTGGACGTTTTTAAATCACAGTTTCAATTTCAGTACTTGTGGTTTGTCTATTTCTGTTTTTTATTTCTTCCTGGTTCAGTCTTGGAAGGTTACACCTTTCTAAGAGTTTGTTCATTTCTTCTAGATTGTCCATTTTAATGGTGTATACTTCTTTGTAGTAGGCTCTTATGGTTCTTTGTATTTCTGTGGTGTCAGTTGTAACTTCTCCTTTTTCAGTTCTAATTTTATTGATTTGAGTCTTCCTTTTTTTCTTGATGAGTCTGGCTAAAGGTTTATCAATTTTGTTTATCTTCTCAAAGAACAAACTTTTAGTTTCATTGATCTTTGCTATTGTTTTCTTCATCTCTTATTTCATTTATTTCTGCTCTGGTCTTTACGATTTATTTCCTCCTACTAACTTTAGGTTTTGTTTGTTCTTCTTTCTCTAGTTGCTTTAGGTGTAAAGTTAAGTTGTTTATTTGAGATTTTTCTTTTTTCTTGAGGTGATATTTTATTGCTGTAAACTTCCCTCTTAAAACTGCTTTTGCTGTGTCCCATAGGTTTTGGATCATCTTGTTTCAATGTCATTTGTCACTAGGTATTTTTTGATTCCCTCTTTGATTTCTTCAGTGATCCATTGGTTGTTTAGTAACATTGTTTAGCCCCCATGTGTTTGTGCTTTTTACAGTTTTGTTCCTGTAATTGATTTCTAATCTCAAAGCATTGTGGTTGGAAAAGATGCTTGATATGATTTTAATTTTTCTGAAATTTACCAAGGCTTGATTTGTGGCCCAAGATTTGATCTATCCTGGAGAATGTTCCATGTGCACTTGAGAGGAAAGTGTATTCTGCTGCTTTGAGATGGAATGTCCTATAGATATCGATTAAGCCTATGTGGTCTAATATGTCATTTAAGGCTTGTGTTTCCTTATTAATTTTTTGTCTGGAGGATCTTTCCATTGATAAAAGTGGGGTGTTAAATTCCCCCACTATTATTGTGTTACTGTTGATTTCCCCTTTTATGGCTGTTAGCATTTGCTTATATATTGTGATGCACCTATGTTGGGTGCATGTATATTTACAATTGTTATATCTTCTTCTTGGATTGATCCCTTGATCATTATGTAGTGTCCTTCCTTGTCTTTTGTAACAATCTTTATTTTAAAGTCTATTTTATATGATATGAGAATTGCCACTCAAGCTTTCTTTTGATTTCCATTTGCATGGAATATCTTTCTCCATCCCCTCACCTTCAGTCTCTATGTGAAGCGGGTCTCTTGTAGACAGCATATATATGGGTCTCGTTTTTGTATCCATTCAGCCAGCTTATGTCTTTTGGTTGGAGCATTTAATCTATTTACATTCAAGGTAATTATCAATATGTATGCTCTGATTGCCATTTTGTTAATTGTTTTGGGTTTGTTTTTGTAGGTCTTTTTCTTCCCTTCCTCTTTTGTTCTCTCTTTTTGTGGTTTCATGATGCATTTTAGTGTTGTGTTTGGGTTGCTTTTTCTCTTTTGTGTGTGTATCTCTTGTAGTTTTAGGTTTGCTGTTTCTATAAGGTTTTGCTATGCAGTCTATGTATGTCCAAAGTGGTTTTAAGTTGCTGGTCTCTTTCCTGCCTAGAGAAATTCCTTTAACATTTGTTGTAAAGCTGGTTTGGTAGTGCTGAATTCTTTTAGCTTTTGCTTGTCTGTAAAGCTTTTGATTTCTCCATTGAATCTGAATAAGAGCCTTGGTGGGTAGAGTATTCTTGGTTGTACATTTTCCCCTTTCATCACTTGAAATATATCATGCATTCCCTTTTGGCCTGCAGAGTTTCTGCTGAAAAATCAGCTGATAACCTTATGGGGATTCCCTTGTATGTTATTTGTTACTTTTTTCTTGTTGCTTTCAATATTTTTTCTTTGTATTTAATTTTTGTCAGTTTGCTTATTATGTGTCTCAATGTGTTTCTCCTTGGGTTCATCCTGTATGGGACTCTCTACATTTCCTGGACTTAGTGAGTATTTCCTTTCTCATGTTACAGAAGTTTTTGGCTATTATATATTCAAATATTTTCTCAGGCCCTTTCTCTTTCTCTTATCCTTCTGGGACCCCTATAATGCAAATGTTGGTGCATTTAATGTTGTCCCAGGGGTTTCTGAAACTGTCCCCCTTTCTTTTCATTCTTTTCACTTTATTCTGTTCTGTGGCAGTGATTTCCATCACTCTGTCTTCCAGCTCACTTATTCATTCTTCTGCCTCAGTTATTCTGCTATTGATTCCTTCTAGTGCATTTTTCACTTCAGTAACTGTATTGTTAATCTCTGTTTGTTCTTTAAATCTTCTAGCTCCTTGTTAAACATTTCTTGTATCTTCTCAATCTCTGCCTCCATTCTTTCTGCAAGAATTTGGATCATCTTTACTATCATAACTCTGAATTCTTTTTCAGGTAAATTGCCTATCTCCTCTCCATTTAGTTGTTCTTGTAAGTTTTTATCATGTTCCTTTGCTTGCAACATATTTCTCTGTTGTCTCATTGTGTCTAATTTTCTGTGTTTGTGGTCTTTTTTCCACAGGCTCTAGGATCATAGTTCCTCTTGCTTCTGGTGTCTGGCCCCTGGAGGGTGAGGTTGGTCCAGTGGCTTGTGCAGGCTTCCTGGTGCAAAAGACTGGTGCCTGCCCTCTTGTGGCTGGAGCTGGGTCTTGTCCCTCTGATGGGCACAGCCATGTCAAGGTGTGTGTTTTGAGGTGGCTGTGAGTTCAGTATGACTTTAGGCCGTCTATCTGCTGATGGGTGGGGCTGCATTCCTGTCTTTCTGGTTGTTTGGCCTGAGGAGTTCCAGCACTGGAACCTACAGGTTGTTGGGTGGGGCTGGGTCTTCATGACAAAATGTGGACCTCTGGGAGAGCTCGCTCTGATCGATATTCCCTGGGGCTTCTGCTACCAGGGTCCTTGCCCTCATGGTGAACTACAGTTGACCTTCGCTTCCCCAGGGAGCCCTCCAAGACCTCTAGGTAGGTGTAGCATATGTTCCTATGGAGGTACTGCTTTGTGCTGCGTCCCAGTGCACATGAGACCTTGTGTGCACTCTCCAAGAGTGGAATCTATGTTTACCTCAGCCCTGTGAAACTCCTACCCTGAAGCCCTGCTGGCCTCCAAGGCTAAATTCTCTGGGGGTTCTTCCTCCCAATACCAGACCCTCAGACTGTCTTGGAGGGTTATTTTTATGTGGGAACGTACCTGTGTAGCCTGAATGGGTTTAATAGTTTTTGATGTTAGGGCTGTTTTTATTATTGATGTCTGCCACATCTTTCCTTAGTGTTTGCTGGCCCTTAGCTCCTTGATAGGAGGTGTGACTGATTTTGTGGTGACCAAAGCCTGTACTGGATATTGAGCAGGGCCTCCCCTTTACTCTGTGGTTTTCACTGCCCTGTCAGATGTGGGGTGTCCTCTAGTTGTTGGAGTAGAGGTCCCCCAGATCTGTTTCTTAGCTGTATTTCTGATCTTCAGTGTGAAGTAGGCAGGATTGGGGCACTTCCACTGGGAGGGAAGCCACTGAGTATTCCTCCTCTGGAGGTGTTCACCTGTAGGTGTGCTCTACTGTGTCTCCTTTCACCTGTTGTGTGAGCTCTCAGATTACACTGTTGTTGGCACTGCTCTTGGGCCCACCTTAACCATGGGTATGCTGGCAATTGGCTTTGGTGCCTCTCAGACATTGTTTTCTTTTCTTTTTTTTTTTTATTACTTATTTATTTATTTATTGGCTGCATCAGGTCTTAGTTGCGGCACATGAGATCTTTCGTTGCAGCGTGTGAGCTCTTCATTGCGGTGCATGGGCTTCTCTCTAGTTGCAGTGTGTGGGCTTCTCTCTAGTTGCAGCGCATGGGCTCCAGTGTGCATGGGCTCTCTAGTTGTGGCACGTGGGCTCCAGAGCGCATGGGCTCTGTAGTTGTGGCACATGGGCTTAGTTGCCCTGTGGCATGTGGGATCTTAGTTCCCCAACCAGGGATCGAACCAGCATCCCTGGCATTGCAAGACTGATTCTTAACCACTGGACCACCAGGGAAGTCCCTCATATGTTGTTTTCACCAGGCCACTAGTGTAGATCCACTGAAGTCACATCCTAGAACTGCAGTAATCATGGATCTGGACCCACTGTGGGAAATATGGGGGCAGCTCAGACTCTGGCCTGGCCCAACCCTCACACATATGTGCCCACAAAGTCTATAGCTGCTGAAGCTAGACCTGTCTTGGCTGCAGGAGCACTCGTTAGATGTTCTGTAGGTGCTAAGTTTACAAAGCCAGTTGTGGGTGTGTCAATTCATAATTTGCGAAGCTGCAAGGAGACATTTCAGCTTTTCTTCCTTAGTTGTATGGCCCCTGGGATTCAGCTGCAGTTTTCAGCCCCACTTCTGCATGTGGGCCACCCACAGGGATCTGCTCCCGAGGCTGCCCTGGTATACATGAGTCTGCCCCATAGAGGAGGGGGCGCAGAGCTGGTGATGGCTGGGGTCGTGAGAGTGCCCACTGAAGTGGGATGGGGTGCCGCTGAGGAGGTGGTGGCTGCCAGGGTCATGGGACCCCTGACAGTGATGGGTGCATGGGGGAGCTGGTGGCCACGGGCATGAGAGAGCCAGCCGTGGTGGGGACAGGGCATGAGGGGGGTAGTGGTCGCTGTGGGTGCAAGAGAACTGGCCCTGGCAGGAGCCCTTCCTAGTGCCCAGGGAGGCAGGGACCTGCTTGTGGGGAGAGAGGCTGCGCATCCCTCAACAATAGTGCTTTTCTTCTATGGCAGTCGGGGTTTCCTCCACATGAATTCCTAGTTCCGGATTTCCTCACTCCCGTCCCCTCAGGCTGTCTCCTTGCAGCCAGCAGTCCTCTCCCCAGGTTTGCTCTCCAAACCCCATGTTCCAGCACTCAGCCCCCATCCACACAGGCAGACATACCTCTTAGGCTGGGGAATGCAGGGCTGTTGGCACGGACCATCTGTGTAGGTCTCATTCTGTCCTGCCTGCCACAGATTGGTGGCTGCTCTCTCCTCCGATAGCCCCCGAAGCTACACTTCTGTCCCAGCTGATCTCCCTGTGGGTGAGCAGGCTTCACCAGATGCAGGAACCTGTCCTCTCCTTCAGCTTCGCCTCCTCTCTAGGGGCACAGGTCCCATCACGCTTCCTCTCCTCTTCCTTTTCCCTTCTTATTTCTTTCATCCTACCCAGTTATGTGGGGATCTATCTTATCCTTTTAGGAGTCCATGTCCTCTGCTAGTGTTCAGCCAGTGCTCTGTGAGAATTGTTCCATTTGTAGATATATTCCTGATGCATTTGTGGGGAGAGATGAACTCCACTTTCTCCTACTCCTCCACCATCTTGACTCCTCCCTGATTGATTTTCTTATGTTGAACCACCCTTGCATTCCTGGGATAATTCCTACTTGGCCATAGTGAATATCCTTTTAATGTGCTGTTGGATTTGACTTGCTAATATTTTGTCAAGGATTTTTGCATCTATATTCATAAGGGGCATTTGTTGAGAATTTTATTTCCTTATATCTTTATCTGGCTTTGGTATCAGGGTATTTGGCCTTATAGAATCATTTAAGAAGTGTTCCTTTTCCTTGAACTCTTCGGAAGACTTTGAGAAGGATTGATATTAATTCTTTTATAAATGTTTGTTAAAACTCACTGTTGAACCCCTTTGGTCTAAGACTTTTCCTTTTTGGAATGTTTTCAATTACTGATTCAATCTGTTTACTTGTAATAGGTCTGTTGAGTTCTTCTATTCTTTTTTTTTTTTTTTTTTGCAATATGCAGGCCTCTCACTCTGTGGCCTCTCCCGTTGCAGAGCACAGGCTCCAGGCGCGAAGGCTCAGTGGCCATGGCTCACGGGCCCAGCCGCTCCACGGCATGTGGGATCCTCCTGGACCGGGGCACAAACCCGCGTCCCCTACATCGGCAGGCGGACTCCCAACCATTGCACCACCAGGGAAGCCCTAGTTCTTCTATTCTTGAGTCTGTTTAGGTAATCCGTGTTTTTCAAGAAATTTTTTCATTTGTACTAGATAATCTAACATGTTGACATACAATTGTTCATAGTATTTTCTTATAATCCTTTTTATCTCTATAAGGTAGGTATTATTGTCCCTATGCTCATTTCTGATTTTAATTATTCACATCTTCACCCTTTCTGTTTTGTTTTGGGTCTGTTTTTTGTTTTGTTTGTTTGGTTTTTTGCCTTGTGCTTTGTCAAGTTTATTGATCTTTTCAAAGAATGAAAGTTTGCTTTCATTGGTTTTCTCTATTGTTTTTCTATCCTCTATTTTGTTTATCTCCTCTAGTCATTATTATTTCCTGCCTCCTGCTAGGCTTGGGTTAGTTTGTTCTTCTTTTTGCTAGTTCCTTAAGGTGTAAAGTTAGATTCTTGATTTGAGATTTTCTTCTTTTTTAAGAACCATTGTACAATTATATGGGTTTTGATAAATGCATATGTCTTATATCCATTGAGGTGATAGTGGTATCACTAAATCCCTCATCTGTCCTTGGGGTGATAGTAAGATCTCTTGGTTCTCCATCTGTACATTCAGGTGATCATGGTATCACTTGAATCCTCATTGTACCTTTGGTTGAGAGTAGTATCATTTGGTTCTTTATCTGTGCATTAGGGCTATGCAAGATCTCATTACTTAGTTTAGGGTGCTATAACATTGTACTCTCCAAACCACATTACTGTCTTGAAGCAATTTTATAAGTGGGAGAGACATTTCCCACAAAGAGACAATGGCCTTAATATTAAAACCTATGACATCATAATCCTGATAGCCCAAACACCCGACTCAAGTCCATTTACATGACAGTAAATTCATCTTGTTCTGGAGATTGCCTGTGGGACATCGGTTGACAATCTACAGATTTTTACAAGTAGCCACAAGTCAGAGGTATACAAAATAAATTTTGCTGGTGGAAAATCATGGTTCAGGGAGGGGATCGAATCTCAGAAGTGTCCTGCTGCTGCACAGCACCCAGAAGCACCCCAAGGACAATGACTCTGGAATTTCAGTTGAAGGTGTTGGTCTGAGGAAGCAGGGTGAAAGCCCTGCTGTGTGAACTTGCACTTGTTACCTGTCTTTGGTGAGCTGCCTACCTGTTCAGTGTTTCTAGAAAACAGATGCAATTTCATTCTAGGTGAACACATCAGCACCCCTGCCCCTTGACTTTGAAGTCACATCCTGGGGAGCCCTCCCTGGCAGGACCTGGAGCTCCTCTGGTTCCAGCAGCCCCTTGCACACCTCACTGTGTGGGGCTGCCTATTTGCAAGTCCAACATCCCCCCAGACTGGGAGCTGGGGTCTCCATGAGAGCCACAGCCCAGCCAGAGGCCGATCGGGTTCTTTCCCCCATAGTGTAAGAGACAGATTGCTGGGAGCTGTAGCTGCCTCCCATGGAGCCCGGCCAGCCAGGCCTCAGTGGAGGTTGCATAGGGGCTGGACACTGACTGTTCAGTAGCTGACTTTCCAGTTGACACCTCTTCTGAGTCAAGGATACTCGCCAGCTAGATCCTGATCTGCCCACTCCTGGCTGTGTGACCCGAGGCAGTGATGCTTCCACTTTGACCTCAGACCCCCCCACAACCTGCAAAATGGGGTCAATAATGATGTAAGACAATGCACTGGAAGTGTTTAGTGCACAAGAGCTTAACGACCATCAGCCCCCACTGAAGCCTGCTGGGAGAAGTGCAGGGAGGGAGCCCCGCTCCAGGCCAGGCTGAGAAACAACCCTAGTCTCTCCAGGGACCAGGCCTTGTAGACATTGGGCTGCAGGGGTCCTAGGTGGTGTGTGCAGTGGGACAGACCCTGGCTCCAGTGTGGCCTCTGCCCCTGGCTCTGTGGCCGCTCTGCACCTCAGTGGTCTCAGCTGCTGTGTTTACCTTGCAGACCCTTATTGGTGGGGCAGCAGATGATCAGTGTTCCCACTTTCCCTCTGTTTTGCACACGGTAATAATCATAACAGTAGTAGTCATGGCCAGCCAGCCTCACACAGTGCTGTCCAGATTCCAGGCCCCACTTTGAAGCCCCTTAACACATGTTATTTTACTTAATTGGCACAAACCCTATGAGGCAGAAGCAGATATGTTTTCATTTTCAGATGAGGACATGGGCTCAGGGAGATGAAGGCCCTTGCCTGGGGTCTCACAGCTACCACTTTTGAGCCCCTGGGGCCAGCAGAAACATTGTTCACACCTTGGTCCCTCAGTCAGCAACAAATATGAAGATCCAGATGAAGAAAATCAGCCTTGGAGAGGTCAGGAGACCTCCCCATGTGGGGCCAGAGAGAACAGATGGGAGTGATTGGCTGGGACTAAAGCTGGAAACCCATTCTACGGACTGCAGAAAAGAGCCATCACTGCATTCAGGCTGCTGGGGGTCTCATGTGGTCAACCCCATGGCAGTAGCAGTAGCTATAACGGTGACAGCAGCTCCTGCACCTGCCATGTGCTGACCCAGCACAATTCTGAAGTCTCTCTCAATGCCTGCACTACCTCCAGGGACAATATCCTCAGGCCCAGTCTCCCCTTGCCCTATGATGGGTCCACTCTGAGTCTATGGGGTGAGTGTGCCTGATGGGGAAAGTCTGAGGCATGTGTGCTGGGTAAGACCCACGGTTGGGAAAACAGGTGTGGGGAGGGCACTGCCTCCCTGGCCTGTCCCTCTGTACCAGCCCTGTGTTCTCACATGGGGAATAGCAAGTCCCAGGCCCAAGTTCACACCCTGACCCTCCCACTTGCTGTGTGAACTTGGCCACCCACTTCACATCTCTGTGCCTTGGTTTTCTCATCTGGGGGGGCAACACAGCTCAAGTAAAACTGCCATGCCACACCAGGGGCTCAGTTACTGTGGGCATCTGTTAGCTATTATGGACCTGATTTCAGAGGGCTGTGACAGGCCCATGGTCACATAGTAGGCAGATGGTAGACCAGGAATCTTGCCCAGGTCAATCTAGAGTGATCATAACTCCCTTTGATCCAGGCCAGACCAACTGTGTTCAAAGTACTTTGTATAGTTTACATTATGTAATCCTTACAATGGACTGAATTGTGTCCCCAAAACCATTTGTTGAAGCCCTAACCCCCAATGTGATGGTGGTGCTAGAGGTGGGGTCTTTGGGAGGTAATTGGGTTTAGATGAGGTCATGAGGGTGGGACTCTCATGATGGGATTAGTGCCCTTATAAGAAGAGGAAGAGACAGGAGACCAAATACATGATCCCAGGAAAGGCCATGTGAGCACATAGCAAGAAGGCGGCTGTCTGAAACCTGGAAGATGATCTTTACCACAACCTGACCATGCTGGTTCTCTGATTTCAGACTTTAGCCACCAGAACTGTGAGAAATAAAGTCTGTTGTTTAAGCTCCCTGTCTGTTGTATCTTGTTATTGCACCTGAGCTAAAACAATGCTTGTAACAAGTCTTTGAGGTAGGTATAATTTTTTATTTTCATTTATTTTATATTTTTTACTGTTAATTTTATAGATAAGAAAACTGAGGCACAGGAGAGAAGCAGACATTGGCCCTGGTTGCACTGCTCATAAGCGTGGAGCCGGGGACTTACACCGAGGCCATGCATCCTGGCTCTGGTGTCCATGCAGTGCACGCTTGGAGAACAGAGTTGCTGACCCACGTTGACAATAGAGTTTAACCATGCTCGCTAGTGCAGGTTTGGCAAGTGAGTTAGAAAGAGGCACTAATGCTTGTTAAATTAATGGATGTTAAATATTTAAAATGTAAATGATTAAGAGTGAATCATGCACGTTTACGAGTGGAATTGTCATCAGGAATGGAGAATGCTTTTGGGGCTGGGGGTTCCAGCCTAAGCTCTGAGTAAATGGCTGTTGTCTGAGCCTTGGTCCCCTTGCCCATAAGATGAGCATCTGACATCGCCCCATAGACATGAGGTAACAGCTGGACGAGCTGGTGGGGGAGGCACCACAGCACTGGCACACAGCCCTTGAAAACTGTGACTGGCAGTGATATCCCCTGGCCCGATCCCTCCTCATCATCTCTTCTAGGCTGCAGCCCTGGAGGCCTGAGTGTACCAGGACCTGGGTTGTTTGGGTGTGGGGAGGCCTGCCCCTCTTCCTTCCTAATGGGGGTACTTTGTTCTGGAGAAAACAGCCAGTTGGCTGCCCCATGGGGAACTTGTAGCTTTAGCTGACTCTGGCCCCCATCCTTCCCTCTTGGGGTTCCAGAAATCTTCCTAATGCAGTCCAAATCCCACCCCACCCCTCTACCTACTCACCTGACCCTTTTCCCACCTGCAACTTGACCACCCCCACCCTAGGACCCTTCAAGAACATCTTCCTTTCTGGCCACTCTTCGCCCCTCTGTGCTCCTGTAGATCTCTCACCAGACCACCTGGTTCATAGCCCACTGCCTGTGGCATATCTAACGCCCTACATGTGTGACCCTGGAAGTCCCCTCCCTCCTATAGCCCACATTTCCTACCTGTATGATGGGGCTGACAATGAAAATACCTTCCCGAGTTACTTCAGCCTCACAGAGGCCTGCAAAGTGGTGGGAGGCTCTTGGAAGGGGAGAGTTCCCTGCTGTGTGACCCTGGGCAAGCTAGTGAACCTCTCTGTGCCTCAGTCTCCTCCTCTTGTAAAGTGAGGGTGATGGGAATGCCTACCTCACAGGGATTTTCTGAGGATTAAATGAGCTACTACACATAAACTGGGCCCAGTGTCAGCAAGTAGCAGGTGCTACGTAAGTATTTGCTTTTATCTGGTTGTGGCTGATTAGCTCTGGGAAGAGGGAATGTCAGGATTTACCTCCTCTCCCTGGACCACACTCAGAAATGGGTAGTCGCTATTTCTCACTCAACAGGGAGCCCAAGTGCCCAGTGTCTGTCTGCCAACAGAAGGGCAGCCTCCTGGGCCTGCCTGGCCCCTAGTCACCCTGTCCTGGCATCTGGGCCACCCTCTCCTCGGTGGTGAGCGTCCTAGGCCACAACTTCCCAGCCCCCTCCCCTGCACCCAGCAGTGCCCCGCATTCATCCTCCACTCAGCCTCGGGGCCATACCTGCTCTGGGATTTGGAAGAGGCGACCTCACTCTGGACTTTGGGCTCAAACACCGTCCTGCAGTGACCAGCTGGGCAAGCTCAGCCAACCCTCCCTCAGAGCACCAGTCTCCCTCTGCCGATGGCCTTGCCAGTCCCAGGGTGGAGTGACCCACCAACTTCACACAGTAGGCACTCACACCGGACAATCACCAGCAGATGTGTTGTTCCCACCTCCCTGGTCTCCTGCCCTCCTGCCCTTGTGCCCCTTCCCCACCCTGCCCCTGCGTGTCCCCTCTGCCATGGGGAGCGGCTGGTGGTTGTGTCTGAGTAATTTAGGCCCCTGTTTAAGGAGAGGAAGCAATAATAGCAGCCGTAATTGTCCAAATTACTGCTGCCCCTTCGAGCATGACATCTGCCTGATGACGGCGGATGGAAACCTGACCCAGGCAGTGGGTACTGTGTGGCCTGGGGAGCAGAGTCCCAAGTGCTGGCCCTGCTAGGCTGGTGGAGCACCTGGCCTGGACCCCTCAGCCTCTGCAAAAGGGGAGAGCCCACCTCATCTCAGGGCGGGGGTGGCGGGGTGGTAACCACACAATAAGTCAACAAATGCTTACTGAGCACCAGCTATGTGCAGGGCCCAGCTCAGGGCACAGGCCAGGCCAGCACGGCAGCCCTTGAGACCCTGGCCTCCAGATCAACATAGAGGGAGAGCTGATGCAGCTGTGAGCCCCGGCGGGGCATGCCCACTCCTTCCAGAGAGTCGATGTCTCCTTGTTTTTGGAGTTTCCTTTTTGAGAATGTGTGAGGGGATGGGGTGAGAGGTGGGGGCCAGGGTCAGAGGGAACTGTGGGACCCATTAGGGATGGTGTGCTTGGGAGTCTCGGGGTCAGAGGAAGCTTTGGGCCTGTTGCGGGGGTCTTCCAGGCCCAGGCTGACTGGAGGGTGAGCAGGCTTCAGCTGGGGAGAGGGTCCAGCAGTGGGGAGAGGAGGGAGGAGGTTGGCAAGGGCAGATGGACAAGTGGATGAGGCTGGAGAGGAAGGAAGAATCTGATCATGATGGGTAAATGCGCCAGGCTGTCAAAGTGGGTTTTGCTACTGTCTGTGTTTAGCAGGGTCTTGATGTGATTCAGCAAGCACTGCAGAAACCGCGAAGGCTCCCCTGCACAGAGTGGTGGGAACAGGAAGGCTGGGGCCTGCACTGGGGAAAGAGGGGTGGTGGCCATGGGTGGACAGGTGCTCGGACTTCAGGGCTATCCCACCCTTGCTCTTGGCCCCACTTGTGCCTCCCAAGTTTTCCACTGTGATGAGGGGTCCCCAGCCTCCCATTTGTTCAGCCAGACTGCTGGTGTTCTCCAAGAAGCTGACATGTAAGGCCTTTATTTGGGGGCTGACTCCAGGAAACACCAGTAGGGTGGGGAGGTACAGCAGGGAGGGGACAGTGACAACCAAACATGTGGCGTCACACTTAGCCAATGTGGGCAGGAGCTCCAGTGCCACTGTGGACTGTGCCCCCACCGGGTGAGGACGCAGTCAGTGTCCAGTGCTTCCCAACAGGAGGGCTGCTCGGACATCCTCTCACTTGCCCTTCCCGCCCACACAGGTTGGAGACCCACAGACCAGAGAATAGAGACTGCTTTGGGGAGGTCCTGGATGGGGGAGAGGTGGGGTATCTGTCATTTGGTACATTGAACTGTCATTTGTATTCTGAACTATATATTGAGTTATCTATTAAAAATTAAGGACAAACAAGACAGCCCCTCTTCACCTCTTGCTTTGATCTCTCCCAAAGGCCAGAGACACCTGAGGTATCTGGAATCCAGGTCAGAGATGCCTGGTGTACCTGGCATTCAGAAAGGCAGTGTGGGGCTCTGCTGTTACCGAGGTCACTCAATCGTGACCTCCCTGGAGGACACAGGGCATGAATATGGCCGAGATGTCTGACCCTCCCCTCAGAAGGATCTGAGGGTCGGCGGGCCCAGGAGCCCCTGGTCATGAGATTTCATGGGTCTACAGCCTTAAAAATGTTAGAGAGAACCTGAGCATGGCTAAGCACTGAGTCATCAAGCAAGGACCCACTGCCATTTGTTATTACAAAGAGCAGGAGTCTCAGAACCCTAAGCAGTACTTTCCAAGAAAGGACAGGGTAATGTATTTGGGGTTTGCCAGGGGAACCATCTCCCCTGGCTTAAGGAGAAAGGAGTGGGCCAGTCCAGGGCTAAGCCAGGAGATTGCTTCAGGCCCAGCAGTCCCTGTGACATCCCGCTTCCCAGCTCCATCCCACTGGGTTGTCTCCACACTCAGGCAGGATCCTCACGCTCCCCCAGGCCCCTCCTGTCTTTGCAAAAGCTCAGACTCACTGAAAAGATGGAGCTGGGTGTCCTGAGGTCTGAGAGGAAGGAACCAAAGGTGGCTTTGGGGCAAGGAGAGAAGAAGGTGAGAGTCTAGGAGACGGGGTGGTGAGGACCCTGCACCCAGCCCTGTAGGAGCTGGGAGCCTCTCTCTCTTATCCAGATGGCCAGGCCAAGGGGGCAGGAACCATGAGCTTCTCAGGGGTCAACAGAGGGTCAGTGTCCCCCAACTAAGGACTAGAGGGGCCTTGGCACCCCTGCTGCTGAGCCTGGCCCAGGAGGTGGGGCTCAGCACGAGGCTCAGGATGGTAAGAAAAAGCTAAAGAACATGCTATTTCTTCCTCTCTGAATGGCTTATAACCAACCTCTGCATCTGCTTTCTCAGAAAACTCTTGAGTTCCACGTGGTACCTTGCCTGGCACCTGGAGAGGCAAATCAGTGCTATTGATCAAATACGAAATCATTTCTGATTTCCTTTTCCAGACGGCTTCTTTATGCATTAAGAAGGTACTTCGTGTTTGCCGGCCAAGGGGCAAAGAATTCTATACCTAGAGCCAGATGCACACATGTTTGAATCCAAAATCCCACCCCTTTGCTATCTTGAGCAGATCTGTTCACTTCTTATGCCTCAGTTTACCCCTCCAGAAAATGGGAATTTGATGCTGGGGTTGCAAGGCTGCCGTGAAGGCATGATGAGTCCACTGGCCTTGCATGGGCCTCAGGCTCTTGCTGCAGGGCACGGCCCTACAGCAGCAGGCCTGGGGGCCTCCCCTCTGTGGGTCCACTCACTACCGCCCCTGCAGCCTGTTGCATGTTACCTGACCCTTATGTTCAGGGGTGGCCTGGGGATTGCCTGGAGCTGCAGGGTCACAGGCTGGTGGACTAGGAGGATGCGAAGACATCAGGATGGAGGGCAGGCTGAGCAGGCCCCAGGTGCTGGCTAGAGAGAGGGCACCAGGCCTGCGAGGCTGAACGCTGAGTACAGGAGGGCCTGCACTCAGGCCTCTGAGCCTCTGCATTGGGAGCAATGGCATTGCTCGGCTGGGCACCATGAGGAAGTTGGGCTTTCCTCAAACCTGAACTCAGGTAGTCACTTGAGGCTCTGCGAGGGGTGCTCTGCCTCCCATTAACCCAGTTGTAGACCCCACCCCACATGCCGCATGCCCCCCAGAGACATGGCTCTGAGCAGATTAGCAAGTCCCCAAAGTCGCAGGCACGTTGTCCTAATTCCTTCAAAGGACGGGGTGCTGAGGCAGACTCGGTTGGAAAGGGGGCCCTGAGCCGTGCCCAAGCCTCCGACCCCTGTACTCCCTCTCAAGCTTGGAACCTGCTAAAAGCAGCCGCTTCCTCAGGCCACTTGCTAAAAGCCCCAGGTCCTTCCGGCCGCGCAGCAGCTGGGGCCTCAAGAAGAGCATAAAAATGTCTGGATGACACTTTTCACCTTTATTATATACAGAGGCCCCTCATCTCCTGCCTTTCAAGAGGGCCTCTTCGATGGGCTGCTGCGGGGGCGGCCACTCAGAGGCCGTTTATCTGCAGGGAGGAATGTCTGTAAGACCCGTGGCAGAATGGAGCCTCCTTGGCCCATCCATCACCACCTGCCTGGGAGCCCCTCGCTGTGCTGTGTAGTGGGGGAGCCTGGGAGAGGCAGAAGCCTGCCCGGGCCTGTGTCTAGCCCCAGGAGGGGGGTTCATGCAGCCTGACGCCAGGGGCTCCCAGCCTGCCTGGGTCCAATTTAGGCCAGGCCTGCCTCTGGGAGCAGGGGCATTAGAAGTGAGCCAACCCAAGGGAGTGAGATCTTTGCCCGCTCAGCCCAGCTGGGGAAGAGCCAGGGGAGATGGAGGTCCAGAGCAGGGCCAGGCTGGAGAGCAGTGAGGGACCTTCACGGGTGTGGCATTGAGCATGCAGGGCTCTGAGTGCCAGGTAGAGCCCAGGTCCCTGGGGCCAAGACACTTGCCAGGGTGCTACACATACTCACATGGGGAGCGTCTCTTCAGTGTCCCAGCCTGGAACCCAGCTCTGTTTTGTACAAAAACGTAGAGTGTCTTGTTCATGGTTCTGATTTCTGAATTTTCCAAGAACGCAATGCCTGTGTGACCTAAGGGGCTGTCACACTGCCTTTCATAAAGCATTCCCAGGTGCTGCTCGCCTTTGTAGGAAACTGCAAACCAGAGTGTGCCTGGCTCTGAGGGCCCACCCAGACCCTCCCCATCCTGCCCAGCATGCCCTTCACAGCTGCATCATGCAGATGTGTGTTCATAACCAAGCGGCTACCCCCAAATTTCACATAGATAACAACAGTGTTGGCAGTCCACGCAGCTGAACACTCTCTTCACTCCAGTTTGTACTTGCGGCATCATGCGCCATCTGGGTGCCTCCTGGTGGTGCGTGGTGTAGCCACGCCTCCTACACATTTGTATGTTAAAACATACATTTAAAAACATTAGATTAATTTCCTTTATGTCTCCTTCCATTGCAGATGAGGCATTATACGGAGGTTTGAAATGAGGTGTTTGTGGAGGTTGTGTTGTTTACTGATTGTATCCCAGGATGGTAATGGTTGCCACGAAATACATCAGGAGCTGGGGTGCTGGCTGTGGCCAGGCAGGTGGTGTCTGCTGAAGGTCCACAGCCTCCTCCCCATGGCTGTGCTCCCTAGGCAGTTCTTGGGCCTTGGCAGACGATGGCCATGGCAGTGCCCACACATCTGTCCTGTGCCTCCTGAGTCACTGGTCCCAGCTGTGGTGTCATCCCCCATTCACCCACACCAGAACTGCAGCCCCCCAGCAGATTACCACACCAGTTCCGTAGTCTGTAAAAGGAGATGCGTTCACAATGCAAATGAAGCCTATGGGTGTTCCATCTGGGCGGAGGAAACAGGAGCCACAACAGCCATGATAACATGGCCCTTGGATGCTGACACACGCTGCCCGCTGGCTCACATGCTAAACAACATTTTGGTGCACCTGTTATGTGTCAGACCCTGTTCCAGGTAGAAGACACACATGTAAGAGAATCAAGCCCAAGTCCAATGCCATACGCTGATGTCCCAGAAGGAGTATCTAGACAGATAACAGACCATTTTGGAGAGAGAAAGAGAGCTGTGAAGAGAGTAATACAGGTCATGGACTGGCATACAGAGGGCTCTAGCTCAGATGGTCCAGGAGGGCTTCTCGGGGTAGTTGTTGTTTGTCAGAGTTGTGTGACATGTACCGGAGCTGGGATTCACACAGCACTCAAGTCAATCGTGGAGAGCAGCAGCTGTTCTTCTATCTGGGTGCTGGGCTGGGGGTTCTGCCGTGTCTCACGGGCACAATGTGGCTGCCAGCACTCTAGACAGTAAGTGCACACAGGACCACAGCAAAGGCAGGGATGTGGAGTATATGCGAGGGAGGCTGAGAGTGGCAGTTGGAAAGGTCCCTCTCATCTTCTCAGGGAGGATAAGTCCTCTCAGACACCTCTTCTCCAGGGAGCTCTCTCTACATCTCATTGACGAGAACTGCGAGAACTGACTGCGCTCTCCTGCCCTGCTTCACTGCAAAGTGAAGTGAGGGTCTGGCTCTTTCTCACTTACTGTGAGAGTGGAGGGAGAGAGGTGGGGCTAGGTGTGGGGGGTCAGCTAGCCTGTCCCATAGCAGGACTTCTCAGAACCTGCTCCTCTCTCTCCCTCCCTCCTTTCCTATCAATCTATCTATCTATCTATCCATCCATCTATCTATCATCTACCCATGTATCTCTCTATTTGTCATCTCCCTCACTAGACTCTAGCTGAGCCATCCTTTTCACCGTTCCTTGAACCTCCCCAGGCTGGCCTTGTCCCCAGGGTCTTTGTATGTGCTGTTCCCCAGAGCACTCTTCCCCACATGTCTGTCCATGTAGCCCCCTCCCCACCCCCTCAGGTCTTTGTTCAGAGCCCTTTTCTCAGCAAGCCCCCTCCCCATCCAATCCCAACACTCTCCCAGGGTCACCCTGGGCATAACCACAACATGCTGCTCCCGCTTGTGCTCCCAGCATGGAGCCTGGCACGTGGTAGGTGCCCGAGAATTCATTCATTCCTTTATCCATTGATTCAAGAAACACTGATTAGCGATGACAGGGGAGGTGGAGGTCATTAAAATCCCTCAAGAGCTCTGCGTCTGGTGCGGAAGACAGCCTTGTAAACAGACCATCACAGCCGTGAGGTAAGTGCTGGGATGGGGGTGGGGGCGGGGGGCAGAGAGGCTGCCACGTGAAGCCCAGTGAGCTGAAATGGACTCACACTGGCTCAACGCAGAGGTGGGTGCACCCCAGGTGCCAGGCCGGGAGGCAGGAGGGGACTCTTCTGTGCCTGGTGCAGGGCTGTGGCGACGAGCCGGTGGGAGTGGGTGGGTGTACCTTCACCTCTGTTTTTCCCTATGTGCAGAGATACTCAAGGTGGCACTGGCCTTGTCCAAGGTGCCAGAGTGCCCGCATGAGGCAGATGGGCCCTGGCACGTGTCTGTGGACGACCATTTAGTGGCGAGCCTCCAGCTCAGGTGTACCAGGTGCATTCCCGGCCTCCCCTCCTCTCCAGCTCCCTAAGCCCTCTGTTTACACAAGCAGCAGCAAGCAATACAAATCACCTGCCTCCACTAATGGACGGCCCTGCCTGCTGAGGCCCCTGACAGCTGCGAGATGCTTTCGGGAAAAGCTTTTGACATTAGGGTGCAATCTCCCGCTCAAAGCCCCCGCCCCCACCCCCAGCCTGGCTGCTGGCGGCACAGTAAGTGCAGACTCACACAAAGGACGCTTCGAGAACAGAACACCGCAGGAGGATCTGGTTCTGGAGGCACCAGCGTTGTCTTTTTCCTGTGGACATGGATGTCAAGCAGCCCCACCCACACAGAAATGCTCCAACTACACCCTCTGCTGTTCTGAGAGGACAGGGAAGCCACGTGTACCCAGCTGGTTCAGTCCCAGCTCTGGCAGTATGTGGTCCTGGGGCCCTGGGAGGGTCGCGCAGGGCACGGCACATCAGTTCAGGTGGCACGAGTGTGGGGCATCCTGAGGGGGGTGGAAGGCGGCATGCCTTCCCAGTCCTCTGGAAACCTCTGGCTGGCTCTAAGAGCAAGCCCCCATACACCAATTTCTAGACTCCAAGCCGTGGAAGGCAGCGGGTCTGGCTAAAATTTGAAACCACTCTTTGGCTCCTATTGTCTTCATGTTCCTAGTTATGCTTCCATGGATGGGTTTTACGGTGGTGGCAAAACGTCTCCTTTGAAGTAAATTATTCTGAGGAAAAGAAGGCACATCATGGAGAGGAAATTACTTGTGCCACAGTCAAGGTGACCCGAGCCATGGCTGAGGCCGAAAGGGGTGCATGAGACATCAGTCAGTGGGCTGGGGTCCACACCTGGTTTGGGGCCCTGGTTTGTCCAAAGACCCAGCAGAAGGTCCAGCCCCTTACCTTTGTGCTGGCTGTGGGCTGCTGGCCCTGAGATCCCTCCCTCACTCTCCCTTGCCCCGAACTCCATCTCCAGCAGGAGCAAAGGAGCAGTCCCCTCCCATCTCTGCTCAGCACTGTCCTACAGGTGTCCCGCCAGCCAGGTGGTGGGACTTCCAGCAGGCACTGATCTGCAGAGAGACCTCTCACCTCCTCCATCACCTGCACAGCCAGTTCTCTGCATTAGAGACCCTCTCTTCTAAACACCAGTGGAGCTTCCTGCTACCCGGGTTCCACCTCTGACTGTGAGCTGAGACATAGTTTCTCCCTGGCCCTGCTGACCTCTAATCTCCAGGACGCTGTGGAGCCAACACACATATACTTGTCCCTCCCAGCAGGTCCCCACGGCATTGCCTACTTGCTGGGCTGTCCTGTCCTGCAAGTTCAGTCTCTAGGCCTTCCACCTAACCTGAGGGCCACCCTGGGATTTGGGCTCCCTCCGATTTCCGTGGGTGCTTGTTTGATGTAAAGATGTGGACATAGCACGGAAACGCCCTAACACCAGGGCCAACCCCAGTGAAGCCACTCACTCACCAGATGGCCTCTGCCTCCTTCTACACCTTGGCTCTCCCTCCAACCCTAAGACATGTCACCTGGTGAAATGGCGTTGCCAGGAGCACCCACATGCACGCAGCTTTTTACTTTTTAAATAATTTCTGTAGGAAAAATATTCCCAAGAGGGGGTTACTTTGCCAAAGGATATGAGCAATTGGGGGGCTGATTCAAATGCTTTTAATGTCTCATTTGCAAATGGTTAAACATGCTAGACCCACTTATCCTCTTGGGATCTGATGAGCAATTTTTCCCTTTATTTATTAACCACAAGTGGGCTGGTCTCTCTGTTACAAAATTCCAAGCAGTCATTAATTATTCCCAAAGACTGTAGGGTTTTGAAGGAGGTTTGGAGCCAAATGGTGGAGGAATCCATACTCCATCATGAAATTTGTTGGCCCCTCACCCACCTGATGGAAACTTGGGGCCAGAATGAGAAAGGCAGGAAAGGCTTTGAGACGCTGCCTGGTGCCAACTCAGATAATTACATTTTGTATAACACCTGTATCGAGATATAATTCACACTTCATAAAATTCACCCCTTTTAAGTGTACAATTCAGTGACTTTTAGTATTTAGAGTCATGGAACCATCACCAGTAATTCCAGAACATTTTCATCACCCCAAAAGGAGACCCCATATCTCTTAGTAGTTACTCCTAATTCACCCTCCCCCCTCCCCGCCCCCGACAGGGCAACCAGTAATCTCCTTTCTGCCTCTATGCCTTTCTCTATTTTGGACATTTCATATAAATGGATCCTATAATTTCTGGTCTTTTGTGACTGGCTTCTTTCGCTCAGCATAATGTCCTCAGGGTTTATCCATGTTTCAATGCTTCATTCCTTTTTATGACTAAATAATATTCTGTTGTGTGGATGAACCACATTTGCTTACACACTCATCTGTTAATGGACACTTAGGTTATTACCATTTTGGGTTGTTAGGAAAAATACTGCTTGAACACTTAAGTACAAGTTTTTGTGTGGATACGTGTCTTCAATTCCCCTGGATATATATGTAGAAGTGAACCTCTGGGCCATGTGATAACTACTTTTAACACTTTGAGGAACCACCAGGCTATTTGCAAAAGCAGTCACACAATTTTCTACCCTGACCAGCAATGAGGGTCCCAATGTCTCCACATTCTCGCCAGCACTTGTTATTATCTGTCCTTTTGTGCTTAGCTGTCCTAGCGGGTATGAAGTGGTATCTCACTATGGATTTGATTTGCATTTCCCTCATTGACAAATGATATTTTGCCTTTTTATTTTAGCTATAAGAGTTCTTTGTGTATATTGGATGTGATTGGATGTGATTTGGATGTGATTTGCAAAGATTTTCTCCGATTCTGTTGTTGTATTTTTACCTTCTCGATGGGGTCATTTGAAGGGCAGAAATTCTTGATTTCGATGATGTCCAGTTCAGCTATTTCTCTTTTGTTGCTTGTGCTTCTCATGTTCACATCTAAGGAACCATTGTCAGATTGAAGGTCACAAAGGTTTTCTTGCGTTTTCTTCAAAGAACTTTATAGTTTTGTCTCTTACACTTGGGTCTTCGATCCATTTTGAGTTAATACTTGCATATGTGGGTCTGTACATTGTTCTTTGAAACAGGTACTTTTTCATGCCAACTCCCTGGAGTTAGTACTTTCTGAGGAATGCTCGTGAGGCCTGGTTTTATGTTTCTCCATCATTCACGATACTTCTGGGTTTTAGAAGATGCCTAGCCATGAGGAATGTGACATCACATCCATTATCCCCTCCCTTCCCCACCACAGCCCCGTATGAGCATGTTAAGTAATCCCACTTCATGGTGTGTGTGTCGGGGGGGGGTGGGAACTGAGGCTCATGAACAGGGAGGAAGTCACCTGTCCAGAAGAACAGAGTGAGGTGAACCCATATTCTTTCCTCAAACCCTCCTGCCACTCCTCCCAACGAAAAGTTCTGCTCTGGAGTGGGGAAACCTCCTTACCTACCTGAGTCTTCTTCCTCAGAAACCCCTATCTCCTGACTACTTGGGATTGTTTGAATTACAGACAGTGATGGAGGGCTGGATTTCCCACATTCTCTGTTTATTAAACCAACAGTCTCATTTGTTGAATGGAAGGAAGGGGGAAGGAGGAAAGGAAGGGAGGAGGGAATGGAGGAGGGAAGGAAGGAAGGAGGTTACTTCCTTAAAGCAGGAGTTGAGCTCCCCCTGGTCCCGAGTACAGCATCAACACGAGAACATGAGTTAAACCACACAACAGGTTTATCTGGGAAAAGCCCTCTGTCCACATGCACAGGACCTGGTGACCAAGTCTGCAGGCACAAGCAGACAGCCCAGTGGTTGTGTGGGATGGCTGAGCCCAGGAGCCCTGGCTGGGCTCATAGTTGGTGATCGTGGCAGCCGTGTGCCCCATGGGGCTCTGTGCCCATCTGTCATGCTCTGGCTGGATGGGACCCTCAGGTCTGACAGGCTAAGACTCTAAGTGCTGTTGGAGTGAAAGCAGCAAAACAACCTGGGGTCCTGTCAGGGATGCCTGGTAGCTGGGGTGAGTGATGGTCTCGGGGGATTGACCGGCTGTTTAGGTGTGCCATAAACACGACTTCAAGTGGCCGGGTGACGCCCATCCATCATGCCTGGAGGCCATGGCCCAGCGGCTCTCTGCAGTGGCCCAAGTTGACTCCGCGTTGGCCCCTTCCGGGTGGTGTGTGAGTTGTGCCTGACCGTTGATGACTCATTGATGGATGGGTCCCTCCCTTGCAGAAGTACCACATCCAGCAGGCCTGGGGGACACTGCGGGCTTTAGCAGGAAGAAGCTGGGCCTGGTCAGAGGCAGTACCGTCCTTCTAGACAGCAGTCCTGAACCCTGAGAGCAGGTTGTGAAGCCAAAGGCCTCCGGGTCCACAGAGGGAACCTCCAGCTCAGCCACACATTAGACCCTCTGGGGTTCCCAGAATTCCCCAACAACCTGCTCACTCCCCTACTGCTAAAGCCGTGCACCTCT
Organism: Delphinus delphis; assembly: GCF_949987515.2. Classification (NCBI taxonomy): domain Eukaryota; kingdom Metazoa; phylum Chordata; class Mammalia; order Artiodactyla; family Delphinidae; genus Delphinus; species Delphinus delphis. The sequence continues at coordinate 88,744,043 of NC_082688.1, read as the reverse complement.
TCTGAGTTCTCTGGTGTTCACAGATGGACACCAGCCACAGACTGGTGGGAAATGGCCACCATGGGTCCTCCACTGGGGGACAAAAGGAAGTAGTGGGGACTGTGGCAACCAACACACAAACCAGCCAGGCCACTCAGGGGTCTGGATCTAGAATAGCCATGTCTTCTGATTCCTCCAGGACAGCCCTGAATAACCCAAACACAGCCATGCCTTGCAACCTGTGGTTCTGACTATGGGCTATCAGCTAGTTCCTCCTCCTTGCGTTCTGTGACACTTCCATCAGGGTTGAGGGCTGGAGAGAGAAAAACTTACCTGGAACTCTGCCGGGGACAGGCAGTTGGCCATGTACTCACTGCCAGCCATGCAGCAGCCCCACTGGCAGTGCCATGGCCTGACTTTAAGAGGCCCCTCAGAGAGGGGGCCTCAAACACCCAGTCCTTTATCACACATTCTCAGCCAGCATGGGTGGACAGCTGCACAGATTGGGCATCCCTTGTCCCCATGGTTGTCCTTAGGGCTGCTCTTAACGGGGGCTGTCCCTCTCCTTCCCGGAGTTCCCCACACACCTCTCAGCTGGGTGTGACATGTTACTTGGCTAGTGGAATATGAGCGGAAACAGTGTGCCCACCCGCCCCCTGCCTCATCCCAGTGGCTGGGGTCCCCAGGGACAGTGACAGGCTGGTCATCAGCACATGGTATGACTGCTGCGCTTAGCCTTTAGATGTGGGCTTGTCTGTTACTGAACAGAGCCCAGACCGTCCTGATTCACAGACCCCTGAGACTACCTTTAGGGAAATACCTGTGCCTTCCTTCTAGCAGAATCTTCCCTGATGCCGTGGTTGTTACAGAAGCACGGGAAGCCCTCTTCCTGGATCCTATAACCTTTCCCAAACTGTCTGGATCATAGATGGGGGTAAAATGTTTGTTGAATAATAATGACATTGTCTTCACTCAACGTCATCCCCAGGGCTGGGACCAGCCCCTACTGCACATATGGCAGTAAGACTAAATCCCACACTCCCCACCTGGACCTGCCGGGTCCCTGCCAACTTCTTCAACTTCACAGTCTCCCTGCCTCACCTAGGGTGCCACCCTGACCCCTGCACACCCATCTGGCGGTCCCAGGGCCTAAGCACGGGCTGCCCCTCCCTCTGGAACACTCCTTTTCAGTGGTTTCAGCTCACATTTCAGGCCTCTGCCCAGATGTCCCCTCAGAGCACGCACCTCGATCCCATTTCAAGTTGCCTCTAACCCACATCATTCTTTTCTAACTTTTTATTTGGAAACCATTTAAAATTTATAGAAAAGTTGCAGAAATGAGAATGGGACAAAGAACACCGGCATAGACCTCACTTACTGTTAACTTTTTATCGTTATGTATTATTGACTCTCCTTCTGTCTCTCAGACGCACACAGTTTGAGGGTAAGTTGCAGGATTCGGGGAATTTCCCAGGAGTAGGGCACTTTCTTACGTGGCCATGATTCAGTTCCCACTTCAGTACATTTAACACTGATATCACGCTTTTCTCTCATCTGCCATTCATATACCATGTCCTTCATAGCGTTTCTTTCCCCTCCAACCCTCGATCCGATCCAGGGCCAGGTGTTGTTTTTGGTCACCTTTAGTCTGAAGCAGGGCCCACGTCTTTCTTTCTTTTATTGTAGTGGCATTTTTGAAGAATAGAGTTTTTTTTGTGGAACACCCTCACGTGGCTCTGTCTGAGTTTCCTCCTGTGTGGGTTCGGGTTGTATCTCTCCAGCTGGGTGTGAGTGACGTGAAGGACGTGGCCTTCTCAGGGCACCACATGGAGGCCCGGGCCCACCTGCCCTCTGCGGTGTGGGTAAACTTGGTCACCCACCAAAGGGCTGCCCCTGTAACGTTTTGCCTCCTTGCATCCAACCCACAGTCTGTTAGAGGACTCCGTGAGAGCATGTGAACGCCCTGCTCCTTGAACAAGTTTCCACTGGATTTAGTATCTGTAGATGACTCCCGCCTGACAAAGGCGGCGAGATGCTGATTTTCAACCTAAGCCTCCCGTGTCATTTGCCAGCTAACAGAACCCTTAGCTTTCTCCCTCCTCCCCTGTTTATTTATCCGTTATTATAAGGATGGATCATGAATCCCTATTTTTCAGTGGCTCATAATCATCACTTTCCTTAGCTATTTTGGCGCTCAATTTGTCTCAGATTCGGCCAGTGGGAGCCCCCACAAGCTGGCTCCTGTAACCTTTGACACGCCATCATGATTTCTTCTTTTCTTGAGTACTTTTTTGACACGTGATGAACGGTCCAGGCTTATATTGTATCAACCCTGCCCCGACTTTGGAATCAGCTATATTCTGAGGAGCTGAATTCCTTTTCCTGGGCTGTGACATTAGAGACCAAGGTCTGAGCGCTGGAGGTGCTCCCAGCTCCCAGTGGCCAGCTTCAAATCTCTCTCATCAGACAGCGCCAGAAACGTATGATGGGCAACATATTCAAAACCTGACATATACGACAGGCACCACACTGTTCTCCCTCATATTCTCCGTCATGGTTTTCGTAGGATGCTCTCAAATGATCTGGCTTCCTAATCTGTCTGCTTGTTTACCTGTCCCCTTGAGCCATCCCCTACTCCCACAGAAGCAGGGATTGGCCTGTCTTGTCCTTCACAGTGGGCCCAGAGCGGAAGAGGCCTTTAAGGACTCTGATGAGCGGGTGCACCTCTGTGGATGCTGAGAAGATGTGCCTGAGGTTGCTGGGTTTGGAGCGAGGCTCCAAGGAGCAAGCCGTCTGGCTGGGCTGGGTGGTCTCAGCCCCTGGCAGCGGAAGACGAGCTTGCTTGGCAGCAGCTAGGTGCACTTGCCCCCCAGCCACCTTCACCCCAGAGGGTCGGCCTACCTGGGGATGGAGTTTCCTGGGCCACACACCACACCGCAGGCGGGGCCCAGCACCTGAGTCCTCACAGCAGCCCTGCCCTTTGGGGAACCAGAGCCTCGTTTTTCAGATCAGGAAACCAAGGTTCAGAGAGGCTCTGGCACTTCTGTGGAAAGAGGTTGTGGAGCAGATTCTGCCCAAGTGCTTTGGCTTCGTGAACAACCAGGTGCCCCGCATGCAGTGGGGCCGCTGTACCTTTGGCACCATCTGAGCCTTTTCACTTCACAGGTGGACACCTGAACACTGTTTTAATCCTCATTCAAGGTCTCGGCCCCACAGGGCTGCTGTGGGAGAGCCCCCACCATCTGGCTCAACTTGTTCCAATCCCAAGGGTTAAATATCCCCTGGGGCTGTCCTCTACCCCCGCCCCACCCCTTTCCTGCACCCATCAGGTCTGACTCCCACCAGCCTGAGCCCTGGCCCTCGCTCTGCCACTGCTCTATGTGACCTTTAACACAACCCGGCCCCCAGCCTCAGTTTCCTTTTCTGTAGCTGGGGCTAAGTGTCCTTCCCCTTGCACAGGGGTCCCAACCGCCCCCCCCAGAGTCCTGAGAATGAGCCCCATGGAGGTCCTGTCTCTGTCCCCCAAACTTTACTGGCTGTGTACCCAGCAGACACAAGAAAGGGGAGGGTAGCTCATTTTTCAAACAAAACGGTATCAGATGTGTGATTTGGTTAAAAAAAAATATATTTCTGGCAATGGCTTGAGCTTTGCTCAAGAGAGAACAGGGAGGGGGAGGAGGGGGAGGGTCCAGACCCATTCCAGTGGCTTAAAAAACCCCAGATAAGTGTGTGGTGATTAAGCGCGACCATTAGCTCTAATGGGCAGTAATTGGCGATGAGAAATAATTTTCTGGGGCACAACTGCCCCTGGTGCCCCCACGCCCCGGCCCAGTGGGGGGATGGCCAAGGGGCTGATTAACTCCCGGGTAGGAGGAAATGTCGGAGGCACAAAAAGTTTCCAGATTCAAGGGTAATTGGGAGAAGTTATTTCACTTTCCACATCAGGCTGATGAGGGGCCACCCACCTGCCACTGAGGGAAGGGCTGAGCTGAGCTGCTTCCTGCCCGGGAACGAAGGGGATGGGCGTGGGGGGCAACCCAGGCCAAGCGGACGGGACGGGGGTGGGGTGGGGGCACACACCACTGGGCAACCTGGGCAACTGGGCAAGTCACTTGCCTGCAGAACATTGGTTCCTCACAGTCTCTCGAGGGCTGAGGATAACAGCTTCGTGGAGGACGATTGTGGGGCTGAGAGGAGGAGGATGCAGGCAGCCAGGGAAGGGCCCCAGCACAGTCAGCGGGGAGTGCGCCTCCACACAAGGCCCCTGTGCCTGATCCCTCCCTCCAGTCTTGCTCCCCCATCAACAGAGTCCCGAGCTTCCCATCCTATAACTCACAGACAAACCCACAAGCAGGCAGCCCCAGCAGTCCAGGGGCTTCCCCCAGAACCACCCAACCCAAGGCCCGCACTGGTCTTACGGCATCTTTATGGGATTCAGGGAAAGACGTCCCTGCCGGCTGGTGGGTGCAGCCTCCCTTCAGAGAGCTCGGTGTGTCCAGTGGGACTGGCCGAACTCCACAGTGCCCCTGTGTGTAGTGCCCAGCCTGCCCAGCTGTCCGCCATGGTCATGTGCTCACGTCTCCACCTCCCAACTCCCCACTCCTCCCACTCAGCCTGACCCTAGAAGCGGATCTGGTCACTTCACATGGTGAAACCCAAAGGCCCTGCCCACCTGCCCACTCTGTTTCCAAGGCCTGGCCTCTGTCCCTACCTGGGCCCCTCACTCCCCTCTTCCCCCATCCAAAGTGCAAATCCCTCATTCCCACCTCTCCCTCCATCTCTCTCTGTCTCTGTCTCTCCCTCCCTCCTTCTCTCTGTCTCTGTCTCTCTCCCTCTCTCTTCCTCTTGCTCTTCCTTCCTTTCTCTTCCTTTCATCCCACCCTGTCTCTCTCTCTCTCTCTAGAGTATGCATTTCATAATGACTCTGACGCAGGTGAGGGAGATGAGCGTGGTTCCTGCCCTGGTGAAGCTGATGTTCTAACAGGGATCCAGGCAAGAACCAACCAACATATGAACCAGCTCATGTCAAAGGGATATCAGCACTGAGAATAGAATGAAACATGCTCAAGGGAGGGGAGACAACTAAGGTGGGTGGTCAGAGAAGGTCTTGCTGAATAAGTGAATGAATGAATGAGTGAAGATCCAACTGAGGGCCCTTAAAGCATAGATCCAAGGTCATCAGGGAGGGGATTTTGTTTAGTAGGAACCTTTCCCTCCCAGCTCAGGGAAAGGGCTGTAACACTCTACCAGGCATGGGACTGAGTTCCCCTTCACAGGAGGCGAACGGTCAGGGAGGAATGTTGCAGAGGGGAATCCTGCCATCTGCAGGCCAGGGCCTCAGCTCTGAAGTTGCAGGTATGGGCTGGGCCCTCAGGATATCTCCACCGTTGACCAGCTCTGTGACCACGGGCCTCTCTTGACCACAGTGCCATCCACTGAAAATGAGACTCAGGGTGTCACCACCCTCATGGGATGGGTGGGGTGGGGGTCTACACAGGGCTGGCTGGTACAGAGATGTCTCCAATGACCATAGTTGCTGGCCTGTTTAAGGAGCAGTGAAATGTCTGCGGATGGGCTCCAGACTTCTCTGGGGTTGGGTGGGAGGGCGGCATTGCCACACAGAGCCTTCCTTTTGCACAGTGTCCCCAAAAGTCACGGTGACAGTGACAAGTGTGAATACTCGTGCCCAGAATTGTTCTAAGCAGCTAGATATGTCTGTTTATTCTGTCCCCAGCACCTCTGGGAGGCAGGGACTCATAGAATCAGAGACCAACATAGAATAACTAGTCCGTGTCTCTTCTGAGCCCAGGCACTTTGGCTTCTTAAGTGTAATATCATGCTCACTGTGGCCAGTGAGGCAGCTCTCGCTCTGTCACTATGCCTTCTCCACAGATGAGCAGACTGAGGCTCAGGTGCATCACCCCCAGGGACTCTGCGGAGCACAGTGGCCTGCAGGTGCGTCTGGTGGTGACCTGGCCCTGCACACACCTGCACAGAGGGCGCCTGCGCAGCAGCAGGAGCTGGCTGGGAGGCCGTGGGCTTTCAGCAGCTCATCGGCGGAACATTTGCATGTAATTTGGGAGCGGGTCACATGTGGGAGTCATCAGGCAGAGGAAAGGCTCAATCAGGGCCTAATCACTGTCTGTTTGGAGGGGTCTGGGCCCAAGTGAAAAATGAAAATGGGCCTATTTTGCTTGAGTGACAACCATCAACAGCCACCTTTGACCTCCACACTCAGGCTCAGGGTCTGCATGAGCTTTAAAACCCAATCACCAGGGGAGGCCCCTCCCCCAACGCCTTTGCTCCCTGGACCTGGGCTGGTAGAATTCATTCATTCATCCCTCCTGCTTTCATTCTTTCAACAACCCAGCATTAGGCAGCATGGCCCAGTAGTTAGGACCCTCTGGAGTGGGCCTTACCAGCTGACTGGGGCACTCACCAGCTCGGTGACCTTGGGCAGGTGACTATCGGACGTCAGTGTTCTGTGGAAGGGGCGCACAGGACACTATGAGAACAGTATTCAGTAAAGGCCGGTGAGTGTTGGGGGTACCAGGGCACGACCAGGCTGTGGGCTGCAGCACTAGGGACTGGGCGGGGACATCAGTTTGGGAAAGGGGCTCCTGGGTGTGAGGTGCAGCTGAGCCCCCATCCTGTGCGGAAGGGGTTGGAGCTCAGCCCGGAAAGTACAGGGACAGCTTCCAGGTGGACAGGAAGGGGGGCCATGCAGGCTGGAGAGGCAGAGCTGGGAGACCTGAGGAAGGGCAGGAGCACACATGCCTCAAAGGGGCTGTCCGTTGGCAGTGGAGCTCAGCTAAGTCCCCACTAGCCGGGGGCACAGAGTTCCTGCCCTTGGTTCATACCTGCACTGAGGGACTCCATCCACCAGGCATCCTCCAAAAATGGTCTCTCAGGCGTCCAAGGGCTTGTGAAGGTGCTAACAGGCCTAAGACCCTTCCCTGATGACCTCCAGGGCTTGTCCAGGGGCGGACTCCACTGAATGAAGAAATGACGCATGGCCTGAATGAATGAAGGAACAGGTGAACAAACAAGGAACAGGACACGGTTCCTGCCCTCCCAGCTCAGATCCTTGGATGGCCCATCTCTTCCTAGACGCCAGGACCTGGCCACTGCAGCAGGGGGACTACTCCACCAGGACCAGCTCAGGGGGCGGGGCTGCCAGGCACAGCCTGTTAGGGGTAGACTGGGCCCGACCCGGCTGGCGCCCTGCTGTGCGAGGCTGGAGTTCCAGGTCGGGCCCTTTCAGGCTTGAGGAATTGCTCTCGGGCTGCGGCGCGGGAGGGGCGCCCACTACATTAGCGCCTGCCTTGCTCCCTGATGGTGTTTATCGGGATGTGGAACGGGCCTCCAGGAAACCGTCTGGCAGCCCAGGCTTCAGCAAATGGATTGCCAATTAATCAGCATCTATTTATGAGAACGTTTAAACCATTATTAATGTAGTGTAAATACGGAACCGCTGGCGGCCCAGGGTGTGTGCGTGGGGGGCAATCTGCCTAGGAGGAGGCTGCCATCACATTCCTGGGGCCTGTTCCCACCCCACCCTCCTGGGCAGGGCCCCCACCCCCACCCCCAGGAGCCGCTGCTGCAGGTGATGGCTTCCTCCTGCTGGCCCCGAGCGGCAGGGCGGCCGCCAGTTGGGGGGTTCTGAGGCCTGAGAATGCTTCCCCACGTTGAAGTGTTTTCAACATGTTCTCACTTAAGACGCTGAGCAGCAACGTGAGGGTCAAGTCCCGTCACTCAGTCACTCGGCAGAGGTCTGGCAGCAGCCCCTGCCCCCTTGGCTGGGTACGTGTCCACCCCTGGGGAGCACTGGGCAGGTGTCCCCACGTTGCCCCCTTCCTCTCTTTCCCTCCTCTCCCTGCTCTGGACCCACCAAATGCATTGTGGCCTTAGTCTCCATCCTGGGATGCAGCAGCAGGAGGCAGAAGGGTGGGGGAGAGTGGTCAAGTGCATTCCCAGCCCCTCTCTCACTGCAGGCCCAGCTCTCAGGCCTGGGGCAAACAGCTGCGCTTCCTTGGCATCCAGGTGCCCCACCTTCTTCCCTCGCCCCGTCTGTGCCTACTCTTCTCTTCAGAGATGCCAGCCTGCCGGCATGTAGGGCCAACCTGGACCGGCCACTCTCAGAACTGAATGTTGGGCCAGACCCCATGGGCCAGCCATGCCTGTGGACTGAAGCAGCCCCCAGGATCCCCTGCTTCATCAGGGTGGGACTTGAGCACCCACGATTTATCTTCCTCAGTATCACCTTGGTTGGCTTTTCTTTGCCATTTGCACCCATTTTACAGATGAGAGACTGTGGCCATAGAGACACAGCAAGCCAGGATCCCTTCCCGGCCCCCACCCCCAGCCTGTGTGACTGTGTCCTTAGGGAGGACTGAAGCACAGTTTGACCCTAACCTACGTGGCCACATAGGTCTGTGATTGGTGAGTTTTTACAAACGCTTCCTAGAGTTTCCCAATTTCTCTGTTTTATGAGGAGCTCTCCCTGCCTTCTTTCTCTCAGTGTTTTGCATCAAGATAACTGCACATCTGAGAACTGGGTGTCAAGAAGAGCTGTTAGCCTGAGAGTTTCCTCTGCAAAAAAGAAAAAAAAGCTTGGCTTTGGTGCTCAATGTTATCAAATGTCATGGTGATTCCGAGGATATTCCGTGTTCTGGTTAGTTGAGGTGCTAGCTAACCAGGGCACCTAATGGGACGTTGAGAGCCAATGGCATGATTTTGGAGACACAGACAGGCCCTCCGAGGCACAACCTTCATGCTCTGAGTGGTGGGGATCCATCCATCCGGTACCCCACCTGGGAGTCATGGGGATGTCAGAAGCCTCTTCCCAGGGCCGCTGCCCTGAGGCACTTCTGCCAGGCTCATGGTTTGTGTGTTGGTGGAGTATTTGCCAGATAGACCCTGTGCCCCTCCAGGGTGGGGACAGCGTCTTTACCACCTTCACATCCTGGTGCCTCGAGGAGACACTAAGAAGTGTTTGTTGACTAACTGACCAACCGTTTGGAAAACTTCTGCTCAGAGCCGTTTTCCAACCTCCTCTCCTTTCTCCCTGGCCATCTGCTCAGCCAGCCTCCACCCATGCACTCCACCAGCCCCCAGAGCAGGCCCAGGGCTCCGAAGCCCGAGAGGACCAAGGGGCCAAGACTGGCTGCTCCTCACAGAGAACCTGTACACCCACAGAACCCGTCTGTCCCACACGCTATGGCGGGAACATGGGTCCCTAGGGGCAGGGTCTCGCCCATGGTCACTCAGTACCCCAGAAGCTGAGGCTTCTGATGTCCTGAGGCCCCCAAGCTGGTCTACTCCAGATCCTGAACACTGGCCCAGCTGCACAGGCATGCTGGGAGGGGAGAGAACAAAGAGACAGCATGTGCCCCTATTTTCTGGCCCCGCTCCCCCGCCCCCCATTAGCTGAGCAAGGATTGTTTATATTACAGCAGGAATTATTCCAGCCCTAATCAGAGGCCCTGCGAGGTTTCGGCATTCGAGGTATTTCTTTACCCAAGGACACTCTACAATCCTATAATTTCCATTTCCCCAGACGCCCCTGATTGAAAGCAAACATTTTATATTTGGAAAGGAAAAGGGCCATGTGCTATTCATAGCCCAGCCAGGCTGTCCGAGCCAGGCGAGGGGGGCGGGCTTGGTGGGATGGACAGATCCAAGAGGGCAGAAGGGGCGTGGGCTGGGTCCCTGGGGTTGAGGGGGTGGGCAGACCCCAGAGCACCATGCCACGCGGAGACTGAGAACGTGGGCAGTTGGGGGTGCAGCGTGATCCCCTTCTTCCTCCTCCCACTCCTCACTGCCTCGCCAGGTGGCTCCCACTGTTTTTTCCAGGTGAGGACGTGGATACACCCCCATCTCGGGATGGGGCTGAATACAGTATTAATACTATAATTCTGTATGGTTGTGGGGTCCCTGGTCTCCACCTTGGGCCTATCCAAAGTCCCAGGACCAGCTCCTACCTCTCTTCCAGGCACTGCACACCCCTTCCAGGTTACTCACCCGCCATTGCTCCAGAACCTCTCAGGGGCCAATAGGTACACCAAGGCCACTGCTAGCCACCAGACCTGGTCTCCATCCTCACCTTTCTCCCCTGACATGGGGTCTCCAGCCTTGCTCTGTCTCAGAGGTCCAGACAAGGATCATGTATCCTTTACTGGGGGTCCAGAGTCCCCCATACATAGCTGATGTGTATCCAGCCCTTTCTGCATGCCATACACTGCTAAGCCTTTTCTAAGATGCCTCTGTAAATCCTTTGAAGTAGACATTATTGTTATTCCATTTTATGGGTAAAGAAACCAAGGCTTGAAGAGCTTAAGTAAAGTTGCCATGGTCCCATTCCTGTTTTCTTGCATCTCAGTGTCTCAGTGCTTTCTTCTTAAGGCCAGTGAGATAAACTGAGGCAACGCGTGTCCTGGTCACAACCCACCTGGTACATGCTAAGTGATATGCACTTGATTCTTATTTGAATGAATGAATCCCAGGGCAGCAGAGATGTGCAGGGAAACATTAAGTTTTGCTCTGTATAAATCTGTATTGTTGAATGAGAGAGAATTTTTTCTTAAAATTTAATTTTCATTTTTATCAAAGTAATCCATGCTTAGTTTTGTTAGCTGTTTTATATCAAGTATAATTGATGTACAATGAAATGCATATAAAGAGTGTAAAAAGTGATCACTTTTTGAAACGGCTTTATTGAGATATAATTCACATACCGTACAATTCACCTAATTAAAGTGTACCATTCAATGGTTCTTGGCATATTACATTATTGTTTTCGATTGTGGTGAAATGTATACAACATAAAATTTTCAATTTTAACCATTTTAAATACACAATTCAGTGGCATTACTTATACTCACAATGTTGTGAAACCAAACAGAAACTCTGTCTCCATTAAACAATAACTCCACATTCCCCACCCACCTCAGCACCCTGGCACTCTAATCTACTTTCTGTCTCTATGAATTTTCCTATTCTAGATATTTCATATAAGTAGAATCATACAACATTGTCCTTCTGTGTCTGGCTTATTTCATTTATCCTAATGTTTTCAAGGTTCATCCATGTTATAGTATGTGTCAGTATTTCCTTCTTTTTTAAGGGTGAATAATATTTTATTGTCTGTGTATACCACATTTTGTTTATCCATTCATCTGTTGGTGGAAACTTGGGTTGTTTCCCTATGAACATTGGCATACAAATACCTGTTCAAGTCCTTGTTTTCAATTCTTTCAGGGATATAGCTAGAAGTGAAATTTCTGGGCCATATGGTAATCCTATGTTTATTTTTTTAAGGAGCCACCAAACTTTTTCCCAGTGGCTACACCATTTTATATTACCACCAGGAATGTTGGAGGGTTTCAATTTCTCCACATCCTCACCAACACTTGTTATTTTCCATTTGTTGATTATAAACATCCTAGTAAGTGTGAAGCAGTGGTATCTCATTCTGATTTTGATGTGCATATTCCTTAATGACTAATGATGATAAAAATCTTTTCATGTGCTTGTTGGTCATTTGTATATCTTCATTGGAGAAATGTCTATTCAAATAGTTTGCCTATTTGAATAATTGGGTTGTTTGTTGTTTTGTTGTTGAGCTGTAGGAGTTCTTTATATATTCTGGATATTAAACCCTTATCAGTTATATGATTTGCAAATACTTTCTTCCATTCTGCAGGTTGTCTTTTCACTTTCTTGATGAATTTGATATGTTTCAACACATCTATCTATCTATCTAATCTTTCTCCATGGAACCTTCACTACAATCAAAATGCTGAACATGTACATCACCCTCAAAAGTTTGCCATAATCAGCTGTTTTCCATTCAGCATAATTATGTGGAAATTTATTCACATTGTTGTGTGTATCAATACTCCATTCTTTTTTATTGCTGAGCAGTATTCCATGGAATGAATATACCACAGCACAGTTTGTTTAGCCAGTCATTCATTGAAGGACATCTGATCTGGGTTGGTTCCGATCTGGAGCTCTTATTTTTGGGTATTAAAGCTGCTCTGAACATTCAGATGCAAGTCTTTGTGTGGACTTATGTTTTTATTTCTCTTGGGTAAATACCTAGGAGTGGAATTGCTGGGTCATATGCTAATTCTATGCTCAGTTCTTTGAGGAACCACCGAGCTCTCTACCAAAGCAGTCACACCATTTTACATTCCTGCCAGCAGTATATGAGGGTTCCAATTCCTCTACATCCCTGCTAACACTTGCTACTTTGTCCTTTTGGTTATAACCAGTCTAGTGAGTGTGAAGTGTTATCTCATGGTTTTCATTGGCATTTCCCTGATGGCTAATGATGGTGAGCACCCTTTTATATTCTTATTGGCTATTTGTATGTCTGCCTTGGGGAACTGTCTATTCAGATGATTTGCCCATTTTTAATTTGGGTCATTTGGTTTTTTATTATTGTGTAGTAATCGTTCTTTATGTGTTCTGGATACAATTTCTTTATAGGATTTGCAAGTATTTTACCCCACTTTCTGGTTGTCTTTTTACTTTCTTGATAGTGTTCTTTGAAGGATAAAACGTTTTAGTTTTGATGATATCTAGTCTATCTTTTTGTTTTGTTGCTTACTCTTTTGGTGTCGTATCTTAGAAACCATTTCCTAATTCAAGGTTTTGAAGATTTACACTGATGTTTTCTTCTGAGACATACAGTTTTAGCTCTTACATTCAGACCTTTGATCCATTTTGAGTTAGTTTTTGTATATGGTGTGAAGTAGGGATCCAACTTTATTCTTTGGCACGTGGATCTACAGTTGCAGAAGCACCATTTGTTAAAAAGACTATTCTTTATCCATTGAATCATCTTATAGAAAATCAATTGACTGTAATTGTGAGGGTTCACTTCCGGATTCTCAGTTCTATTCCCTTGATCTTCATGTCTTTCCTATGTCAGCACCACACTGCTTTGATTACTATAGTTTTGTAGTAAGTTTTGAAATGGGGAAAGGTGGGTCCTTCAACTGTGGTCTTTTTCAAGATTATTGGGGCTATTCTGGGTCCTTTAAATTTCTATATGAATTTTAGAATCAGCTTGTCAATTTCTGAAAAGGACTCAGCTAGGATTTTGGTAGGGATTGTGTTGAACCTATGGATCATTTTGGGTAGTATTAGCATTGTAGCAATATTAAGTCTTTCAATCCATAAACATGGGTTAGGTGAAAAACATGTCTTTCCATTTATTTAGGTCTTCTTTAATTTCTTTCATTAATAATTTTCAGTTTTCAGAGTAAAAGTTTTACACTACTTTTGTTAAACTTATTCTTAAGTATTTTATTCTTTTTGATGTTATTACAAACAGAATTGTTTAGAAATATTAAATTTTTATATATTGATCTAGTATTCAGCAACCTTGATGAACTTGTTTATTAGTTCTAATGGATTAGCTCTTTTTCAAATGTTTGGTAGAATTTACAAGTGAAACAATTTGGTCTTCGATTTATTTTTGTGAAGTTTTTTGATTACTAAGTCAATGTCTTTATTTGTATAGGTCTATTCAGATTTTCTATTTCTTCTTCTTTTTTTTATTGAGGTATAATTGACATTATATTAGTTTTGAGGTTATTTGATATTTGATAATGATTTGATATTTGTATATTATGGTGAAATGGTCACCACCATAAGTCTATTTCTTGAGTCAGTTTTACTTGGTCTTCTTTTAGGAATTTATTCATTTCATCTAAGTTATCTAATTTGTGACATACAGTTGTTCATAGTATTCTCTTATAATTATTTTTGTTTCTGTAAGGTCAGTAGTTATGTACTGTCTTGCATTTCTGATTTTAGTAATTTTAGAATTTTCTTTTTTTATTTCCTCTTATCAATCTAGCTTAAGGTCTGTCAGTTTAGTGAGACTTTTCTGAGAACCAACACTTGGCTTAGTTTGACTTTCTCTATTGTTTTTCTATTCTCTATGTCATTAATTTCCACTGTAATATTTATTTTATCACTGCTGCTTGCTTTGAGTTCAGTTTGCACTTCTTATTTCTAGGTTCTTAAGGTGGAAAGTTGTTGATTTGAGCTTTCTTCCTCTTTCATGTAATTTAAACCAATAAATTGCCCCCTAAGCACTACTTCAGCTGCATCCCAGAAATTTTCATATGTTATTTTTTATTTTTATTCATCTCAATGTATTTTCTAATTTCCTTTGCAATTTCTTCTTGACCCATTGGCATTTAGTAGTATGTTATTTAATTTCCACACATTTGTGAATGTCCCAAATTTCTTTCTGTTACTAACTTCCAATTTTACTCCATTGTGATTGGAGGTTGTACTTCGTACGACATCAATCTTTTTAAATTAATTTAGGTGTGTTTTATAACCTACCATATGGTCTGTCCTGTAGAATGGTCCATGTATGCTTGAGAAAAAATTGTGTATTCTGCTCCTGTTAGGTGTTCTATAGATATCAGTTAGGTCTAATCTGTGTATATTGTTATTCTAGTCTTCTTTTTTTTTGTTGATCTTTTCCCTGGTTGTTCTATGCATTATTGAAAGTGCAGTATTGAAGTCTCTGATGATCATTGTTGAATTATCTATCTCTACCCTCAATTCTGTCAGCCTTTGCTTCATATATTTCAGGGCTCTGTTGTTAGGTGCATATATGTTTATAATTGTTATAACTTCCTGATGGATTGCAATTCATATCATTATGAAATATCCCTCTATGTCTCTAGCAAAAAAATATTAAAGCTATTTTTTCTGATATGAGCATAACCATTCCAACTTTCTTATGGTTGCTGTATGCATGATATATCTCTTTCCATCCTTTTACTTCCAACCTATTGTATCTCTGAATCGAGTATGTGTTTCTTAGAGCCAACATATAGTTGGATGATTTTTTTTATCCACTATGACAATCTCTGCCTTTTGATTGGATTGTTTAATCCATTTGCATTAATGTAATTATTAGCATAGTTGGATTTACATCTGCCATTTTACTTATTGTTTATTTTATATCTCTTTACTTCTTTTGTTCCTCTTTTCCTTATTTATCTCTTTCTTTTGCATGAAGTGAATGTTTTCTAGAGTAACATTTTAATTCCCTTAATGACTCATTGTCTCTATATTTTTTTTAGTTATTTCTTTTGTGGTTTCTCTAGGACCTACCAAACATATAAGAATCTACTTCAGATTTCTACCAGTTTGATTCCAGTGAGATATAGAAATGTTATTCCTAGATAGCTCTAACCTCTCTTCCCCCTTTTGTGCTGTTATTGTTTTACATATTACAACTATACATGTTACTAAACCAACAGTACACTGTTATATTTGCTACTTTATATTTAGCGAGATGCTGAGAAAAGAAAGGAGAAGTCTGCATTTACTGAGTTGTTATATTTACCTTATTATTTGCCATTTCTGCTTCTCTTTATTAATTCCTCTGGTTTTGAGTTACAATCTGGTGTCATTTTCTTTTTTTTTTTAATTAATTAATTAATTTTTAGTTTTGGCTGCATTGGGTCTTCATTGCTGTGCACGGGCTTTCTCTAGTTGCAGTGAGCAGGGGCTACTCTTCATTGCAATGACCGGGCTTCTCAGTGCAGTGGCTTCTCTTGTTGCGGAGCACAGGTTCTAGGTGTGCAGGCTTCAGTAGTTGTGGCACGCGGGCTCAGTAGTTGTGGTGCATGAGCTTAGTTGCTCCACGACATGTGGGATCTTCCCGGACCACGGCTCGAACGTGTGTCCCTTGCATTGGTGGGAGAATTCTTAACCACTGTGCCACCAGGGAAGTCCCCTGGTGTCATTTTCTTACTCCAATATAACTCAGCTCTTTTCCACCTCATTGGTGCTGTTATTGTCAAATATATGATATTTGTATCCCAACAAATTTGTATCTCCCATTTATATACAAGTTATTTCATACAACTGCTTTTTAATATCAGTTAAGAGAAGAAAGAAAAATATGATTTTTTTTCTGGGATTTTTAATAATTACATAATTAACTTTAACAGGTTTTTTATGTGGATTATAATTTTCATCTGCGTTTATTTGCTTTCAGCCTAAAGAACTTCTTTTAACATTTCTTATAAGTTGGGCTGCTAACAACAAATTATCTTTTTGTTTACCCAAGGATGTTTTGATTTCACTTTCATTTTTGAAAGATAGTTTTGCTGGATATAAGATTCATTTTCTCTTGTTGCTGTCACGATTTCCTCTTTGTCTTTCAGCATTTTTACTATGATGTATCTGGGTGTGGATTTCTTTGTTATTATCCTAATTAGAATTTGTTGAGGTTCATGGATGTGTAGATTAATGTTTTATCTCTACTGATCTATCTTTAAATTCACTGATTCTTTCTTTTGCCAGTTCAAATCTGGTTAAGCCCCTCTAATAAATTTTTCATTTCACTTATTATACTTTTCAACTCCAGAATTTTCATTTGGTTCTTTTTTAATAGTTTCTATGTGTGTTGATATTCTCTATTTGATGCAACATTGTCTTCATATCTTCCTTAACTTCTTGAAGCATGGTTTCCTTTGGGCTTTGAAAATATTTATAATGGTGACCTTGAAGTCTTTGTCTATTAAATATGACTTATGGACCCTTTTAGAAGCACTTTCTTCTTCTTTTTTTTTTTCTGTGTAAAATGTTCATGTTTCTTTTCATGTCTTATATTTTTTTGTGGAATGTTGGATATTTTAGGTAATATATTGTAGCAAGTTTGGATTCTCTTTTTGTTGTTTTTTTTGTTACTTGACTAGATTATTTTAGTGAATTTTACTTCCCCCACAGCACGAAGCCATTGCTGTTGCTCCTCTGGGGGCAGAGCCTTGAGCATGTACAGAGTAACCCTGGGATGACAGTGGTTTTAGCAGGGCTCTTTTTGACTATCTCTTTCCCTGAGTTCTCTATTAATCTACCTTCTTCATTTGATATTACTCTCTATCCTTTAGGCACCACTAATTCCCAGCTGATTGCTTTATAGTTTTGGCAATGCCCTTGGGCATGTATTTCTCAGCAGTCTGATCCAGATATTTGGACAGAAGTAGATTTTGAGACCAGTCTTTGAGGTTTGTTTTGAACCCAGGTGGCGTCTTCTTACTGTATCTTTCCCTGGTTCTCTCTGGTGACATAGATGGCCTATGGTTTAGCTTGCTGTTCTTAATTAAGAGGAGCTATTATTTTTGAGAGCAACTTTAGAATAATCTTCTCCATACTCTGTTTCAAATAATGTCAGTTCCTTTGTGGAGAGCTTTGGAGCTCTCTTTTCTTATGGACTACCTCTCCTCCTGGACATAGTATCTAATCCACTCTTCTGGGCTCCGAATGGGGCAGTAGCCACTGATCTTCATTACTTGCCTTTCTTGATCTGGAAACTCTGCCCTAAACTGGGGATGATTAGAGCTCTAGTATTCTTGGCCTGCTGTGCCGAGGGTAGAGCCTCTGTCCTATAGGTGCAAGGCTGGTGGGAAAAGGGAGCTCCTGACCTCTCAGCCACACTCACCAGGAATTCTTCAACTTGGAATTTCAGGGAATTAGAAATCCTTGTGGCCTGCCCTTCTCAGTGAGGTATAGTAAGGCTTGGTTGAGAGCTGAAGGGAAAGGGAGCACCATCTTCTTGGCCATACTCACCTACAGCGGAGTGTCCCTCAAGCTGAGAGTGGAGAGGGAGAGAAGAAATGGCTCAAATGACGCAGACTCTTGATATTCTTACCAAGTTTTAGTATGTTTTCTTGAATGAATTTTTCCCCTTTTTATATGCCCTTAGGACAAATTCCAGAGACTTTAAATGATTAGGGTTTTTTAAAATAACTATTGCCAGCTTTGTTTTTTTCTCTGTTGAGTGAATCCACAGAGTGCCTCATGCTGACATCCCACTATGACTTTCTTTTTTGCGGTACACGGGCCTCTCACTGCTGCGGCCTCTCCCATTGTGGAGCACAGGCTCTGGACGCACATGACCCATGGGCCCAGCCTCTCCGTGGCATGTGGGATCCTCCCGGACCGGGGCATGAACCGTGTCCCCTGCATCGGCAGGCGGACTCTCAACCACTGCACCACCAGGGAAGACCCCCACTATGACTTTTTAATGAACAGTCAAATTGTTTTCCAAAGTGCTTATACCATGTTACCTTCCCTCTGGTCCTGGTTTCTCTGCATTCTCAATCAGTCTCTGGTGAGTCTTTTTAATTTTACCCATTCTATTAGGTGTGTAGTGGTATCTCCTTGTGTTTTTAACTTGCATTTTCTGATGACTAATGATGTTGCGCATCTTTTCATGAGCCTATTTGCCATTCATGTATATTCATTGGTAAAGTGCCTATTCAAAGATTTTGCCCATTTTAAAACTGGGTTTACTTTTTATTGAATTTTGATAATTCCTTAATAATTATAGATATAAGTTCTTTACTCGATATATGTTTTGCAAAGGTTTTCTCCCAATCTGTAGCTTGTCTTTTCATCTCTTAAGAGTGTCTGTTGCAAAGCAGATGTTTTTACTTTTTATGATGTCCAAGTTATCGATTGTTCTTTTATGGATGGTGCTTTTGGTGTTGTAGCTAGTAAATCTTTGCCTAGCCCAGGTCACAAGGTTTTCTCCTGTGTTTTGTTCTAGAAGTTTTATAGTTTTGAGTTCTACATTTAAGTATATGATCCATTTTAGTTTAAATTCAGATATGAGTTTTGGACAGAAGTTCAATTTTTTTTTTCCCTTTTGATGTCCAATTGTTTCAGCACCATTTGTTAAAAAGGCTATCCTTTCTTCACTGAATTGCCTTTGACCATTGTTAAAGTCAGCTAACTGTATTTCTATATTTGGGAGAAATTGATTTCTGGACTCTATTCTGTTCCATCAATGTATTTGACTATCTTTGTGCCAATACAACACTGTTCTGATTACTGTAGTTTTACGATGTCATGTAATCAGCTAGTGTTAGTCTTCCAGCTTTGTTTTTCTTTTTAAGAGAAGTTTGGTTTTAGGTCCTTTTTATGTCTTCCATGTGTCTACTTAACTTTTTAAACATATAGAATATAATAGCTGTTTGTTATTCTTGTCTGCTAATTCTAATATCTGTGTCACTTCTGGGTCAGTTTTGATTCATTTTTCTCCTCATTGTAAGTTGTATGTTCTTACTTCTTTTCATGTCTGGTAATTTTATTGGTTGCCAGGCATTGTGGAATTTACCTAGTTGGGTGCTGAATAATTCATATTCCTGCAAATATTATTGAGCTTCATTCTGGAACGCAGTTAAATTACTTGGAAATAGTTTGATGATTTGAGGTCATGCTTTTAAGATTTATTAGGTGGTGCTGGAGCAGTGCTCAGTCTAGGGCAAATGATTCCCTGCTGAGAAGACAAGACTTGTCTGTGTATTCTATCCAATGCTCTGTTAGTCATGAGGTTTTCTAATCTGGTTTTCTAATCTGGTATTCTATCCAATGCTCTGTTAGTCATGAGGTTTTCTAATCTGGTTGGTGGGAAGAGAAACTGTTCCTGGTCCTGTGTGAGTACTGGGCTTTGTTATCTATAATCCTTTCTGGTAGTTCTTTCTTCATCCTTGACTAGTTTCTCCCATGCAAGTGCTAATTCATACTCTGCTACATGCTTGGGGTGGGGGTGGGGGTGGGGGTGGGGGTGGGGGTCCTCTGCAGTTCTTTGGAGTTATCTCTTTGCAGGTCTCCACTCACTAATACTCTGTCCTACAGTTCTAGCTATCTATTCTCCCCAGACTCTCAGCTTTGTTTCTCAACTCAGTAAGACCACCAGACTCCATCTGGCTTCCTTCTCCTTGCACTGTGGCCTGGAAACTCTCAAAGGAGTAATTGCAGGGCTGACCTCCATTGTTTCCTGGCCTTTATAAATTACAGTCCACTGCCTGATATCCAATATCTTGAAAAACCATTGTTTCAAATATCTGTTTATTTTTTGTTTGTTTGTTTCAGATGAGAGGGTAAATCTGGACTATGTTACTCTTTATTGACCAGAAGCAGAAATCTTTTCATAATTTTATAAGTTTATTTTATAAAGAATGATTACCCCTGAAACTAACACAACATTGTGAATCAACTATACTCTGATAAAAAATTTTTTTAAAAAAGAATGATTGCCTTGGAGGGATATGAAGGGTAGACTGGAAGGCTAGGGTTTGAGCGGGTGGGATCATACTCAGAGATGAGTGTGGAAGCTGGCAAGAAGAGAAAGACCAGGAGGTACCAAGCAGGCACACTGGGGTTTTGACATATGAGTCCTGGTCCAGGAAGTTGTCTGCTTTTGCAGCCACTGCCCCTGTCTTACAACCTAAGGTAGTTGGAGACTTGGCAAGAAGGGCTCTGCCTGTGGGCTCTGGCTGCCTCTTCCCTGAGATAGAAGCCCTAGTCCGTTTGTGTTCAGACAAAGCTCTATCCTGGGCAGATCTTCTCCCAGGTGTCTTTCAACCTGCTGACCTGTAGTTAGGCAGGAACACCTTGAGGTCTAGCAGATAGTATGGCCTTTGCCAGGTGTTACCAGCACACCTTAGCTGTCGTCTGAGGTCATCAGAACTATGTTGGTGGCTAGTAGTGACTCCTAATGCCTGTCCATACTGGAAGTTCTGGACTCATGGCCCTTGGTGCCTTAAGATGGCTCAATAAGGTAAGCCCTTATTCCCTGGAGAGCTTGGAGTTGTGTTCTGGCTTCCCAAGAAAAAAGCCAATGCATTCTTTTGACCCTAAAAGTCCATTCTAGGAATCTGTGCTCCAGCTGGATAGACTTGTTGACATGCACCAGACATATGTACAAGGAGTTTCACTGTGCTGGTGCTATGAGGACAAAAGACTGGAAACAATTTCTGTTTTCCAATAGCACGCTGGGTAAATAATTTATGTTCTGTCTACCCAATGGAATGCCACGCTACTGATGAAGAGAGAGAGGCAGATCCAAATACACTGATAGGGACTAGTGACCTAATACATTGTAAAGCAGAAAAGACAAGGTGAATAGAGATTTCAAAACATGCTGCTATAGAGGACGCTGTCCTGCACCCACAAATCCTATTTTACACTCTCATATAAATTGAGTCGTGCATCAGAGTCACCTGTGTTTGTGTTCTTTAACTCAACACAGTGATTCTGAGATTCATCCATGTTGCTCTATGTATCAACAGTACCTTCATTTCTAACATTCCACTGTATGGGTGTATCACAGTCTGTTTATCCATTCTCTTTCTGGACATCTAGATTGTTTCCAATTTAACTAAATTATTAACAAAGTTTCTATGAACATTACAATACAAATCTTTGGATGGATACATGATTTCATTTCTCCTTGATCAATATCTAGAAAGCTAGTGCTGAGTCATATGGTAAATATACTTTCAACTTTGTGAGAAACTGCCAAAATTTTCCCCAAAGTGGTTGTGTTATTTTACATTTCTACCAGCAATGTATGAGGTATGCAATTGCTCCACACCCTCACTTATATTTTGAATTGTCATTCTTTTTACTTTTAGCCCCTCTGGTGTGTATGCAATGGTGCTGTCTCATGTTGACTTTACAGTGGTAAGCAATTTTCATGTTCCTATTGATCACCTGTATATCTTCTTCGGTGACATATCTTTTCAAGGCCATTTTTGTTGGGTTATTTGTCTTTTCACTGTTGAGTTGTGGGAGTTCTTTATATATTCTGGATACAAGTCCTGAGAGTGAAAGACGATAGAAATCAGAAAGAAAAAAACTTTTTCTCTCATTAGATGACTTGTCTGTACATTTTCTTAGTGGTGTCATTTGATGAGGAAAAATTAGTTTTTAATTTTGCTGAAGTCTCATTTATATATATATATATATATAAATATATATATATAAATATATAAAAACATATTATATATATAGTTTTGGGTTTTTTTAGCTAGTGCTTTCTGTGTCTTCTCTAAGAAAACTTTGCCTGCCTCAAGGTTGCAAAAATATTCTTTTATGTTTTCTTCAAGTTCTAGTTCTTTTCAGTTCCAGTTCTGTAGATACTCTTTGACAGGTTAAGGAAGTTTCCCTCTGTTCGTAGAATTTGCTAAGAGTTGGGTTGTTTTCCTCCAAATCATGGGATTTGGATAGGTGTTGAATTTTTAAATTGTTTTTTTTTGTGTGTGTGCATCTATTGAGATGATCATATGATATTTTTTGCCTTCTTTCTGTTATTGTGGTAAATTATATTGATTTTTGAATATTAAACCAATCTTGCATTCCTGGTATTAACAAATGCATGCGTGCATGTGCACATAAACACACAAACATTTTTTCCTGGAATTGATTTGCTAATATTTGTTAAGAATTTTGTATCCATATTTTTAGTAATTAATTTATTTATTCTTGCTGTGTTGGGTCTTCGTTTCTGTGCGAGGGCTTTCTCTAATTGTGGCAAGCGGGGGCCACTCTTCATCACGGTGCGCGGGCCTCTCACTATAGCGGCCTCTCTTGTTGCGGAGCACAGGCTCCAGATGCACAGGCTCAGTAGTTGTGGCTCACGGGCCTAGTTGCTCCATGGCATGTGGGATCCTCCCAGACCAGGGCTCGAACCTGTGTCCCCTGCATTAGCAGGCAGATTCTCAACCACTGCGCCACCAGGGAAGCCCCTGTATCCATATTTTTAAATAATATTGGTCTATAATTTTATTTTCTTGTAATGTCCTTTCCCAGTTTTGTTACTAAGGTTATGCTAGACCCATAGATTAATTGGAAAGTTTTCCTGAAAGAGTTAGTGTAAGATTGATACTATTTTTTTCTTAAATGTTTGATATAATGCATCAGTGAAACCATCTGAGCCTAAAGTTTTCTTTGTGGGGAAATTTCAAATTTTTAGTAAGTGTAGGGCTATTTATGTTTACTCTGTGTGTGTGTGTGTGTGTGTGTGTGTGTGTGTGTGTTTGAGAGACAGAGAGAAAGAGAGAGAGGATTTCGGCATTTTATGACTTAAGAAATTTGTTCATTTCATCTAAGTTGACAAAGCTATTGGCATAATGTTGTCCATAATATTCATTGATTATTCTTTTGTTGTCTTCAGGACCTGTAATTACATCTCCTCTTTGATCCATAATAATAATTTGTGTTTTCTCTCTTTTTACTTTTATTGACCTTTTATTACTTTTATTAATTTTATTGATCCTTTCAAATAACCAACTTTTATTTCATTAATTGTCTCTACTGTTTGTTCTATTCCTTGTTTGTCTATTTCATTGAATTCTATTTTTATCTTTATTATTTCCCTTTTTTTCTATTTTGAGTTTAATTTGTTTTTTTTCTAAATACTAAATATGGTTACTTATATAATTGATTTGAGGCACTTCGTCTTTGATAATATAAACATTTAAAGCTACAAATTTCCCTTTAAGCACAACTTTTGCTTCATTCCACAAAGTTTTATATGTTCTGTTTTAATTTTCATTAGTTTAAAACATTTTCTTATTTACCCTGTGATTTCCTCTTTGACCTATGGGCTATTTAGAAGTGTATTGCTTTCAAAGATTAGAGGATTTTCTTATTACCTTATTGTTATGAATTTCTAATTTAACTCTGTAGTGGTATACTCTCTACAGAGTATGTAGAGAACAGACTCTGTATTATTTCAATCGTTTTTAATTGATTAAGAGTTGTTTCGCTAAATTTCCATTGTACGCTTAAAAATGCGTATTCTCCAGACTGTGTTCTATAAATGTCAGTTAGATTAACTTGGTTTATGATGTTGTTCAAATCTTTTATATCCTTATTAAATTGTCTATTTTTAATCAGTTACTCAGAAAGGAAGGTTAAATCTACAACTATATCTGTTGATGTGTCTATTTCTCGTTAGTTCTCTGTTTTCACTTCTCTGCATTTTGAGTCTCTGTTATTAAGTGTATTAATGCTTAGAATTACTATATCTTTCTGAAGAATCCACTCTTATCAATATAAATCAATTTTCTTTCTCTAATAAGACTTTATATCTTTTATATTTTCCCACACATTTACAATTTCTGGCATTTCATTTTTTCAAGTAAATATGATTCCATCAGATATTTCTTTTCAATCCATAGAATTTTCTTTAACATTCCTAGTAGTTCAAATCTCTGGTGATAAATTCTCTCAGCTTTTGTTTGTATAAAAATACATTTATTTTTTCTTTATTATTAAGTGGTGTTTTTGCTGCTACAGAATTCTAGATTGGCAGGGTTTTTTTTTTTTCTTTCCGTATTCCATTGACATCATTCTATTGTCTTTTGACTTGCCTTGTTTCTGCTGATAACTCAGTGGTATTTTTATCTTTGTTTCTATATAACTGTGTCTTTTTGTCTGACCACATGTAAGATTTTTCTCTTTAACTTTACTTTTTCACAAATGGAATCTGATAAGCCCTTGTGTGGTTTTTTTTTTTTTTCTGCTTTTTCTGCTTGAGTTCTTTTGTGCTTCTTTCATCTGTAGGTCTACAGTTTTCACCCAATTTCAAAATTTTTCTGCCACTATTTTTTCAAATATTTTTCTTCCCCAGTCTTTCTCTCTTCTCTTGGAACTTCAACTGCATATATGTTATGACTGACATTTTTCCATACAATTCTGAGGCTCTGTTTATTTATTTTCTGGTTTTTTTTCCTTTGTATGCTTCAGTTGGATAGTTTCTATTGTCTTTGAGTTTACTCATCTTTTCTCCTGCAGTGCTATTAAACCTATCTAGAGAATTTCACTTTGCAAATATTTTCTTTATCAGCTCTAGAAAATCCACATGATTCTTCTTTATAGTTTTATTTTTTCTGATGAAATTCCTACTTTTTTTCCCACTCTATCTTCTACTTTAAATTCACGACCAGAATATAATAAATAATATGGTGTACTATAACAATCATTTAAAATTCTTGTCTCCTAATTCAACATGTTTTCCTGTGTCTGTTTCATTGGGGTTTTTTTTGTTTTGTTTTGTATTTTTGCTCCTGGTTGTGAGTCCCTCTTCCTTCTTCTTTGCATGTCTAGGAATTTTTATTGTGTTTCAAACATTGTAAATGCTATGCTGTTGAGGTCCTGGATGTTGTTTTTCTTTAAAGAGTGTTGTTGACTGATTTTCTGACAGGCAGTCAATTTACTGGCGAATAAACTTGATCTTGGTGAAGTTTGTTTTTAGGTTTTTTAGGGTGGGTTTAGAGTAACCCTTCCCACTGGATAGGCAGAACTCCAATTTTCCTGAACATTGTACAACCTCCAGAATCTCCATTCAGCTCTCAACCACACAGTAGCCATTCTCTGTCTGCCCTGTCCCTGTGCACTTATAGGATGGATAAGTGGGTGGATAGGTGGATGGGTGGGTGAATGAATACATGGGCTGGTGGATGGATGAATGGATGGATAATTTAAAGTGAAGTCAGGGCAGGGCTGGAACAGTGGACTGGAGTGACAGATGGCCAGAGCCCTCTGAACGAAGAAGGAGCTGGACATGCAATTATTGGTGAGGGGTTTCCTGGGCAGAGGGACAGAGAAAACATGAGCAAAGGCCCTGAGATAGGAGCAAGGAACCACAAGAAGTGGCTGTAGCATGGGGGTGAGGGGAAAGATGGGAGATGATAGAACTGATTGAGACCCAAAGCCTGGTGTGGTATGACATGCCCAGTGTTTAAAAATATGAAATAGGTGCCAAACTTGGAAAATTGGGATATTTCACATCAAAAGCTGGATTTTTCGTTCTTCTAAAGTTTGGCATTGCTGGTACCACCAGGCTCATAACCTGGAACTGAGAGGCACAGCCCTACTGCAGACTGGGCAAGAATCTCCCTCCCACCCCTTCCTGGGCCCAGTAAGCCCCTCAGCCCTTTAGTAAGGGGTGGGATCTGCACACCCAAGCCCCTCACCACACCTGCATCTTGCCCTTCCCAGTCCCCACAGGATGGAGGCCTCTCACTGCTCCTGCACCCCTGACCCCAGGTCCGGCTCCAGCCTGTCCTCTGGGCCCTCTGCTTCTGCCTTCTTGCTGGCTGCCACTCCTCCTTCTCATGTCAACCCAGCTGTGCCTGGTTTGTGGGCTCCTCACCCCTGGAGGTGCCCCAGACAGACTGGCACAGAAGGGGAGAGCCCCAGAAGGTGAGAGCTCCATCCTGCCCTGCAGTTTGCCCCCTCCCCAGTCCAGGAAAAGCCTGGCCTCCCATCCTGGGTGCGATGTAGCCCTCTGAGCCCCTCACCTGCCCCCCAGAGGCTTCTGGTGCCATCTTCACTACATCCCCTGATTTCATCCTCATAACAACTTTGGCTACCCTGTCTTAGAGAGGAGGGGCTGAGGCCCTGTGTGGGGCTGTGCTGTGCCCAGGCTTAGAACCAGCAAGGAGCCCCATGTGCCGGGAGCAGAGTGACTGGAGAGGGTGGATGTCTTGGTAGACCTCAGGGAGGAGCCACCTCCCTCTGAACCACATGGGGGGCCTGGATGGTTTGGATGAGGGAAAGACACAGTCTGGCTGGGGAAGAATGGAGTGTGGAGGACAGATGGAGTGGAGGTAGGGAGAGGGTCAGATCCCAATTCCCTTTGGGGTCAGCTGAGGCAGATGAGGGGGAGTCCCATGTTTATTGCCTGTGTGTTCCTCACTTCGTTCCCACTCAAAGGGTGTAGCCAAGACAGTCCTGTCTGGCCTGCTCCGACCCCTCTCAGACTCATACCCAAGCCCTCAGCCCTACCTGCCTCCCTCCAGGCCCCGGGGGTTCTCAGCTCTTGGGCTGCATGCCAGATCCCCAGGAGCCGCTGTCCCATGAGACAGGCGCTCAACTGCATCACCCCACGCCGAAGCAAAGGCCTCCAACATCCTGCATCCCCAGCGGCCCATGAGCAAGTCATTAAGACCTAGCAGAACTTTATAAATGTGGCTTAAAGTTAAGTACATAAGAAAATCTCTGTAATTTCCCACCAAGCAATGGGGATGTTGTCTGGTTCCTACAGGCCATAATTTTTGGGGAGGGAAATGTTTTTTTCCCCACAAATGATGGGAAGTTGGTGGTTACGGTTACGGCTGGCTGTTGACGTTGGGAAGCTGTTCTGATGCCCAGAATCCCACCTACCTCAGCTAAATGGTATCTTTATGAAATTAGCAGAACACGGCTACACCAAGGGGAGGCAAAAAAAAAGAGAAATGAACTTTCAAATTTTAAGTATAATTGGAAAACTGACCTTTGGAAAATATTTTCCCACCTCAGCCCCACGCTGTGGAAGAATGAGTGCTTTATGCTGAGGGTGAGCGGTGACCTTGAGGAATTAGCTGGTCTCTCTGGAGGTGGAAGCAGAGTGGCGTGATGGGTTGTCGGGTCCCTCTGGGCATCCTTGGGTTACAGGGCTTGTGGTCACTGACAAAGGAGGGACCAGGAATGCCAAGGCCACCTGGGGCTGGACGCATGGAGGAGCAGCTGAGGATGGGGCCCTACCCAAGAGCAGTTGGTGGGTCCAGCAGTGGAAAGTGCTCCTGCTGGCCTGGGCAGTTGGGGGGCTGCATGCCTGCTTCTTGCCCCTCTGTCCACTGGCTCAGAAGATGTCAGAGAGGACTTGTTGGGGATGGTATGGTTGGAAGTAACCCTGCATCCAGTTCTGGGCTGATGGAGCTGAGATGCCACTGAGGCCTGCAGGTGGCAGGGAGAGGGAGGTACTGATTGGGCTTCCAGGACATGCCATGCTCCATGCTAGGTGCTGGGGGGTGGAGGGTGACTACAACAAAGCTCAGTTCCATCCAGCAACTTGACAGACATACATTCAAGCCCTGAATGTACAGTTACAGCCCCTCTGAGCCTCAGTTTTCTCATCTATAAAATGGGGGAAATAATGGGAGGAAGAAACAAGTGGTCAACTCGAGGAGCCCCGATGTCCCCCTTGCTGCTTAGGACATGCGGCCTGTGGCTGCCCTGGCAGTTGATCCTTGGCTTTCCAACTCACGGTTTTATCCTCCCTCCACTACGACTGTCTCTGGGCAGATACTTTCCACATTGTGGAGGTTGCACAGGCTGAGACAGAGCTTCTAGGACTCCTCTCTCCCAGTGACCTCTGTCCCACTGGCCCCAAGTTGCTGACTCAGGCTCCTGATCACTCCTGAGGACAGTCATGCTTCTTCTGTGCTCAGGCCAGAGACTGTATCATGTATAAGAGTATGACCGCTGGGCTGTCAGGCCGGACCCTCCCTCAAATTCAATTTGGTTGCTGCTTTGTTTCCAGATCTTGCAGTGATAGGTCATTTGTTTGGGGTTTTCCCCATCAGCACACAAACCCAGGTGGTTCTGTACCCCCCTGGGGCCTCCCTGGGCCTGGTCTGACCCCCTCCCCACAGTCTATGTTCACAGGCCTTGTTGCACACAGGGTCTGTTCCATGCCCTCTGCTGAGCACTCTCCCTGTATAATTTACTCCGTCTTTCTACAGCCGTAGGAGGGAGGGATATGATTAGTCCCATCTTCCAATGAGGAACCCCTGCTAAGTGCCAACAGAGAATAAGGGGCAGATCCTGGCTGCCACCTGTGCGTTTAAGGTCAGTCCACCTCTCCGTGCCCCTGGGAGCTGGTATCGCCACCTTCTGCTAGCGGTAGATGCGAATAATGGGGGCGCAGCAACAGCACCTATGTGACTTCAGCTGGTTGGTTTACAAGGTGACTGGGGACAGGCAGTGGGAAGCAGACGGCAGGACCTCCCCCACACCCCAACAGGTTCTGATCTCTTTCCCCTCCCTTTCAGGGAGTTGCCCCTCTCGCCTCAATGGAGAGTTCCCTCCCTCCTTCCCTGCAGCTGCACTGGCCAGTCCTCCAGATTCTTGGGCACAACAGTGACAATGACCTTCATTTATGCTGCCGACATGCCGGGAACCATTGCATTCCCTCCTCACAGCACCACGTAGGTGCTATCATCACCCTGCTTACAGATAGGGAAACTGAGGCACACCCAGTCACGTCTGAAGGCACAAGGCCCTGCTCCAGCCATCTTCCGACTGCCCCCAAAGCCATGACTGGGGAGCCGAGGAGAGGGAAGCAGGGCAGGGCAGATTTGTCACGTGTTCTCCTTGGAAGAAAGGAGAGTTCACTAATTACCGTTCACTAATTACCACTCAAGCAATTTCCATAATTGCCTCAAGAAAGGGTTTTATCAGCCAAACGTGAACAGAAACAGCCTCAGGGAGAAAGGCTAAAGGATATGCTCAGGAAGCACAAACCAGTGGAAGTAAATCACCTGGGCTGGGCCGAGAGGAGTCCTGGAGCCTGGGTCCAGTCCACACCCCCTCCCCCTGCCGCTCCCAACTCCGTAGAAAGGGAAACCGAGGCCCAGAGAGGCAGGCGATCAGGTCAAGTGCACACGGAAACTCCGTGCAAAACAGATGTGCACGTGCGGCTGGTCGTGCTGTGTAGCGTGGAAATCCATCGCAGGCACATTACGGGTCACTCTTGAAAGCCCTCCCAAAGACAGCGCACGTTTCCTTGAAGCTAATTGCTTTAGTTTGAGGTAATATTCATCACAGAAACACCAGCAGTAACCTTTGGTCTTGGCAAATTCTCCCCTCAATCACGTAACGTAAACAGCGATAAACGAGGGCTTTTTAAGGCTTTCTTCATAATGTGTTGCACATGCATTTGTTACTGAATCTGCGTGAGCTCCAAGCCCTGAAATCTGAGCGTGGCTGTGAGGTGAGCGGCTGGGCCGCCGGAGGTGGGGTCAGGGTTCCCAGGAGACAGTCAAGCCTGGCCGGCCTCCTCCCCCTGCTGCCCCCCTCCGCCCTCCCCCTGCTTCCCTTCCTTCTCTTGGGCAGGTGGGCAGGCAGGGAGTGTCTCTAGTTGGTTGGTTTCTCTCTCTGCCTTTCTCTTATTCTGTTTCCCTGTCTCACCTCCCTCCCTTCTCCCCAACCTGAATCTCTCTCTCTCTCTCTCTCTCTCTCTCTCTCTCTCTCTCTCTCTCTCTCTCTCTCTCTCTCTCTCTCTCGCTCGCTCTCTCTCGCTCTCTCTCGCTCTCTCTCGCTCTCTCTCGCTCTCTCTCGCTCTCTCTCTCTCCACCCGCCTCATTCTCTCTTGTTTCTTTTCTTCTCTGATTCTCTTTCTGTCTATCACTCTCATTGTCTCCTCACTGCCTGTCTCTCTCGCCTTGTCCCTCTCTTTCCTTATCTGTCCAGTGCTGACTTCTGATCTTTGTCCCCCTTTGTCCATCTCCAGTCTCTCACCCTCCAACTCTGCCTCCTCCCTTGCACACAACCTCTCCCTCCCCGGGCACATGTCCTGTGAAGAGCGTGGTCCCACTTCTTCCCTTCTCAGCCCTGGTGGCTCAGAGGGGGCTTGACATAGACCCCTGGCCTGGGGTAGGGGGAGATTTCAGCAGTGGAGGATGAACAATGTATATTGGGCGGTGGGGGCACAAGAAGGACTGCTGTCTTTTGGTGGGGGTGAAGAAATCAGGGGTGTCTACATGGAGGTGGTGACATCTGAGCAGTCTGGAAGAATAGGCAGTGGCCACAAGGAGACAGTAGGAGCAGAGGGACCATGGAGCAAGGGGCACAAGGGCCGAAATCAGGAGCAGCCCTTGGATGGGGATGGCTGGTGGGGGCAGGACAGGGAGGGTGGGCAAGCTGTGGGATGTGGAGGGTGGGGAACAGGCCCTGCCTCGTGGGCAGAGAGGGCATTCCAAGGGCCCTGGGTAAGGGGCAGGGCATGGGAGGGAGGCTCAGTTCAGGCTATAGAATTTGGGGCAGCCCCATTGCTGGGCAAGAAAGGCAGGATGGCTGGCCAGGGTTCCAGGGACCTTGATGAGAGAGGCAGCTGGAGCAGGGGCTACCACAGGCCTGGACACCAGGGCCCAGCCCGGCCACCCCACTGTGAGCCCTCCCATGAGGACTTCCATCACCCGACCTTGTTTCCCTCCTGTCTGTTGGGGTGCTCGTGTGGAATAATTGGGAGGGCTCAGGGCATTGTGGACAGGAACGTGCCCTGGCATTGGCCTAGACACACATCACCCCAGTGACTGCCACACACCCCCAGACATACACTTGCTCCCTGCAGTCATGACAACCAGAAGCTGGCTGCTGGTATCCCCATAATTTCAAGACTTGGAAACTGAGGCACACAGAGGTTCAACAACTGGCCCAGGATGATGAAGCCAGAAGACACAGGGCCAGGACAAGAGCCTCACCCTGGAGCCCACACCCCTGCACTGTCTCCCCGTGAGTGTGGTCCTGGGGGGCACAGAGCCCAGGCCCAATGGTACACCCTTCTTTTCCTAGCCCTGGTGTCTCCAGTGCCCTCATGCGAAACAGGGTGAGTGGGGGCAGAACTGGACCCCAACCTATCACCTGGCCCGCAGTGCCCCACTTCCCATCCCAAGTGATTCCTGAAGCAGCCCACCCACAGGTGGGCAAATGGGCCCCCTGCCTACCCCCTGAGAGAGAGCACGTGTGGATGGAGGAGACACGTCCAGGGAGCTGGGCTGGTCCAGAGGCAGAAGGGGCAAGCAGGGGATAGAGCAGAGCGGAGACGAGCAGTCTCTGTGAAAACAGGAACTGCCCTGGGCCAGTCAAGCCCAGATCTCACTGACTCTCAGAGTGGATGTTCAGAGCCCCAGCGGGGACCAGCGGCCAAAAACCAAATCACAGGGATGAATCATTCAATGCCTCCCGTCCTTCGTTCACTGAAAGATATTTAACATTTAAAAATTGATTGTTGTTTAAACAAAAAAACATGAGTGATTCAGAGTTAAAGGCTTCGGCTCCCCAACG
Source organism: Delphinus delphis (assembly GCF_949987515.2). Lineage (NCBI taxonomy): Eukaryota > Metazoa > Chordata > Mammalia > Artiodactyla > Delphinidae > Delphinus > Delphinus delphis. The sequence continues at coordinate 88,712,390 of NC_082688.1, read as the reverse complement.
AAAATTTTCAGAAAAACACACGACGCTGCTTCCCCTCGGATGTCCCCTGGACTTTCCTTGTCCTATGGAATCCGTCTCCTCGGATGGCAGCATGCCTGCCTGCTTGTCTGCAAGCCACGCTTTTCATCACCCACGCCTCAGGCAGCTCTTCACACCAGCAAGGAGTAAATGTTCATCACGCCTGCCAGGGCCCTGCAGTCTGGGCTGGAATCCAGACTACAGGAGCACGTGTCAGGGAGAGAGACTGGGGATGCCATGAAATGCCACAGGACTGTATTAAAATGCCATCACCTTCCCCCAAACCTGCCTGCCTAAGCCATAAACCTTGGAGTCATCCTCCACCTTTTCTTCACCTATCATTCCCCATCTGTCCTCAGGCACCCCTCCCACCGGCCACCCCCGTGACCCACTCCCCACAGGCTCTTAGTTCAAGTTCGACCATCCCTCCATGGCTCAGACCCTCCTGGGCCCTGTCTGTCAGAGAGAAGCCAACCCCACAATATCCCGAAGCCCCTGCCTGCTCTGACCTCTGAGAGGTTGCCTGGCTTCACCTCTCCCAGGTCTATCCCTGAATGTTACCTTCTCAGGGGACCCTGCTTTGTTTCTTTTATAGTACCCCTCCTCCTCATTTCTAGAGTCACTTTCTGTTCCCAGAGCTGGACGTGGGTCCTGAGGATGGGAATCTTACCTGTGGGGCTCGGCCAGTGTCTGTGGAGAAAGTGATCCTGTCAGCCTCATTCCCATGCTGACTCCCTACTGTGGACCCGGGCCTGTTCCAGAGGAGGAGCCCAGATAGGAAGGTGGGAGCGGGCTCGGGGTGCTGCAGGGGACCCGGAGCTGGGGGAGGACCCTGGAAGGCGGCATCAGGGAAGGATGGAAAATGTTGGTCTGTGGGTGGGTAGATGGGCTGCAGACCCAGGTTCCAGGAGCCAGAGCCCCGGCTACGGGGCAGAGGGGTAGCTGGAGATCTGCGCTTTCACCTGAGGGCCCTTCCCATGGACACCTCTGGCCCGCAGATGTCCCATGCCCCTTAGGGAAGCCACATCTTTCTTGCTGGGCTCTGGAATTGTCCAGCTCCAGGCTGTTCCAGGCAGGGAACAAGAAGGCCTCAGCAGGCCTCCTGCTGCTCAAATATCAAGCAAATTGAAAATCGAGGCAATTTAAAGTAAAAGGCCATTTTCCTGTAGTACTCACTGGAGGCAGACCTGAAAGTGATTTCCTGAAGGGTCCAAGACCCAGGAACTACCATCCCTTATCCATTGTCCCTCATCCCTTATCACTGGAACATAAGCAGACTTTGGGCACCGCCTCGCCAGGGGGCTCTCTGAGGACCCCTGGCCTCCACCTGACCTCCAAAGTGCTTTTGTCCGTGGGGAAGTTCCTGCAGACACCCCTCGCTTTCAGAGCTCACTTTTCCACACTGACCTCCAACCTTTGACCTCCCACTTGGATCCAGCATCACCCTCCTCTTCAGACAGTGGGGGTGTTTCCCCTATACCCCCAACCAAGACAGAGACCACCGCTAGTTTCTTCGAGAAATCTGTAACTCAGCACCTGCCGTCCGTGACCGCCAGACAGAACCCTCTGTGGTCAGGCCATGTGCCCTTAGCATCGGTCCTCTTGGGGCCTCAGCTTTTCATCTGTAAGGTGGTCATAAATTCCCCCGGGAATTTATGTGTTGGGGGGCCTCAGTGAAATGCAGCTGACAGAATGCCTGGCACAAGTGTGTACAATGGGTGTGAGTGGGGAAGACAGTGGTGACGTGTGCATGTGTGTGAGTGTACATGCATATGTGTGTTTTGTATATGTGTGCTTATATTAGGTATGCGTGTGTATTTGTATATATCTGTGTGTCTATGAATATATGTGTATACATGTATGCAAGTGTGTATGCATGTGTACATACCTGTGTGTGTGTATTCATGTGTTCTCGTCACTGGCTTTATCACACTAACCCTATGGATTTTCATTCCTAGACCCACATTTGTCTCAGACGTTTACCCAGGGCTTGGCTGCCATTAGCCCAAAGCCAAAGGACATTGGAGTCTCTGCCTGGGCCTCTGTTCTGAGCTGGCCAGGATACCAAGGGCCTCTATCATTTTCCAGAGTACTCTCATTTCACACAGCTCTCAGAGGGGACAGGGAGGGGGTGTGAGGACAGCCTTGTTGAGAAAGAAGGAACTGAAGGAGGCCAGGGGAATGGAAGATGGCTTTCAGTGGACACACTGATCAGAGGACCAGGAGGCAATAAGAGACACAGATGAAACTTAAAAATGCAGGGCTGAGCAGAAAAAGTAAAAACCTAAATTAAAAACTTCCATGCACAAAATAATGTGTGTTCAAAGAATAAATCCTGGACAAAAAGCAACACCAAACACATCAGAGTGGGCCTCTGGGACAGAAACAAGAAGCACTTAAAACCAGCCCATGCTGGCAAGTCCTCATTAACTGAGGGCGCTGGTTAACTCACCACAGTTTATGCACAAAAGACACAAACCTGCAAAACACTGTCAAAGTGGGTCTTGAGAGTACCACTCAGGGCTTGAGTTTCCTGGGGCTCCTGGAAGTTTCCCACTTGGCTGTATGAGGGAGGATTTGATCTGTGCAGTGAGCAAGGCTTCCAGACTGAGCTCCTGTCCGCTCATCCCCACCAGGAATCCCGGCTCTGGGAGCAACACTGTGGGATCAGTGAAGGCCTCTGGGGCCTGCTCTGTGAGCCTCCACCCCACCCCTGGCCCGGCAGCGGGGAGGACGGAGAGTCCAGAGCTCCAGCGTCTGTCGCACATTAGGAGCCGTCTGCCTGGTGGGCGGGGAAGGAAATGCCTCCTCCTGGTCCCACATGCCCCCCTGTGGCCCACCTTCCCTCCTCTGACAGGGCCTGGACACTTGGCTCCACCTGCCTGCTTGCTGCCCAGGAGGCCAAGGCTGGAGCAGAAATAGCCCAAGGTGGAAGGCCCAGTGGCACAGCCACCGTCTGCCCTGGACAAGGGCCTGGGGCTTGTAGGGTTAACCCAAGGGAGGACAGGAGGGTAAGGGATGACTAACACCAACCCACACCATACACATGTACAAACACCACACCACGCATATATACACACACACCACACATGTACATACACACACACCACACACATGTATATACACAGGCACACACACCATACTTCCCCCACATATATACACATGTACACAAGTGCATATATACACACAGACAGATATGTATACACATACCATATACTCACACATACATACACACACATACATACACCACACACAGATACACTACACATATATACACACCACACACATATGTATATACACATACACAACACACACCATATATATGCATACACCACACACATATGCACACACCATACATACCACACACATGTGCACACATACACACACACACAGTCACACACATGCATGCACACACTCATACACAAAGTACTGAGCCTCCACACTACCCCAGGCCCTGGCAAGCTGTCCTCAGCCCTCACAATGGCCCTGGGGCTTTATGGCCAGAACTCAGCCTGCTGGACAGGGAGGCCTGGCCGCGGTCATGTCCTGGCTCCCTGTGGACAATGGCCTCTGGCCCTCTGCTCCAACTCAGCCAACTCCCTCCTTCTACAGGTTCAGAAACTGAGCTCCAGGGAGAGGAGGAGACTTACGTGAGACAACCCAGCTAGCGCGTGATAGTACAGGGGTCCCAAGCCTGACAGACTCATAGGCCTCTCTTGGCCTCTGGTGCAAAAGGATTGCCCATTTGCCTGCCACACAATGATTTATTTGCTCTTCTTACTTAAAAGCGTCCCTTAGCCATCTCCTCCTCCAAGAAGCTTTCCTTGGGCCTTCCCCACAGCTCACCCCAGGCTAAGCTGGTGCCCCTGGAACTCACAGAGGACACACACAGCTGTCTTCCCTTCCTCTCTGAGGATCTCTGGGACAGAGTCTGTCCCAGAGATCATGTCTGTGTCTAGCATGCAGCTGGTATCAAGAGCAGAGGGGGAAGGTGTGCTCAGATGAGTAAGTGACCAAACGGGGGAGTGTCTCAATGTCCTTTTATTTATTCAACAAGCAGGCAAATGCACCTGACCTCCCATGCTCCAAATTGTAGTGGGCCTGTCGGTCCTTCCTACCCTGGAACCCTGCACCATCAGTTCACACCCCACATCAGCATCTGCAGGGCCGGGGCAGGCGGCACTGCCCCAAAGCTGCTGGAATCCACTTGGCCTGCATATATGGAGGATGGGGAGCATCCGGGAATTTGCATCTTTCAGGACTTATCAGACCTTTGCCAGTGACCAAGGTGGGGAGGAGTACAGCCACCCAGCCCCTCGCCCCCTCTGGGATGGTTCTGGAGGATGGTCCCTCTGTCTCCTCTCCTCCCTGCAGGATGGCATCAAGGGCTCTTCATGACCTCACATCCCTGCTTTGTTCCTCCACCTTCCCTGTTCTTTCCTAATATATCATTTTCACAGGAACCCCCAACTCAGGCTCTCTTCTGGGGCTTGTTACTGAATATTGTCCCCGCAGGCAAGCTCTGGGGCAAGGCTCTGAAGTTGGATCCCTCATGGGCAGAGGGCAATGTGCTGGTGGAGTGGGAGAACAGTGGCTGCTGCAAAAGTACGACTGTGGTGTCCTCTCTGCCTGCATTGGGAAGGGATGTGATTGGAAGGGGAGGCTGGACTGGGCAGCACATCGAGCATTCAAGAGATGGTGTGGCGGGTGGTTGTAATGAGAGAGACTGGGAGTTGCCAGCCATGAGCTGTCAGATAGAAATGATGAGCTCAGGTCAAGAAATCACCAACTTGGGGTGGTGTGGAACCCAGGCCTCACAGTGGTGTTAAGAGCCCCCTGGCCCCTGCAGCTGGACAGTGTACTATGAGGAGCTGAGAGTGGCTGAACTACAAGGAAGCCTAAATTCACAGCTTCAGCATGGCCTCAGTGGGAAGCAGTGGAACCCTGAGGCCTGGTGTATTTTTTTTTCCCATCGCTCCTGTAACAGATTACCACAACTGAGCAGCTCAAACAACGCAAATTCATTCCCTTATCTTTGTATTGAGAAGTCTGGGGTCAGTGGGGCTCAGCTGCGTCCCCTAACCAGGTTCTCCAAGGCTGAAGCCATGGTGCCAGCCAGGCTGTACCCCTTTCTGGAGCCTCTGAGGATGAGTCTGCTCCCATGAATACTTTTCTTTGTCCCATTGGACTGAGGTTCCTTTTCTTTGCTGGCTATTGGCTAGGGGCTGGCCTTTGCTCCTAGAGGCTGCCCATGTTCCTTCTCATGCTTTCTTTCCATGTGGCACCTCTAACAATGGGGGGGGGTGGGGGTCAAGTCCCTTTTGACTTCAATCTCTCACTTCCTCTCCAGCCACATATCAGACATTAGCTAGGAGAGATTCCCTGCTTTTAAGGACTCCAGTGAATAGATTGACCCAACTATTGACCCCCCTATTTAAAGTCTGTAGCTTTAATCGCAACTACAAAGTCTCTTTTGCCATGTAAGATACCATATTCACAGGGTTCAGGGATTGGGGTGTGGACTCCTTTGAGGGGTCATAATTCTGCTGACCACACCTGGGATAAGGCTATCCTGGTGGATGTGCTTCACAGTAGCAAACCCCAGATTCCCCTGATCTGCATGCATGAAAGAGTCGTCACTCTCCTTGCTGGAGAATAGCAGCCTCCCCTGAATATCATGCAGATATCTCCACTCAGGGGAACGCCCTTCACAAAATCCTCTCTCCCTTTCCCTCTTGGTTGTTAGATAAAAAGTGATAGTCGAATCCCAGTATGACCCAGTAGAGAAGGACCTGCTAACTGAGAAGAAAAATTACTCACTAAAGAAGGTGCAGAACCTGGCTAATGTGCTCCATCACAAACTGAGAGAATATACTTGGGGATGATCTTGAGGATGCTGCACCAAGGGGCTGGGGTTCAGAAATGAAGGCTGTAGGGGAGAGAGTTTGTTCATTCAAGGGCGTTCTCCTGTGACTCAGGATTACCCCCCCATTATGGACGGCATGTTTGCATTCCCCCCAAATCTATATGTTAAAGTCATACCACCCAAAGTGATAGTGTTTGGAGATGGGCCCTTTGGAAGGTGTTTAGGTTTAGATGAGGTCATGAAGGTGGGATCCTCATGACGGGATTAGTAGCCTTATAAGAAGAGGAAGACAGAACCTCACACATGCACCAAGGAGAGGCCATGTGAGCATACAGAGAGAAGGCAGCCATCTGTAAGCCAGGAAGCAGGTTCTTATCAGACATCAAATCTGCCAGCTCCTTGATCTTGGATTTCACAGCCTCCAGAACACTAAGAAATAAATTTCTGTTGTTTAAGTCCCCCGTTCTGTGGTATTTCATCATGGCAGCCTAAGCTGACTAAGACACAACCAGGCAGGACACCAGAAACTGCTCTTAATACACTACTGGGATGCCTCCCGAAAGTTTGGGGAAAAAAATGATGGCCTGCATTAAATGAAATGGAGGTATTAAAACAGCTTTGGCGGAGTGTGTGGGTGAGATCAAATACTCTGATAAATTGGTGTGCTAGAACAGATCTCTACGAAGTCCAAAAAACCCTCCAGCTTACTATGTTCTTCAGGGAAGATGCAGTGGATGTTTCCTCACTGAAGCAGTGAAGAGGAGGAACTGTTATGAATTTAGATACTGATATGACCCTGGGTTCCCTAGCACCAAGGAGGACAATAGGATCATTGTGCTCCTAGGGGCAAGAAAGATGGGAAGCCAACAAGGCTAGGACTTGATATACATATTAAAAAATATTAAGAAAATGCATGAGCAGAGTGATGTCAGCAAAATGTACATATGAGCTCCAAACTTCTGACTCTCCACAGAAACATCGGAAAACAAGCAAAAACTGTCAGGACTCTGGAAAACAGTCAAAGGTTTACAGCAACCAACTGAACAATGAATCAAGAAAAGGCAACTTGAAAACAGTAACAAAGCTTTGTGGCATTTTTACTCGCCCTTGGCCCACTCCCTCCCTGGTGCAGTGATAGTCTTCAAGCAGCAGCAGAGCAGTATGAGATTCTGGTCCCTGGTTCTGCAAGGGCAAAAATCTCTTCTAAGGTGTCTGGAGGTCACCTGAAGGACTGATGCAGGGCACTCATTTCTGTTTCACCTAACTCAGACTTCAGGCCAGAAAACTGGTAAGCATTGCTCAAAAATGCTGCAAGGCCAACTAACAACCCACAGATGGCTCTGGCAAAAGATGATGGTGATACATATGATAGACTACCTAAAGCCTGAGAAGAAAAGCTGGGGAAATTCTGGATTCTTTGGGAAATTAGGACACTCCAAAGCACCAAGAATATAGAGGATTTTAGAAACATGCCCAGGACAAGACATGTGCTCAGAAAGGACATAAAAAAGACCATAAGCTTTCATGTTGGGATAATCCTGAGGTTCAGTGCAAACCTGCTTAAGTATTAGAGTGCCCCAGTGCAGAGACTATCTGCAAAGACTAGGAGAGGTGTTTGGTTTTGTTGTTTATTGTTTATGTTTGTGTTTTTTGTTTTTTTCTTTAAGTTCTTGGCATGGAATGAAATCTCTGTCAAAATCTTAGCTGAACATGAGGTAAAGAAACAACAAGTTCAGTAATCACACGTGACAAGGGTTAAAGTCTTTGCAAAAATATTTTGGGAAAGTCCCTAAATAAGTATGCCGCTAAAGCTACAGCCTTCAACAATCAAAACAAAACAACAAGTGCTGGGGAAGGGGAAGAACTGATCTTCAAAGTTACCACATCATAGCATTCAAATGTTCAATTTTCAACAACAACAAAAAAATCATAAGGAATACAAAAAAAAGTTGTGTCACCTATTTAAAGGAAAAAATAAATTGACAAAAATTGTCCCCATGAAAGCTCAGACATCAGATTTACTAGATGACGAAGACTTTAAACGTGCACAAAGAGCTAAAGGAAATCAGAAAAATGATGCATGAACAACATGAGAATTTCAATAAACAGAAGTTATAGAAAGAAACCAAACAAAAGTTTGGGGCCTAAAAAGTACAATAACCAAAATGAAAAATTCACTAAAGGGAGTTAACAGCAAATCTGAGCAGGCAAAAGAAATAATTATCAAACTTGAAGATAGGCCAACTGAAATGATTGAATCTGAAGAGAAGAGAGAACAAAATAGGGCAAAAAAGCGAATAGATCCTAAAGAACCTGTGGGATACATCAAGCAGAACAATATAGACGTAATGGGAATCTCAAAAGGAGAAGAGAGAGGGGAATTCCCTGGTGATCCAGTGGTTAGGACACCATGCTTCCACTGAAGGGGGCATGGGTTCAACCCCTGGTCAGGGAAGTAAGATCCCATATGCCATGTGGCACAGCCAAAAAAAAAAAAAAAAAAAAGGTGTAGAAAGAATATCTGTAGAAATAAAGGCCAAAAATTTCACAAACTTGATGAATCTACAAATCCAAGAAGCTCAACTCAAAGAGGGATAAACTCAAAGAGACCCATGCTGAGACCCATCATAATCAAACTGTTGAAAGACAAAAACAAAGACAGAACCTTGAAATCAGTAAGAGAGAAGTGGCTCATCCGGCACAAGTTATCTTTGATAACATTAATAGCTGATTTCTCATCAGAAACCTTGGAAGCCAAAAGGTAGTGGGATGACATTTAAAGTGCTGAAAGAAAATAACCTGTCAACTAAGAATTCTATATCTGGTAAACCTGTCTTTTAAAAATGCAAGAGAAAGTAAGACATTCCCAGATAACCAAAAGCAAAGGAAGTGTAATACCACAAGACCTTCCCTAAAAGAAATGCTAAAGGGAGTACTTCAGGTTGGAATGAAAGAGCTCTAGATAGTAACTTAAAGATGTATGAAGAAATAAAGATCTCTATTAAAGGTAAATACCTGGATTATATAAACATCAACATTATTGAATCTTTGGTTTCTAACTCTGGTTTTTATTTCCTACATGATTAAAAATACATGCATAAAAATAATTATAACTTTATGTTATTGGGCACACAATGTATAAAGATGCAGTTCATGATAACAATACCATAAAGGGCAAAGCTGTATAGAAACAAATTTTCATATATTATTGATGTAAAGTTGGTATCAATTAAAACTAGACCAAGGTAAATTTAAGATAGTAAATGTAACACTTATGGTAATAAAGAAAATATTAAAGAATATAATTAAAAGGAAATGAGAAGGGAATCAAAGTAGTTCCACTACAAAAAATCACCTAAACACAAAAGAAGGCAGTAATTGAGGAAATGGGTGGCAAAAAGCTCAGACATAGAGAAAACAAATAGAAAATGACAGAAATAGGGCTTCCCTGGTGACGCAGTGGTTGAGAGTCCGTCTGCCGATGCAGGGGACACGGGTTCGTGCCCCGGTCCAGGAGGATCCCACATGCCGTGGAGCGGCTGGGCCCGTGAGCCATGGCCGCTGAGCCTGCGCGTCTGGAGCCTGTGCTCCGCAACGGGAGAGGCCACAACAGTGAAAGGCCCACGTACTGCAAAAATAATAATAATAATAATAATAATAATAATAATAAAATGACAGAAATAAATCTTTCTTTACAAGTAACTTTTTCCTTTCAACGTAAATGAGTTTAACTCTCCGATAAAAATGCAGATTGGAGGAATTGATTAAAAACAAAAACATTCAACTGTCCACAGTTGATTATGCTGTCCACAAAAGAGTCACCTTAGATTAAAGACACAAATAGCTTGAAAGTGAAAGGATGGAAAAATATACTCCAGACAAATGACAACCCAAAAGCCGTGGGAATGGCTATACTTCTATTAGACAACATAGTCTTTAAGTTAAATACTGCAAAAAGAGACAAAAAGTCACTATGTATTGATAAAGGGATCAATTTATCAGAAAGTATTACACCTATAAACACTTATATGCAAAACAACAGAGCCTAGAGAGATGACATCATCAGGATGTTGGCATAGGTCATTCCTGACTTCAGTCTCCCTCACAAGAAAACCAACTACCAACTAGCCACAGACAACACACTACTGTGAAAGTCCCAGAAGACAAGGATGGGGCTGAAGAACCCCCCTATATCACAGAGACTGAGACAAATTGCATTATAATGATGAGAGGAGTGGCTACACTTTGACAGCATTACCCAGCCTGGCACAGTGCAACAAGAAGAGAGGCCCCCTGAGCCTGCAATTTCTCCAGTGGGAAAAGAGAGTCCAAAGTGGATATCCAACTTCTTCAGTGTTGCATGACACTTCCTGGGAGGCTCACTGGGGTCTCACCTCATGGAGATCACTGCAGAGCTCAGTCACTGGGGATCAGAGAGAGACAGAGAAGGGGGCCTAACTGAGAGCAACTAGCTATCAGATCTTTGTGTATCACATCCCTGCTTGCAGGAATGTCCAAGCAGAGGTCCCAGCCAGCTGCTCTGCCCATCTACAGAGCCAAGCTGGTGGTCCTGTCTGACCAGGGAGCTCAGCTGGCAGTTCTGGCTGTTTTGAATCCCAGGCCAATGGGCCACACTGGCCATGGAGCCCTTTCTATGGCCCCAACTGAGCAGAGAATCAAGTTTGAAGGCCCACCCAACTGCTGAGTATAACCTCAACCTACAGTCCAGCTCAGGGAGGGAGCAAAGCTAGCAGCCCTATACAACTGTTGAGTATAGCTTCTTGCCTTGAATAATCAAGGAGCCTGATCAGTGACCCTGGGCTACCTCTGAGCTCAGGCTGTGGTACCATCCACCCATGGTGGATGTCTAACCTACAGCTGCATCTAGCAGCAAAATCCAGCATACAGCCCTGACCAATTGCTGAACACAGCTTGCTGCCTCACCCAGGCAGGGAGCCCAGCCCAAGCCTCCACCCAACCAAGAGCAATGATGAAGCCCAGCTGATACTCTGCCAAATCATGTAACCCAACCATTGGCATTGCTCTGCCAGGGAACACAGACTGAAATCCTCCTCACCATAGATGATTGCTGAGCCCAGCTACTGGAACACAATAGAACACAGCCAGGAGCCTCTTCTGACCAGGGAGACCATTCAGAGGCACCACTGGAGCATGGAGCCCAGCCAGCAGTGCTCCCACCACCAACCTTAGAGCTCAGGCAGTGGCCTTGCTCAACTAAAGACCCTGATAGCAAACTCCACTTGCCCACAGGTGTTACCAGCTGACCTGTCCAAAAACGCTGAGCTGACTGACTGAAATGAACCTGTAAAGTCTGGAAGAGGAGACTACTCACTCAAATGAGCAGATAGGAACACAAGTATACAAAGACCATGAAAAATCAGGGAAACATGACACCTGCAAAGAAGACCATAAATAAAGCTCCAATAAATTCCCCCAAAGAAATGGAGATCTGTGAATCATCTGACAAAGAATTCAGAGTAATCCTCTTGAAGAAGTTCAGTGAACTACAAGAAAACAGTGACAGACAATTAGGGGAGAAATACATGAACAAAATGAGAAGTCCAACAAAGAAAAAAAAAACATTAAAAAAAAAAAACCCAGAAATACTAGAACTGAAGAATACAGTGACTGAGCTGAGGAATTCAACAGAGAACTTCAACACAGACTCAACTAAGCAGAAGAAAGTATCAGTGAATTTAAAGCTAAGTCATTTCAAATTATCCAGTCAGAGGAGCAAAAAGTAAATAAGCAAAAAGGAATGAAAGACTAGGGACATATAGGATATGATCAAAAGAAAAATATGCACATTATAGGAATCCCTGAAGGAGAAGACAGAGAGAAATGGCAAAAATGTCATTTAAAGCAATAAAAGCTAAAAACTTCCTAAATTAGGGGAGATAAATGGACATATAGATTCATGTGGTCCAAAATACCCCAAATAGGTGGAACCCTAAAAGGGCTACAACAAGACAGATTAAAGTTAAAGTTTCAAAAGTAAAGACAAAGAGAGGATTTTAAAAGCAGCAAGAGAAAAGTGACTCATCACAACCAAGGGAGCCCCCTAAAGATTTCCAGAGGATTACTCAGAAGAAACTTTGCAGGCCAGGAGAGAATGGGATGGTATAGTCATGATATTGAAAAAAAAAATCTGTCAACCAAGAATACTATACCCAGCAAAGCTGTCCTTCAGAAATGAAGGAGAGATAAAGACCTTCCCCAAACAAAAGCTGAGAGAGTTTATCACCACCAGGCCTGCCTTACAAGAAATGCTAAGGGGCATTCTTCAAGCCAAAATGAAAGGATGCTAATTAACATTGTAAAAACATATGAATGTGTAAAACTCACTGGTAAAGTTAAATGTATAGTTAAATTCAGATTCTCTAATACTGTAATGTGGTGCATAAATCACATACAACTCTAGATTAAAAGTTAAAAGACAAAGCTGTCAAAAATAATTATAACTACAATAACTTCTTTTTGGATACATAATATTAAAAATGTAAGCTTTAACATCAATAACCTAAAATGTGAGGGGGGAATAAGTAAAAATAAAAAGTTTCTCTATGCTATTGAAGTTAAGCTGTTATCAGCTTAAAAAAAGATGTTTTAACTATAAAATATTATATGTCGACAATGAATGGATAAAGAAGATGTGGCACATATATACAATGGAATATTACTCAACCATAAGAAGAAACGAAACTGAGTTATTTGTAGTGAGGTGGATGGAACTAAAGTCTGTCATACAGAGTGAAGTAAGTCAGAAAGAGAAAAACAAATACTGTATGCAAACACATATATATGGAATCTTAAAAAAAAAAAAAGGTTCTGATGAACCTCGGGGCAGGACAGGAATAAAGATGCAGACCTAGAAAATGGACTTAAGGACACGGGGAGGGGGAAGGGTAAGCTGGGATGAAGGGAGAGAGTGGCATGGACATATATACACTACCAAATGTAAAATAGATAGCTAGTGGGAAGCAGCTGCATTGCACGGGGAGATCAGCTCTGTGTTTTGTGACCACTTAGAGGGGTGGGATAGGGAGGGTGGGAGGGAGATGCAAGAGGAATGGGATATGGGGATATATGTATACATATAGCTGATTCACTTTGTTATACAGCAGAAACTAACACAACAATTAAAGCAATTATACTCTAATAAAGGTGTTTAAAAAATATATATATATATATATAATATGTAAGCCTCATAGTAACCACAAAAGAAAAGCCTGTAGTAAATATACAAAAGATTATGATAAAGAAGTCAAAGCATACTACCACTGAAAGTCATCAAATCACAATGGAAGACAGAAAGAGAAGAAGCAAGGAACAAAGTATCTACAAAAAAGACAGAAAACAATCAACAAAATGTCAAGAGTAAGGTCAGTCTATCAATAATTACTTTAAATATCAATGGATTAAATTCTCCAAACCAGCTAACTTTTCTAACCAGAATGGTATGAAACTAGAAATTAATAACAAAAAGGTAGAAACTTCATAAAACTTGGAAATAAAACAACACACTCCTGAAAAAGAAATGAATCAAAGAAGAAAAAAAGTCAATCAAAAAATAACTTGAAGGCTTCCCTGGTGGCACAGTGGTTGAGAGTCCGCCTGCCGATGCAGGGGACACGGGTTAGTGCCCCGGTCTGGGAAGATACCACATGCTGCGGAGCGGCTGGGCCCGTGGGCCATGGCCGCTGAGCCTGCACGTCCAGAGCCTGTGCTCTGCAGTGGGAGAGGCCACAACAGTGAGAGGGCTGTGTACCGCAAAAAAAAAAAAAAAAAAAAAACTTGAGATAAACAAAAATGGAAGCATAACATACCAAAACTTATAGATGCTGCTAAATCAGTTCTAAGAGTGAAGTTTATAACTATAAATGCATACATCAAAAAAAATCTCAAATAAACTAGAAAAAGAACAAACTAAGCTCAAAGTTAGCAGAAGGAAGAAAATAATAAAGATTAGAACAAAAATAAACAAAATAGAAACACAATTTTTGAAAGATCAGCAAAACTAAGAGTTAGTTCTTTGAAAAGATAAACAAAATTTACGAATATTTAGGTAGACTAACCAAGAAAAAAAAGAGGACCCAAATAAACAAAAATATAAATGAAAGAGGAGACATTACACTGATACCACAGAAATACAAAAGATCATAAGAGACTATGAACAATTATACACCAACAAATTGGATAACCTGGAAAAAATAGATAAATTTCTAGAAACATACAACCTACCAAGACCAAATCATGAAGACATAAATAATCTGAACAGTCCAATAATGAATAAGGAGATTGAATCAGTAATCAAAATTCTCATGACAAAGACAAGCCTATGACCGGATGGATTCACTGGTGAATTCTATCAATCATTTATAAAGAAGAATTAATGCCTATTTTTCAAAAAACTGAAGAGGAGGAAACACTTTCAAACTAGTTTTATGAGACCAGCATTACCATGGTACCAAAGCCAGATAAGTTCAATGCCAGAAAAGAAAACTCTAGGCTAATATCCCTGGTGAACATAAATGAAAAAATTCTCAACAAAATATTTGCAAACTGAATTCAAAAGCAAATATAGAAGATCAAACACAATGATCAAATGGGATTATCCCTGGGATGCAAGGATGGTTCAACATATGCAAATCAATAAATGTGACATCACATTAAAATAATGAATAATAAAAGTCATATTATCTCAATAGATCTAGAAAAAACATTTGACAAAATCTAACATCTTTTCATGATAAAAGAAAAACCTCTCAACAAATCTTGTAAAGAAGGAATGTACCTCAACATACTAAAGGCCGTATATGACAAGCCCACAGCTAACATCATACTCAGTGGTAAAAGACTGAAAACTTTCCCTTTAAGATCAGAAACAAGATGAGGGTGCCCACTCTCACCACTCTTACTCAAATAGTACTGAAAGTTCTGACCAGAGCAATCAAGCAAGAAAAAGAGAAAAAAAGCCATTCAAATCAGAAAGGAAGAAGTAAAATTGTCCATTTTCTGATGACATAATCTTATATATAGAAAATCCTAAAGACCTCAGGGTAAAATTTCACGATGCAAAATCAACACACAAAAATTAGTTGCATTTCTTTCTACTAACAATGAAATATCTGAAAAAGAAATAAAGAAAACATTCGCAATAGCATCAAAAATAACAAAATACTATGGAATAAAATGAGGAGGTGAAAAATCTATACTGAACTATAAGACATTGAGGAAAGAAATTGAGGAAGAAACAAATTAATGAAAAGGTATCCTGTGTTCATGGATCAGAAGAAATAATATTGTTAAAATGTCCATACTACCCAAAGCCATCTATAGGGTCAATGTAATCCCTGTAAGATTCCAACGGTATTTCTTACAGAATTAGAAAAAGCAAATCCTAAAATCTATATGAAACCCCAAGACCTTGAATAGCAAAAGCAATCTTAAGAAAGAAGAATAAAGCTGGAAGTATCACACTTCTTGATTTCAAATTATATTACAAATTTACAGTAATCAAAATAGTATAGGGCTAGCATAAAAATAGACACTTAGACCAATGGAATGGAATCAACATCCCAGAAATAAATCCATGCATATGTGGTCAAATAATGTTTAACAATGAAGCCAAAAATATTCTATGAATAAAAGATAGTCTCTAATAAATGGTGTTGGGAAAACTGGCTATCCTCATGCAAAAGAATGAAATTGGACCCCTACCTTAAACCACTAACAATAATTTGAGTTAATTACAAGTGGACTAAAGACTTTTAAAACTTGAAACTGTAAAAATCCTAGAAGAAAATACATGGGAAATGTTCCTTGATATAGTTTTCACAATTATTTTTTGGATTTAATATCAAGAACACAAACAACAAAAGCAAAAATAAACAAGTGGGACTACATCAAGCTGAAATGCTTCTGCACAGCAAAATAAGTAATCACAAAATGAAAAGGCAACCTATGGAATGGGAGAAAATATTTGTAAACCATATATCTGATAAGGCAATAATAGCCAAAATATATAAGGAACTAATACAATTCAACAGCAAAACAAAACAAAAAAACAAATAATCCAATCGAAAATGGGCAAAGGACCTGAATAGACATTTCCTTCCAAAGAAGATCTACAAATAGCCAAGAGGTACATGAAAAGATGCTCAGTGTCACTAATCATTAGGGAAACGTAAATCAAAACCACAATGAGATATCATCTCACATCTGTTAGAATGGCTGCTATCAAAAAGACAAGACATAAGAAGTGCTGGTGAGAGTAGGAATGTAATTTGGTACAGCCAGTATGGAAAAAGCATAGAGGTTCCTCAAAAAATTAAAAATGGTACTACCATGTTATCCAGTGATTCTGCTTCTGGATATATAAAAAAATGAAATCACCATCTTGAAGAGATATCTGCCTCCCCATGTTCATTGCAGCATTATTTATAATAGCTAAGATAACAAAACTCAGTGTCCATCGATGAATGAATGAATAAACAAAAAGCAATTGATATAATGCAATGTTATTCAGCCATGAAAAAAAATGGAAATTCTACCTTTTGCAGCAACATGGATGAACTTTGAGGGCATTATGCTTAGTGAAATAAGTCAGACAGAGAAAGACAAATATCATATGATCTCCGTTTTATGAAATCTATAAAAACTAAGCTCATAGAAACAGAGACGAGCTTGATGATTGCCAGAGGCAGAGGTGGGGGGGGTGGGGACAGATGAAGGTAGTCAATGAGTAAAACTTTCAGTTATAAGATGAGTAGGTTCTGGGGATCTAATGTACAGCATGGTGACTACAGATAGCAATACTGTAATGTATACTTGAAATTTACTAAGAGAGTAGATCTTAAAAGTTCTCACCCCCCCCCCATACACACACAAAAGTAACTATGTGAAGTAATGGAGGTGTTAACTAACCTTATTGTGGTAATCATATGACAATATACATGTATCAAATCATCACTTTGTATACCTTAGACTTACACAGTGTTTGTTATATGTCAATTATGTCCCAATAAACCTGGAGAAAAAAAAAGTCCTAAAGCATAAGAAGAAAAGTTTGTCAGATTTGAGGGAAGAAATAGAAAGTTCTACATCAATAGTTGGGGATTTGAAAATTCCACTTTCAATAATAGACAGACCGTATAGACAGAAGATCAATAAGGAAATGGAGGAGTTGAGCAACGTTCTAAACCAGCTAGACCCAACATTCTCCAGGATATACCATATGTTAGACCACAAAATAAGTCTTAGTAGATTTATAAGATAAATATCATACATATAATATCTTTTCTGACCACAGTGAAATGAGGCTAAAAATCAATAACAGAAGGAAATCTGGGAAAATTACAAATATATGAAAATTAAGCAACACACTCTTAAACACCCAATGGGTCAAGAAGAAATAATAAGAGAAATTAAAGAATATTTAAACTATTGAAAAAGAAAAACACAACATAACAATATTTATGAGATACAGTGAAAGCAGTTCTAAGAGAGAAATTTATAGCTGTAAATACTTACATCAAAAAATAAGAAAGATCAAAAATCAATAACCTAAGTTTACTCCTAAGGAACTAGGAAAAGAGAGACAAAACCAAAGTAGCAGAAGGAAGGAAATAATAAAGATTCAAGCAGAGATAAATGAAATAAATAATAGAAAGATAATAAAGAAAGTCAATGAAACTAAAAGTAGGTTGATAGGGACCAAACTGTTCCCCTAAAATTCATATGTTGAAGCCCTGACCCTCAATGTGACTATATTTAGAGATAAGGCCTTTAGGGAGGTAATTAAGGTTAAATGGGGTCATAAGCATGGGGGCATAATTCAATAGGGCTTGTGTCCTTATAAAAAGAGGACAAAAGCAAGCATACAGAAGAAAGGTGATATGAGGGATAACTAAGAAGGCTGTACTTTACAAGCCAGGAATAGAGCTCTTACCAGAAACCAAGTTTGCCAGCACCTTGATCATGGACTTCTAACCTCTAGAACAGAAGCAGAAATGTCTGTTGTTTAAGCCATGTAGTTTGTGGTATTTGTTATGGTAGCTTGAGTAGACTAATATATTAATTCTTTGAAAAGATCAAAATTAGCAAAATTTAAGCAGACTGAAAAGGGACAGAAGAGAGTCAATTCATATAACTAAAATAAAAAAATCAAAGTGGAGGCATTACTACCAACCCTACAATATAAGATTTTGTAAGGGAACACTATGAACTATTTTGCATGAAGAAATTAGATAACCTAGATAAAATGGACAAATTTCTAGAAATTAACAAAACTGACTCAAAAAGAAATAGAAAATTTGAGCAGACCTTTAGCTATTAAGGATATTAAATCAGTAATTTAAAACTTCCCAACAGAGAAAAGTTCAGAACCACATAGCTTCACTAGCGAATTCTAGCAAACATTCAAAGAAGATTTAACACCAATTCTTCTCAAACTCTTCCCAAAAAAGAGAAAAGGAGTGAACACTTCCTAACTCCTTCTATAATCTATTATTATCCTAACACCAATGCTAGGTAAGACATCGTGAGAAAAGAAAATTACAGACTATGTCCCTTATGAATATGGATGTAAATATCCTCAGCAAAATACTAATGTCTTAGTCTTCTCAGGCTGCTACAACAAAATACCATAGACTGGGTGGCTTCAAAAACAGACATTTTTTTTCCTCACAGTTATGGAGGCTGGAAGTCCAAGGGCAGGGTACCAGCATGGCAGGATCGGGTAAGGAATCTTTCCATGGCTTGCAGATAACACTTTCCACTGTGTGTTCACATGGGTTTTCTTCAGTGCATGTGTATGGAGAGAAAGAGAGAGAAGAAAGAGAGAGTGAGAGGGTGCTTCCTTTTGTTTATAAGGGCACTAATCACATCATGAGTGTCCCACCCTCAACCTCATCTAATCCTGATTACCTCCCAAAGACTTTACCTCCAAATACTATCACACTGGAGGTTAGGACTTCAGCATATTAATTTGGGGGAGAGGGGTATGCAAACATTCATTCCATAACAACAAGCAAGCTAAATATCCAAACAGAACAGAATATTTACAAGATTATACACCAAATTATAGATTAAGTGAAATTTATCCTATAAATGCAAAGTTGGTCCAACATAAGAAAATCAATCAGTGTAATACATCACAATAATAGAAGGACGGAATAGTGTTCAAGATGGCAGAGTACTGTGCTCACTCCCTCTTGTGAGAGCACCAGACTCACAACTAACTGCTGAACAATCATTTACAGGAGGACACAGGAACTCGCCAAAAAAGATGCCCTACATCAAAGGACAGGGGAGAAGCCACAATGAGATGGTAGGAGGGGTACAATCATAAAAAAATCAAATCCTATAACTGCTGGGTGGGTGACTCACAAACTGGAGAACACTTATACTGGAGGTCCACTCACTGGAGTAAAGGTTCTGAGCCCCACATTAGGCTTCCCAACCTGGGAGTCTGGCAAGAGGAGGAGGAATTCCTAGAGAATCAGACTTTGAAGGCTGATGGGATTTGACTGCAGGATTTTGACAGGACTGGAGAAAGTGGAGAGTCCATTCTTGGAGGGCACACACAAAGTAGTGTGTGCATCAGAACCCAGGGGAGGGAGCAGTGACCCCATAGGAGACTGAACCAGACCTACCTGCTAGTGCTGGAGGGTCTCCTGCAGAGGTAGGGGGTGGCTGTGGCTAACTGTGGGGACAAGGACCCTGGCAGCAGAAGTTCTGGGAAGGACTCCTTGGTGAGACCCCTCCCAGAGACCGCCACTAGCCCCACCAAGGAGCCTGTGAGTGCCTGTGTTGGGACGCCTCAGGCCAAACAACCAACAGGGAGGGAACTCAGCCCTACCCATCAGCAGACAAGCAGATTAAAGTTTTACTGAGCTCTGCCCACCAGAGCAACACCCAGTGCTACCCACCACCAGTCCCTCCCATCAGGAAGCTTGCACAAGCCTCTTAGATAGCCTCATCCACCAGAGGGCAGACAGCAGAAGCAAGAAGTACTACAATTCTGAAGCCTGGGGAATGAAAACCACATTCACAGAAAGATAGACAAAATGAAAAGGCAGAGGACTATTTACCAGATGACGAAACAAGATAAAACCCCAGAAAAACAACTAAATGAGGTAGAGATAGGAAACTTTCCAGAAAAAGAATTTGGAATAATGACAGTGAAGATGCTCCAGTACCTCAGAAAAAGAATGAAGGCAAAGATCAAGAAGATGCAAGAAATGTTTAACAAAGACCTAGAAGAATTAAAGAACAAACACCTAGAAGAATAAAAGGACAAAAAAAAAACAGATATGAGCAATACAATAACTGAAATGAAAAATACACTAGAAGGAATCAATAGCAGAATAACTGAGGCAGAAGAATGGATAAGTGATCAGGAAGACAGAATGGTGGAATTCACTGCCATGGAACAGAATAAAGATAAACAAATGAAAAGAAATGAAGGCAGCCTAAGAGACCCCTGGGACAACATTAAACGCAACAACATTCACATAATAGGTGTCCCAGAAGGAGAAGAGAGAGAGAAAGGACCTGAGAAAATATTTGAAGAGATTGTAGGCAAAAAATTCCCTAACATGGGAAAGGAAATAGCCACTCAAGTCCAGGAAGCACAGAGAGTCCCAGGCAGGATAAACCCAAGGAGAAACATGCCGAGGCACATAGTAATTAAACTGATAAAAATTAAAGACAAAGAAAAATTATTAAAGGCAATAAGGGAAAAATGACTAATAAAATACAAGGGAACTCCCATAAGGTTAACAGCTGATTTCTCAGCAGGAACTCTACAAGCCAGAAGGGAGTGGCATGATATATTTGAAGTGATGAAAGGGAAGAACCTACAATAAATATTACTCTACCAGGAAAGGATCTCATTCAGATTCGACTGAGAAATCAAAAGATTTACAGACAAGCAAAAGCTAAGAGAATTCAGCACCACCAAACCAGCTCTACAACAAATGCTAAAGGAACTTCTCTAAGTGGGAAACACAAGAGAAGAAAAGGACCTACAGAAACATAAGCCAAAACAATTAAGAAAATGGTAATAGGAACATACATATCGATAATTACCTTAACTGTGAATGGATTAAATGCTCCAACGAAAAGACATAGGCTTGCTGAATGGATACAAAACCAAGACCCATATATATGCTGTCTAAAAGAGACCCACTTCAGACCTAGGCACACATACAGACTGAAAGTGAGGGGATGGAAAAAGGTATTCCATGCACATGGAAATAGAAAGAAAGCTGGAGTAGCAATACTCATATCAGATAAAATAGACTTTAAAATAAAGAATGTTACAAGAGAAAAAAAAAGGACACTACAAAATGATCAAGGTATCAATCCAAGAAGAAGGTAACAATTATAAATATATATGCACCTAACATAGGAGTACCACAATACATAAGGCAGATGCTAACAGCTATAAAAAAGGAAATTGACAGTAACACAATAATAGTGGGGCACTTTAACATCTCACTTACATCAATGGACAGATCATCCAGACAGAAAATTAATAAGGAAACACAAGCTTTAAATGGCACAATAGACCAGATAGATTTAATTGATATTTATAGGCCATTCCATCTGAAAACAGCAGATTACACTTTCTTCTCAAGTGCACACGGAACATTCTCCAGGTATAGATCATATCTTGGGTCACAAACAAAGCCTCGGTAAATTTAAGAAAATTGAAATCATGTCAAGCATATTTTCTGACCACAACGCTATGAGATTAGAAATCAATTACAGGGGGAAAAAAAGTAAAAAACACAAACACATGGAAGCTAAACAATATGTTACTAAATAACCAAGAGATCACTGAAAAAAATCAAAGAGAAAATCAAAAAATACCTAGAGACAAATGACAATGAAAACATGACGATCCAAAACCTATAAGATGCAGCAAAAGAAGTTCTAAGAGAGAAGTTTATAACAATGCAATCCTACCTCAAGAAATAAGAAAAATCTCAAATAAACAATCTAACCTTACACCAAAAGGAGCTACAGAAAGAAGAACAAACAAAACCCAAAGTTAGCAGAAGGAAAGAAATCATAAAGATCAGAGCAGAAATAAATGGAATAGAAACAAAGAAAACAATAGGAGGGCTTCCCTGCTGGCACAGTGGTTGAGAGTCCGCCTGCCGATGCAGGGGATGCGGGTTCGTTTCCCAGTCTGGGAGGATCCCACATGCTGTGGAGTGGCTGGGCCCATGAGTCATGGCCGCTGAGGCTGTGTGTCTGGAGCCTGTGCTCCACAACGAGAGAGACCACAGCTGTGACAGGCCCACATACCGCCAGAAAAAAAAAAAAAAAAGAAAACAATAGGAAATCTCAATGAAACTAAAAGCTGGTTCTTTGAGAAGATAAACAAAACTCATAAACCTTTAGCCAGACACATCAAGATAAAAAGGGAGAAGACTCAAATCAATAGAATTAGAACTGAAAACGGAGAAGTTACAACAGACACCACAGAAATACAAAACATCCTAAGAGACTACTACAAGCAACTCTATGCCAATAAAGTGGACAACCTAGAAGAAATGGACAAATTCTTAGAAAGGTATAACTTTCCAAGACAGAACCAGGAAGAAATAGAAAATATGAACAGACCAAACACAAGCACTGAAATTGAAACTGTGATTAAAATTTTTCCAACAAACAAAAGTCCAGGACCAGATGGCTTCACAGGTGAATGCTATCAAACATTTAGAGAAGAGCTAACACCCATTCTTCCGAAATTATTCAAAAATATTGCAGAGGAAGGAATAACTCCAAGCTCATTCTACGAGGCCACCATCACCCTGATGCCAAAACCAGACAGAGATACTACAAAAAAAGAAAATTACAGACCAATATCACTGATGAATATAGATGCAAAAATCCTCAAGAAAACACTATTAAACAGAATACAACAGCACATTAAAAGCAACATACACCATGATCAAGTGGAATTTATCTCAGTGATGCAAGGATTCTTCAATATATGCAAATCTATCAAAGTGGTAACTTATATTAACAAATTGAAGAAGAAAAAACATATGATCATCAAAGTAGATGCAGAAAAAGCTTTTGACAAAATTCAGCACCCATTTATGATAAAAACTCTGCAGAAAGTGGGCATAGAGGGAACCTACCTCAACATAATAAAGACCATGTACAGCAAACCCACAGCAAACATCATTCTCAATGGTGAAAAACTGAAAGCATTTCTTCTAAGATCAGGAGCAAGACAAGGATGTCCACTCTCACCACTATTATTCAACATAGCTTTGGAAGTCCTAGCCACAGCAGTCAAAGAAAAAGAAATAAAAGGAATACAAATTGGAAAAGAAGAAGTGAAACTGTCACTGTTTGCAGGTGACATGATACTACACATAGAAAACCCTAAAGATGCTGCCAGAAAATTATTAGGACTCATCAATAATATTGGCAAAGTTGCATAATACAAAATTAATGCACAGAAATCTCTTGCATTCCTATGAACTAACAATGAAAGATCAGAAAGAGAAATTAAGGAAACAATCCCATTCACCATTGCAACAAAATGAATAAAATACTTAGGAATAAACCTACTTAAGGAGGTAAAAGACCTGTACTCAGAAAACTATAAGACACTGATTGGAAGAATCACTATTATGAAAATGACTATATTACCCAAAGCAATCTACAAATTCAATGCAATCCCTATCAAATTATCAATAACATTTTTTACAGAACTAGAACAACAAATTTAAAATATGTATGGAGACAGAAAAGACAATAGTCAAAGCAATCTTGAGGGAAAAAAAAAGAGCTGGAGAAATCAGAGTCCCTGACTTCAGACTATCATACAAAGCTATAGTAATCAAGACAATATGGTACTGGCACAAAAACAGAAATATAGATCAATGGAACAGGATAGAAAGCCCAGAGATAAACCCATGCACCCATGGCCAACTAATCTATGACAAAGAAGGCAAGGATATACAGTGGAGAAAAGACAGTCTCTTCAATAAGTGGTGCTGGGAAAACTGGACAGCTACATGTAAAAGAATGAAATTAGAACACTCCCTAACACAAAAACAAACTCAAAATGGATTAAAGACCTAAATGTAAGACCGGACACTAGAAAACTCTTAGAGGAAAACATAGGCAGAACACAGTTTGACATAAATCACAGCAAGATCTTTTTTGACCCATCTCCTAGAGTAATAAAAATAAAAATGAAAATAAACAAATGGGACTTAATGAAACTTAAAAACTTTTGCACAGCAAAGGATACTATAAACAAGATGAAAAGACAACCCTCAGAATGGGAGAAAATATTTGCAAATGAATCAACGGACAAAAGATTAATCTCCAAATTATATAAACAGTTCATGTAGCTCAACATTATAAAAACAAGCAACCCAATCAAAAAATGGGTAGAAAACTTAAATAGCCATCTCTCCAAAGAAGATATACAGATGGCCAAGAGGCACATGAAAAGCTGCTCAACATCACTAATTATTAGAGAAATGTAAATCAATACTACAATGAGGTGTCACCTCATACTGGTTAGAATGGGCATCATCAGAAAGTCTACAGACAGCAAATGCTGGAGAGGGTGTGGAGAAAAGGGAACCCTCTTGCACTGTTGGTGGGAATGTAAATTGATACAGCCACTATGGAAAACAGTATGGAGGTTCCTTAGAAAACTAAAAATAGAATTACCATATGACCCAGCAATCCCACTACTGGGCATATACACTGAGAAAACCATAATTCAAAAAGACACATCTACCCCAATGTTCATTGCAGCACTATTTACAATAGCCAGGTTATGGAAACAGCCTAAATGCCCACCGACAGATGAATAGATAAAGAAGATGTGGTACATATATGCAATGGAGTATTACTCAGCCATAAAAAAACGAAATTGGGTCATTTGTAGAGATGTGGATGGGCCTAGAGACTGTCATACAGAGTTCAGTAAATCAGAAAGAAAAAACAAATATCGTATATTAATGCATATATGTGGAATCTAGAAAAATGGTATAGAAACTGGTTTGCAAGGCAGAAATAGAGATGCAGTTGTGGAGAACAAATGTATGGACATGAAGGGGGAAATGTGGCAGGGGGTGGGGGTGGTGGGATGAATTGGGAGATTGGGATTGACATATATACACTAATATGTATAAAATAGATAACTAATTTAAAAATCCAATGTAAAAAAATAGAAAGAAGGAATAAAACCACATGATCATCTCAACTGACACAGAAAAGGCATTTGACAAAATCCAGCAACCTTTCATGATAAAAATACTCAAAAAAATCCAAAGAGAAGGGAACTTCTTTAACACAATAAATGCCATTTATGAAAAAGACACAGCAGACATCATATTCAATGGTGAAAGTTTGAAAATGCTCCCCCTAAGATTGAGAACAAGACAAGGAAGCCCACTTTCATCACTGCTATCCAACACTTCACTGGACTAGCCAGAGCAATTAGACAAGAAAAAGAAATTAAAAGGCATTCAAAGTAGAAAAACAGAGGTAAAACTGTGTGCATTTTCAGATGACATGATCGTATATCTAGAAAATCCCAAAGAATCCATAAGCTACTAAAACAAGTTGAAAAATTCAGTAAAATTTACAAGTTACAAGATCAATACATGAAAATCAGTTGCGTTTACAACACAAGGAATGAACAATCCAAAATGAAATTAAGAAAACAATTCAATTTATGATAGCATACAAAAGAATAAAATACCTGAAATAAATTTAACCAAAGAAGTAAAAGACTTGTACACTGAAAACTACAAAACATTGCTGAAATAAATTAAAGACCTAAATAAATGGGGAAATGTCCCATGTTCATGGATAGGAAGACAATATTTTTAATACTACCCAAAAGATCTACAGATTCAACACAATCCCTATGAAAATTCCACAGTATTTTTGCAGAAATGGAAAATCTGAACCTCAATTTCACATGTAATAGCCAGGGGCCAT
Organism: Delphinus delphis; assembly: GCF_949987515.2. Taxonomy (NCBI): domain Eukaryota; kingdom Metazoa; phylum Chordata; class Mammalia; order Artiodactyla; family Delphinidae; genus Delphinus; species Delphinus delphis. Next base: position 88,686,484 of record NC_082688.1, on the reverse strand, counting down.
GAATATCTAAAACAATCTTGAAAATGAAGAACAAGTTGAAGGACTCACAGTTTCCAATTTCAAAACTTACTACAAATCTACGGTAATCACAATAGTGTGGTACTGGCATAAGGATAGATGTACATACAAATGAATGGAATAGAATTTAGAGTCCAGAAGCAAACCTATACACCTATGGCCAATTGATTTTTTATAAGAGTGCCAAGTTCATTCTTGAGAAAATAATAGTCTCTTCAGCAGATGGTGCTGAGACAACTGGATTTCTACAAGCAAAAGAATGAAGTTGGAGCCCTACCTCACATCATATGTAAAACTTAACTAAAATGGATCAATGACTTGAATACAAGAGCTAAAACTGTAATACTCATATCATAGAAGAAAACATGGGAATAAATCGTCATGATCTTTGACTTAGCAGTGGTTTCCTAGATGTGACACCAAAAGCATGAATAACAAAAGAATAAATAGATAAATTGGACTTCAAAAAAATTAAAAACTTTGTGTATCAAAGAACATTATCAAGAAAATGAAAACATGGACTACACAATGGGAGAGAATATTGCAACTCATATATCTGATAATGGTTTAATACCCAGAACATATAAAGAACCACTTACAACTCAACAACAAAAAGACAACTCAATTAAGTAATGGGCAAAGGACTCTTATCCAAGAAGATATTAAAATGGCCAATAAGTACATGAAAACATGTTCAACTTTATTAGACATTAGGGAAATGCAAATAAATCAAAACTACAATGTGGAAATACCACTTCACACTTACTAGGAGGGCCATAATTTTAAAAACAGAAAATTAAGTATGTATTAATTAAGTAAATGGCTTGTGGATGGTGGTGCCAGCTGTCTCACTCATGGGTGGGAGTTTATAGATAAGCAAGAAGAGGCAGCTATAACAATCCGTGTGGTGATGGATTTGATTGGGAGCCATCAGTATGAACTCATGTTTAGCTAATATAGCTATAGATGGTTCCATATAGAAATATTTATAGATATGTGTGTATATACAAGTTACTATAAACACATCTTTTTTTTGCTCTATTAACTGAGAGGGCCTAAAAAAATGATACCCCAGTAGCAATGAGCACACCCAGCACCAAGATCTTGGTTTCTACTGTCATTCTCCAATAAGAGAAATCAGGGCTCCTTGGAGTAATTGGTGATTCTAAGTCTGGGGAGGAAATATACAAGATGTACCTGGAGCATCTTGCAGTTGCAGAAAATAAGGAAGTGCTCAAAACACACACGCAGAAACACATTGATGGAGGTGTTTCAAAGGTGCACGGGAGCCAACTGAAAGAACTCCCAGTGACCAAAGATGGAATAATTTGAGCAAGAAAATAAAGTAGTACTGGTTTATAACCCAAAGTATAAAATAAATATCCATGGGATCATACTAATATAAGCAAATGACTGAACAAATTTATAAATGGGGGAGAAGATTCAAATCTCCCATGCAGAATTCCAAATAACTTATGTAGATACTTCACCCTCAAGGATGGAAGCAGAACTCTCCATTCCCTAGGTGTGAGATGTACTAAGTGGCTTCCTTCAAAAGAGCATGGTACGGAAAAGGGGGAAAAGAGTAACTTTACAGCAGAGACACTTGACAAATGATGCCTCAGCCAGGTGACCAAGGCCAACATTAAGTCATGTAGGCGGTGTGTACCCTTGATATGATGTGAGGAGAATGACACTTTACCTGTGAGAGGGGGAAGTGTGCCAGGCTCTAAGGCTTAGGCTTGGATCCAACACTCTGTTGGCTCCACCTTGTTCTGTTGACCAAGCAAGTGGAGAGACCAGGTCAGATTCACCAGATGCGGTGCTGACTCCACCTCTTGATGGGAGGAGCTGAATGGCACACAGTAGAGGGTGTATATACAGGAAGGCCTAAAGAACGTTTTGCAATCAACCTAGCACTAGAGTCTGTGAGTCTGACCCACTGCACATTTTTAGAAACAGTTTTACAGGGGCACAGCCATACCCCTTTGTTTACAGTTGCATACGGCTGCTTTCAAGCTGCAAAAGTAGCATCAAGTAGTTGTGACAGAGACTATTCACTCAAGGAAGGCTCAGATCCCCTCTGTGAAACACCTCCATGTGCAGGTGGAGAGACCAAGAAAGTCAGCTATCTAAAGCCTTACTCCTTGAGGAATTCTCTCCCACCCACCCCATCCCTATGTAGGGCCCCTCCTGCTCATCCTCTGGTTGTAACCACCTTCACCTCCTCCAGGAAGTCCCCCACTTTCATGGCACTGTGACTGTGAGTGGCACTTAACAGAAGCTTGCTGGTCCTATTCTAGCACAAGGAAAGAAGTATCTGAGGGCACAGAGGCCTTTGGGATGCAACTAGAATCACCAAGGAGGAAGCTGACTCAGGCCAGGGTCAACCCACTGGCAATGGGAACAGAATGCCGATTTTGGTTAAAAGGCAGAAATCAGTGGCAACCCCAGCACTCACCACCCCTTCCTGGCTGTGTGTTTCTGGGTGGCCCACCTTGCCAGCTGAGCTCAGCATTGTGTTTGTAAAATGGTCAGAATGACAGGCCCCCTTGGGGGTCTGCAGGTTTCAGAGAGAGCACCTGTAGAGTACCCTTCCAGAGCCTGGTCAGGTGACTGTTCAGCACAGTGGGGTTTCTAGAGCAGCTCTATACTGTGGCAGGGTCCTTAGGGCTGTAGGCCCCTCCTGCTGCCCTCCACTCTGCTTGGGAGAGTGCATTCTTGCAGCCCAGCCTCTGTGGGGAGATCTCCTTCCCTATCTGTGTTCTGCTAATAAAGAGAAACACACTTGGCGAGGTTAGACACGCAGCGCTGAGTGATTGACACAGCCACAGCCCTTGGCCGAACAGCACGGGCCATGCAGCAGGATGCTGAGAAAACACCGTGTGGGCTATGCATCCCTTGGCGTTTGCTTTCCATTAGCCTCACATTTTGCCCTTTAGTCACACTCTGTCTATCAAGGCTGGCCTGGGAGGAGCTTGCTCCCAAACACCCTGGCTCACTTCAGGGAAGCCCCTGCAGGTCCCGAAGTGTCCCCCAGCGAGCCCTGGTTCTTCCAGCCACTGCAAGGGCAGCTCGGCCAAGGGAGAGCTTGGGGCTCTGAACCCGGTTCCTCTGTCTGGAGTCACACCCGGGCCACGCTGGGAACTGAGTTGAGCTATGTTGGGCCAGAGCCCGGGTTTAATAGCTTCCCGGATATGTCCCATGTGCCTCTGACCAGGGTTCTGCCTGGGGCTCAGGAGCTGAAGAAACAGCAGGCCAGACTGGTGATGGGCAGGTGGGGCACTTGTCTGTGGGCAGAGGGTCCACAGTCCCCACTTGTTTTCTAAAATAGGCCTACACAGGGTGAGAGACCGGGCCCTCGCACTGGGGAGGGAATGGAGGAATCTGGGCTCAGCCTAGTCCTCCCCCCCCCCCACCCCCCCCACCCCAAATAGTCACTGCAGGGATAGAGAGGCTATGAGTTCCAAAACCTGTGCTCCTTCCTGCCTTTCCCATGGGGTTTCCCTCCACCTGCTTCCATCTCAGGAGCTGTCTCTTCAGTCCCAGACACTGGTCTTGTTTACATCGCACAACACCCACCAAGGGACTGCGTGCAGAGCTGTCCATTTCCTGGGCATATTTAGAGATGATGGTCACAAAGCTGTGAGTGGGATTCAGGGCTGGTGAGAGAGTGGGCAGTGAAACGTCCCAGAACCTAAAATCTTGGCATCCCAGAGTGACAGGAGCCTGATGGTGGTCTGATCCACTCAAGCAAGGCACAGATCCCCTCTGCGAAACACCTCCATGTTCAGGTAGAGAAACGGAGGCTTGGCATGGGCAAGCTACCTTCCCAAAGCCTCTTGAGGTGGGCCAGGATTCCTTCCCAGGGCTTCCACTCTATTCTCCCACTCACACCAACAGAATGGTTATCGGTCTCCGGGGCCGGTAGTTTGGGAATCTGACCATTTTGCACATTTTCTGGGCTCTTGATCCCTCTCTCTTATGGCCTCTTGTTCTGTGATATTGTTGACAGCACAGAACTCAGAGGATGCCTGGCCCTGGCTACCCGTTGAGTATGAGTCGACAAACCAGAGCCCACTCAGACCTCGGCTTTCTCATCTGTCCATGGGGATCCTTGTGGCAGGAAGCCAAGAGGTGACCTGGCTACGCCCACCCGATCTGAGAGGCTCCAGGCTGGAGCGTCACATGCTGCCTTGCCTCCCCAACAGGGCTCTCTCCTTGCCTCCACTCGAGGGGAAATTACCCATTAATGAAAGAGAATTACAAACGCAGCATCTGGCCCCACGCCCAAGGTCCTTGGGAGAGCAGGGAGGGAGTAAGCGTGATGGAAGGGGAATTGGAAACAAATGCACAGGGGTGTTTTCTTTGGTGGATCCACGGTCCCCTCCCCACCCCCTATTCTTACCACTGTCCCAAATTTGGACTTTTAGGGAAACAGATTTCATGCCTAGGTTTCCCATGAACTCTCTTAATTCAATTGAGGAGCCATTATCGGTACCAAGTGTAATAAGCTGTTTCCACAGCCTGGGGGAGACCTGTGGAGGTGAGGGGTGGGTGCTTCTCTCCTATGCAGGTGGGGGCTGGGATGTAGGGCAATGGGGGGCGCTGGGCTGAAGTCCCAGGCCTGGCAGGTGCCTAGAGGGGTGGAACAGGAGGCTGCAGTTCCTTGAGTGGGGGCGCAAGAGACCAAAAGGGGGCAGGAGGCAAAGGAACGGCAGGTGAATCTGGGGCTGAGAGGGCCACCTAGGGTGGGGACAGCTCAGTGTCCTAGGGGACTTGGTGGGAGGGGATGTCACGGCCATGGGTGGGAGGAGCCATCTACCAAGATGCAAGGGTCCCTCTCCCAGGAAGCCCCTTTTCCCATCCTTCCTCCACGAGGAATTTCCTCCCACCTGCCCCATCCCTATGCAGGGTCCCTCCTGCTCATCTTCTGGTTGGACCCACCATCATCTCCTCCAGGAAGTCTTCCAGGGGCCCACCCAGAAGCCCCAGATTCTGCCCTCATGGTGCTGTGACTGCCAGTGGCTCTGTCTTCCATGGTTTGAGGGCTCTGAGAGAACAGAACAAGCACAGGGTCTGAAGCAGATCCTGGAGGGAGGAGCCAGGAAGTGGGCCAAGTTTGGAGAGGGGGCATGGCTCCTCTTAGCAGGGGGACTCTAGGCTGGAACTGGTCTATGGAGCTTACTGTGACCTGGGCCAACCCCTTGGCGTCTCCCCAGTCCTCATCTATCACAGAAGTCCTCATAGCCAGCCTCGAAGGCTGGGCGTGGTGAGAACATGCACAGGGCACCTAAGTAGGCCATTGGAGCACATACCAGGAAGACTTTCCTTCTGCAGAGCGAGGTCACAAGGGGCAAGGGGGACACGTGGACCCCCAACTCCAGCCCCAGCCCCACGGCAATCCCTCAAGAAATGCAGAGCTGGTCAAAACTCTGTTGGCAGGGGGCGGGTGGTGTGGAGAGGACAAAGGGCCCTGCAGACCCACCTCCCCTCCCCTACAGAGGCTCTTGCCTCCTGTTCTAAGGCAGGACCCTCATGAACTCGGTGGTAGGTGGGCAACCCAGGATTCAGAAAGCAGACCCTGTGGGGGCCTTAGGTTTTCCCTTTTATTCTGGACTAGATCCAGAGCTGAGACTCCCAACCACCAGAAACAATACCCAGGAGGCAAAGGTGAGCTGCAAAGGGATGGTGTTACACAGGGGGGCAGGTGCAGAGTGGAGGCAGGCTACATCTGTGTCCCAAAGGCCTCCTGCCTCTGTATCTCTCTGATTTTCCACACAAAATGGCTTGAGTTCATCAAACGCTCCACATTCCCAGCCTTTATGCAACTAGGCAATTCTGTGGGACTAGTTTTGGCCTGTGGCCTGTGGGCAGAGTGGCAAATGTCACTTCCAGGCTGGAGCAGAGAAGTCAGTCTTCTACTTCCCAGCTCTTTCTTCTTCAGTATGTGGTGCCCAAGGGGCCACAGGTGTTGCTGCAAGATGGTGAAGCTGTCATCAGCCTGGAGCCCTGAGGGACTTGTGGGATGCAGGGCCCCAGCTGAACGGTGTGCGAGATGGGGCAGGCATGAGAAGCAAGCCTTTGGGGTGCTAAGCCTGAAAATCGGGTCATTTGTTTTTACAGAAGAACCTAGCTTATCCTGACTCATGCCAAGTATTGGTACCAGAAATGGGTAGGTGACTGAAAGAAAACAACAGAATACGTGACACTGGTGTGGTGGTGTTAGTGCTGGGGTTGGGCAGGAGGCGGGGTGAAATCCGTATCAGATGCTGGAGGGATGGTGACCCACATGATTACAGCTGCAAGTAGAACTTTGAATGAGTGGCTTTGGGATAAGAGGTAGGAAGAGCAGATGTTAGCGGTGTGTGGGGTTGCAACTTGCTGTGCTTGTGCAGTGGTTACAGAAAAGAAAGGAGCTCAGGACAGAACTGGCCAGATTTCTATCAGAACAGAAAAGGAGTAGAGAGTGCCCAGAAAGTCGAGCCTGGATGACATAGAAAACCAGCTGCTTGTGAACCCAAACCTAGAAGGTAAGTTGGAGATGCCTTTGAGGAACATCAAATGCCTAGTAAACTCTTGTAATCCAACAGATGGCCTCAGGCAAGATCAGAATAAGGGTGGACCAGATCCAGAGCAGCTTTATCCCTGCAGAAGGCCGATAGAGAATTTGTTTCCTGGGGCTGCGTAACAAAACACCACAGACTGGCAGCCTAAACAACAGGCCTGTAGGCAGGGTTGGTTTCCCTTGAGGCCTCTCTCCTTGGCTTGAAGACGGCCACCTTCTCCTTGTGTCCCCACATGGTCTTCCCTTTGGGTGTTTCTGATCTCCTATTCTTATAAAGACACCAGTCATATTGGATTAGAGCCCACCCTAACAGCCTCATTTTACCTTAATCACCTCCAAATACAGTCACATTCTGGGATACTGGGGTATGTTAAGATTTTAACATATGCATTCTTGGGGACACAATTCAGCCCATAACACGGGGGAAGGCAGATGGGAGGAACAGGAAGGAGAGGTAGGAGGGAGAAGTCTGGGGGCTGGAAAGCAAAGACTCACAGATGAGAGCTGAAAATTGCATCTCAAAAAGCACTGTGGTCATGGTTGCATGCATGGGAGCTGCCTGCACTGCCAAAGCAAGACAAGCCCTCGGCTCCTGACCTTCCCCAGGCCAGAAGGGGGTTGATGGGGTCTACACAGCACCCAAAGAAAGCCAATGAGGCTGATGGGAGAGGAGGGTCTCCTTGGGCACAGGACCAGGGCCCAGAGCTCACAGAAGACGAGAGAGCGGAAGCAGGACCTAGTCAGGACACCTCACTCCCCACCTGACTTGGGGCCCTGACACCCTAGTCTCCAGATAGAACAGAACATGCTCACTGGGGTACTGGAGGGGAGAGCCCCCTCTTAGACAGGAGGGACCTTAACTTCTAAAGGACTATGAACTTCCTGAGGCTGTAAGGGTTGGTTATTCTAATATCCTGAGTAAGAGTCTGTGTTCTCAGGCCTGCCCTGTTTCTGTGTCTGGGGCTGGGTTTGTCAGTAGCCTGGCAGGACTGGGGGGCCCGCCAGAGCCAGGCTGGGGTCTGGGGCACACAGGGAAAGGGCGTTCTGAGGACCCAAGTCTGAAGTGGTTCCAAGCCAGCCCCCAGGGAAGGCGGCCAAGGCGGGCAGAACTTCAAATGCTTTGGGGTTATTTTATTTTATTTCACATAAGTGGAGGCAAAAATTGGTTTCTCGTGTGGTCTAATGCTTTCCAAGTCGTAACATCACTTCCCCAGCTCCTGCCACTCAGGGTGGAGCCAGGATGGGAAGAGGAGGAGTGGGCTGTGGGCTCCAGCTTCCCCTCCTCACACGAAGCCACCTTGGGGCAGAGTCACAACAGTCTCAACCCCCAGACCTCAGGGACAGGCGTCCTCCATTTAGAGCCCTTCCCTTTTGGGCCATCTGTTTGATATTAGGCAGGTTACCCCACCTCTCTGAACCTCAATCTCCCTGACTGTGAAATGGTCATAGGGGCTTTTGCATGTGAGCCTACTGGGGACTGTGAGTTTCTCAACAGCCCAGGGAGTGATGAGCTGTGATTCTAATTTGCAGCTCTCCTGGGAGGTCCCTGGCTTGGCATGTTCAATCCGGATGCAGGGACCTCTCAGCCAGGACCCCCGAGGGAGTCCCCTCCCTCCCAGAAATCTCAGCCCAGATTGGGCAGGGGTCCCATTGGGCCAGACTGGGGACCTTGGGCGTGTCCCTTGCTGCCCAAGCCCTCCTCCCTCTTCAGTCACGGCCTCCCCTCCCTCTTCCACTCCCATCTGCCCTCAGCACTCTGCCTCAGTTTACCACTGATGTTTCCCAGGGCCCCTGGAGAGGAGGCTCTCGGGATGAGCACCCTAATTCCTTTGGCTGGTCCTTCTGCTCCACTGTATCCCCTCCAACTCCAGCTTCCATGCCATCCACCAGACCCCACAGCCTTGTCCCTGTGCTGCTCAAACTGCTGCTCTCCAGACAAGTGACCCAAGGCACCCAGGGTCCTGCCCCTGTCCACCCAGTAGCCTCACCCTCCACTCCTGATCCTGAAGGCTCATGCTCTCCTCCTCTCCTCCCTGTGCTCATTCCTCTGCCAGAAATGCCCTTCCTTCCTTCCCTCCTTGCTCAGCTCAGGCATGCCCTCTGAAGCTTCCTGACCCCCTACCTCACAACATTTGAAGCCCCCAGAGCAACCTACGCTGCATTTCTCAGGCCTTCCCTCTTGGCTTGTAGGTGTTGACAACCATGTAAGTCAGCTCTCACTGCATAACAAAGTACCCAGAACTTGATGGTCTAAATCAGCAAGTGTTTACTTTAGCTCATGAGTCTACTGGTCAGCCAGTTCTCCCAGTCTCAACTGATCTTGGCTGGACCTGTTGAGGCATCTGTGTTCACCCGGCAGTTTGGCCAGGAGCAGGCTTGTTTAGGATGACCTCTGTATTCACTTTCTGTGCTGCGTAAAGAATCATTCCTCTCCCAGTGGGAGAGAGGCTGGTGGTGTGCCTGAAGGACACTATCCCAGACCTTCCATGGCTCCACCACTTACCCCATCTGTCTCATCAGCGGCTGAGAAGAGAGATAGAGGGACCAGAGGTGGGCAGAGCCTCAGTGGGGAAGGAGCCAGGGTCCTGATGACCGTGCAGGGCCCGGGCTGTAGTGTGGCTCCTGGGACGATGTACCTGTGCCCACCATGCCTGCTCCTGGGCTCCAGCTCGGCCACTCCCTCATGAGTGAGCCCAGCTTGGGGTCCCTGGAGACCCACGAGAAAGGCTTACCATCGGCAGTGGTGCTCAGCCACCAAACAGCCCTGGGAGGCTGCTCATCTTTGGAAGATTATGAGTCCAAGACTGAAGTCATTTCAGGAGAATGGCCGTGGGGAAATGGGGTGATAGGGAAGAGAAGGAAAACGAGGAGACAAGGGGGGTGCGGCAAGAAGGACCAGTGGAGAGAAGGAAAGGAACAAGAGGAGCCACCTTTGCCTCAGTGCCCTGTGTCCACAGCCACTGGTTGTCTCTACCCCAGCCCAGCGAGATAGGAACGGTCACCCCCTTTACAAAGGGACACAGATCCAAGGAGCTTTGGATGGGCAGGAGCATCGCTGCTGTCACAAGTTTGAGGTCCCAAATGCAGCAGCTTGTCTCAGGGGCTGACCTCCCTTCCAGCGCCCTGGAGCCAGGAATCTTCTCTCCCTGTTACAGGCAAGACTCAGATGCTGAAAGTGCCGTCTGGGCTTCCGGTCTTTGTCCCCATCTCCTCGGAAGGACATATCCCCCAGAGCTGGATGGACACTCAGGAGCACCACCCGATGGGACAGCCCAAAGCCCTCCCCAGCCAGGACCTCACAGTGATGCCCCCATCTCCAGCCTCCATTCAACAGGCATCATGAGCACCTAGTGGCAGGCTGCCTCAGTTTGCTCATCTGCAAAATGGAGACAGGCACTGCCTGCTCAGGGGACCTCCAGAAAAAATCAGGGGCAGCAGGTGGGTGCCAGGGAAGTGTGCACTTGGGGTTACAGCCCTGGCTTCAGATCCTGGCCTTGCGGGTCCCCACCTGGGCAACTTTGGCACAGGTAGCAGGATGGTTGGAGGCAGCCAGGCGGAGGGTGATGTGAGGGTTCCAAGAGACCTGGAGCCACCCTGGGAGGGAGTGATGACAGACACCCAGCTATTACTGCACCTTGGGGCCAGGTCCTTCCCACTCACTCAGGGCAGAGGCAGCCCCAGTAAGGATTCACCCAAGGCGCTGTCGGGCCTGTCATTCAGTCCTAATCCCTGCCCTTTGTCCGCCTGCCATCAGGGCTTTGGGTTGCCACCTGCCTGCGCCGGGTGATGTCATGGGAAAAGAATGTGGCAGGTGGGGGCAGGCGAGGGGCCGTCCTGGAGAGTGTCTCTCTCCCCTGCCCAGGTGGGCAGGGGGCTGCGGGAGACAATGTGGAAACTCAGGACTCCCCTCCCCTACAGGCCTTGGGTATAATCCTGCCCTGCAGATGACATGTGTTCCATGAGGTCAAGAATTTTGAAAGTCCTGGAAGTTTCCAGGGCCTTGTTTAAGGGAAGTGCACTACTGGGCTCACAGTTACAAAACAGCTGGGGCATCTGTGTCCAAGGCTCCACCGATTCCTTGAAATGGCTGCAGAACTGGGCATGGACATGTTCTCTGGGAGAGCAGCCCTGGCTTCATTGGATTACCAGGCCTCCACAGCAAGACTCAGCAGTGTGGGGAGCCTGCCATCCTGTGAGCTCAGAGTTGGGGCTGCCGTAGGCCTCTCTGAGCCTCACTTTCCCCATCCCTGAAACAACTTTGTTGTCCCCCACTGATCTCCTACCAGCCCAGGAAATCCCAGACATGTCTCTTAACCTCCTGTGGTCACTCTCAGTCAACTTATTCCTGCAATTCTGCACCTCTTGCAGGGGCACAACTGAGCCCCAGCACAGGGAGGTAGAGGAGGCGGGGGCTGCCCTGAGGGCTGTATACACTGGCCTGGTGATGTCCCTCCTACCAGCCCTTTGACCTGCAAGGCCTTGTCTTCAGTGGCTTCTGGGACCCTCTTCATGACTCTGATGACATTTCCTTCCCTTATTCATGTGATGACTGGGGAACCAGCCTCCTTCCACATGGTGACTCCACCATCTCAAGGGCCTCAGCATCCTTGACTGGGTCCTATGCAAGGGCCAAGAGATGATAACAGATAAAGGGTGCAGGAGGTTTGGTAGCCAAGCCAGGAAAGGCACACATCTCCCCTGCCCAACTTGTAGCAGCTAGAACCCGTCACCCAGCCCTGGGATTGCGAAGCAGGCAGGGAAAGGCACTCCCCTCATGTGATGGGGAAACAAGATCGGTTTGGTAAACATGTGGAATTTTCTCACCACAGCTGGGTGTGTCCCATAATTCCTGGTTTGTCTTTTAAGGATGGAGATAGTTCAGAGATTAGAGTGTTCCATCCCGCAGGACAATGAAAGCTCTGAACTTGATCTGTAAGGCTCCATCTCCCTGCAGGGGCCCAAGTGAATTTCCCTCCTGCTCACCAGCTGCCCAGTCAGAGCATAACTGTGGGGAGGGACAGAAGAGGAGGGCAGTGATTTCTTTTGCAGATGGCATCACTCTCCAGAACCTGGCCAGTGGGTGAAGTGGACTCTCAGGGCACATCTGTGGGCGTTTGAGGAGACATCCTTGTTGGCCTCCTTCTGTGACTTCTTTGGAACAGGCAATATCACCTCTTTGGCCACCCCCTCCCAGCTCCTGCACCCCTGACTATCCTCCCACTCCCACTCAGCCCTCACTGCTGAAGCTCCACCACCCCCTCCTCTCGGGCAGTATGGTGAGCAGGATCCTGAGATGGCCCAGGGCCTACCCCAGAGTCCCACCCTGTGACTGTGACAGGACACATGAATGGGTTACTGATCAGACTGACTTGGGGTGGGCCTGACCTAATTGTGGGGAGGGCTTTAAAAGAAGGTGAAGCATCAGAAAGATGCCCTTCTGATGGCCTGGGAAGGTGCAGATGGCCATGGTGTGAACAGTTGCTGGGGGCCACATGGCTACTGGGTGGCCTCCGGGAGTGAGAGCAGTTCCCAGAAGACAGCTTCATCCCACAGCTGCATGGACCTGAATTCTGCCAACCACAGGGAGCTTGGAAAGAACCCGAGCCCCAGATGAGACTGCAGCCCTGCACAACAGAAAGATGTCAGCCTGGAGACCCTGAACAGAGGCGCCAGCTAGGCCACTCCTGGGCTCCCGACCACGGAGTCCATGAGATCATCAGTCTGTTGTTGTGATCATTAAGTGGATGGCAGCTCCTTGTGCAGCTTAGAAAACGAATACAGTGCAGGCAGGGCTTGAAGGGCTCCTGCCTGGGAGGAGCATGTGTCCTTCCCTGAGGCTGCCCAAACTTCCCAAGCAGCTCCCAGATTCCCTAGTGGATGAGTCCAAAGTTCACTGCGACTCCAGGGTATACACCATGTAGAGGTTGAATGGTGTCCCTCCAAATGTCACATCTGCCCGGTATTTCTGAGCATGACCTTACTTGAAAATAGGGTCTTGGCAGGTTAATGAGTTAAGGATCTTGAGATGATATCATCCTGGATTATCCTGGTGGGCCTTAAATCCGATGACTGGTGTCCTTATAAGAGGTGAGGACACAGACACACACACACAGGGACAGGTCACATGACAACAGAGGCAGAGGTCGGAGTGATGAGGCCACAATCCAAGGGATGACTGGGGCCACCAGAAACTGGAAGAGGCAAGAATGATCCTCAACTAGAGCCTCCAGAGGGAACGTAGCCCTGCTGATAGCCTTATTTCAGACCTCTGGCCTCCAGAACTTGGAGAAGATACACTTCAGTTGTGGTGCTTCAGCTCCCCAGTTGTGACGCTTTCCTATGGTAGCCATGGAAAACCAGCACAGACCCTGAGGGAGTCAGCCAGGAGAGGCTGGGATAGCAAACAGCCCAGCAATGGAAAGGAGCCTCATCAGACACTCAGATCCTGGCCACTGAGCCCCTGTGTCTGGGACGTGCTGTAACAGTGCCTCCAAGTTGGGGCAAAACACCTCCTCTCCCTTCACAGAGAAAAATGAGGGCGGGTGGGTTATTTCAGGGAGTCACCCTGAATATCTATGCTGAGAGAATGTAGGCATTTCCACTCTTCACTGAAGGGAAACCAAGGCTCAGAGAGGGGAAATGGTTTGCCCAGGAGCCAGCCATTGTCCCTAGAAAAACACTCAGAGGGCACAGAAAGAACAAGACAAGAATGTTAATTGCAGCCTTGTTTTTGTAGCAAAACCCCAGACCAGCCTAAATGTGTCTTCATCAATAGAGGTGTGACTAAATAAATTAGGAAGCCCTCTGAGGTTTTCTGCAGGTTTGGACAGGATGGATCTCTGAGACGCAATGGGGAGTAGAGGAAGCAACCTGCACAGTGAAGTGTAGAAACATGATCCCGTGGAGGCCTTTGACAGCCCAGCAAATCCCGAGTCAAACAAACTAATTGCAGGAAGACATTTTTTGAACAATCGGGGAAATTTGAAGACTGATGGGGCATTAGATGATATTAAGGAATGACTGCTAATTTTGTTAAGTGTGCTGATGGAATGGTGTTGTTAAAGGGAAAAGGACACCTACCTCGGGGAGACAGCAACATACTGAGATGATTGCAAATGAGACGGTGGTGCCTGGGATTTGCTTAGAATAATTTGTTGGGGAAGGGGATATGGAGGCGCCAAGACTGGCCATGAGAGATTGGTGGAGCTGTGCAATGGGTACACAGGCTCTTCATACTATTCTGTCGATTTGAAAATATCAACAAAAAGATTAAGCACCATAAAGCAGTACTAAGTGTTTTCTACATATACACATGAATATAAATAAAGGCATGTTTAAATGGCCAAAAGAACGTGCTCCGAACAGGCAAAGGTGGACACCTGTGGACGTGAGACAGGGGATCAGAGGAGCATGGCCATTCGTGGGGCCATAAATCTAAACTGTAAGGTTTTCATTTTTTTAGAGAGAGAATGTCTAGACGTTTTACTTATGTACTTGAATGCTGCCCTCAACCAAATATTCTAAGAGAAGAGAAAAGGCTGAGTGGTACAAAGGTTCAGTTATAAGACAAATAAGTTCTGAGGATCTAATGCATGGCATAGTGACTACAGTTAACAATATTGCAGTGGTGTATTGAAACACTTGAAATTTGCCAAGACGTTAGATTGCAAGTGTTCTCACTGCTGTGGGCTTCAATGCTGGCTTGAGAGTCAGGTGTCCCCACGGCCCAACCCACTCTGCTACCAAGTTCCAGGGAGATGCCCACTGGCGATGTCCACTCTGCCCACTCCTTGCCTACACACCCCCCACCCCAAAGGCCATGTCTATCGTGGCCCTGGGACAAGTATGGAAGGAGAAGCAGTGTCCTCACCAGATGTGGAGCCAGGGCAGCCACTCTCCTACTCTCTCAGCACCCCTTGGCTGCCCCTATATTATTCTACTCCACCGTATTGACAGCTCAGAGTGAAAAAGGTAACTGGGGGCCAGATCCACCAAGAGTCACCAGCCGTTTTGTTTTCAGTAACCCCAAGAGGGGAAGAGGGAAGTTTCCTGTGAGGGCAGAGCAGGTGGGACATCCACAGGCCCAGTGTGAATCCCAGATCTGCTGCCCAGTCTGTGTGGCTGGAGAGGGCCATTTCTGGGCTCAGTCTCCATAGTGGGTAAAATAGTGTCCTCCAGAAGTCATGTCCACCTGGAGCCTAGGAACATGATCTTATTAGGAAGTAGGGTCTTCGCATATGTGATTAGTCAAGATGAGGTCATACTGGAGTAAGGTGGGCCTCAAATCCAATAATTGGTGTCCTTCTAAGGAGAGGAGATGAGGACACAGAGGTATGTGAAGGAAGAGGTCATGAGACTATAGAGGCAGAAATTGGAGTCATGCAGCCACAAGCCCAGGGAGACCTGCAGCCCCAGCAGCTGGAAGAGGTAGGAAGAACACTCCCCTGGAGCCATCAGAGGGAGCTCAGTCCTGTAACATCTTTTTCTTTTTTTTTTTAACATCTTTATTGGAGTATAATTGATTTACATTGTTGTGTTAGTTGCTGCTGTATAACGAAGTGAATCAGCTATACGTATACATATATCTCCATATCCCCTCCCTCTTCCGTCTCCCTCCCACCCTCCCTACCCCACCCCTATAGGTGGTAAAAAAGCACCGAGCTGATCTCCCTCTGCTATGCGGCTGCTTCCCACTAGCTATCTATTTTATATTTGGTAGTGTATATATGTCAATGCCACTCTCTCACTTCGTCCCAGCTTACACTTCCCCCTGCCCGTGTCCTCAAGTCCATTCTCTACGTCTGCGTCTTTGTTCCTGTCCTGCCCCTAGGTTCTTCAGAACCTTTTTTTTTTTTGGATTCCATATATACGTGTTAGCATACCGTATTTGTTTTTCTCTTTCTGACTTACTTCACTCTGTATGACAGACTCTAGGTCCATCCACCTCACTACAAATAACTCAATTTCATTTCTTTTTTATGACTGAGTAATATTCCATTGTATATATGGGCCACATCTTCTTTATCCATTCATCTGTTGATGGACACTTAAGTTGCTCCCTTGTCCTGGCTATTGTAAATAGTGCTGCAATGAACATTGTGGTACATGACTCTTTTTGAATTATGGTTTTCTCAGGGTATATGCCCAGTAGTAGGATTGCTGGATCATATGGTAGTTCTATTTTTAGTTTTTTAAGGAACCTCCATACTGTTCTCCATAGTGGCTGTATCAATTTACATTCTCACCAATGGTGCAGGAGGGTTCCCTTTTCTCCACACCCTCTCCAGCATTTATTGTTTGTAGATTTTTTGATGATGGCCATTCTGACTGGTGTGAGATGATATTTCATTGTAGTTTTGATTTGCATTTCTCTGATGACTAGTGATGTTGAGCATTCTTTCATGTGTTTGTTGGCAATCTGTATATCTTCTTTGGAGAAATGTCTGTTTAGGACTTCTGCTCAGTTTTGGATTGGGTTTTTTGTTTTTGGATATTGAGCTGCATGAGATACTTGTAAATTTTGGACATGAATCCTTTGTCAGTTGCTTCATTTGCAAATATTTTCTCCCATTCTGAAGCTTGTCTTTTGGTCTTGTTTATGGTTTCCTTTGCTGTGCAAAAGCTTTGAAGTTTCATTAGGTCCCATTTGTTTATTTTTGTTTTTATTTCCATTTATCTAGGTGGTGGGTCAAAAAGGATCTTGCTGTGATTTATGTCATAGAGTGTTCTGTGTATGTTTTCCTCTAAGAGTTTGATAGTGTCTGGCCTTACATTTAGGTCATTAATCCACTTGGAGTTTAGTTTTGTGGATGGTGTTAGGAAGTGTTCTAATTTCATTCTTTTACATGTAGCTGTCCAGTTTTCCCAGCACCACTTATTGAAGAGGCTGTCTTTTCTCCATTGTATATTCTTGCCTCCTTTATCAAAAATAAGGTGACCATATGTAAGTGGGTTTATGTCTGGGCTTTCTATCCTGTTCCACTAATATATATTCCTGTTTTTGTGCCAGTACCATGCTGTTTTGATTACTGTAGCTTTGTAGTATAGTCTGAAGTCAGGAAGCCTGATTCCTCCAGCTCTGTTTTTCTTTCTCTAGATTGCTTTGGCTATTCGGAGTCTTTTGTGTTTCCGTACAAATTGTGAAATTTTTTGTTTTGGTTCTGTGAAAAATGCCAGTGGTAGTTTGATAGGGATTGCATTGAACATGTAGATTGCTTTGGATAGTATAGTCATTTTCACAATGTTGATCCTTCCAATCCATGAACATGATATATCTCCCCATCTGTTTGTGTCATCTTTGATTTCTTTCATCAGTGCCTTATAGTTTTCTGCATACAGGTCTTTTCGTCTCCTTAGGTAGGTTTATTCCTAGGCATTTTATTCTTTTAGTTGAAGTAGTAAGTGGGAGTGTTTCCTTAATTTCTCTTTCAGATTTTTCATCATTAGTGTATAGGAATGCAAGAGATTTCTGTGCATTAATTTTGTATCCTTCTACTTTACCAAATTCATTGATTAGCTCTAGTACTTTTCTGGTAGCATCTTTAGGATTCTCTATGAAATTAGAACACTTCCTAACACCATCCACAAAACTAAACTCCAAGTGGATTAATGCAGATCATGTCATCTGCAAACAGGGACAGTTTTATTTCTTCTTTTCTGATTTGGAGCCCTGTTATTTCTTTTTCCTCTCTGATTGTTGTGGTTAAAACTTCCAAAACTATGTTGAATAATAGTGGTGAGAGTGGGCAACCTTGTTCCTGATCTTAGAGGAAATGGCTTCAGTTTTCTACCATTGAGAACAATGTTGGCTCTGTGTTTGTCATATATGGCCTCTATTATTTTGCAGTAGGTTCCCTCTATGCCTACTTTCTGGATGGTTTTTATCATAAATGGGTGCTGAAATTTTTCAAAAAGCTTTTTCTACACCTATTGAGATGATCATATGGTTTTTATCCTTCAATTTGTTAATATGGTGTATCACATTGATTGATTTGCATGGATGAAGAATCCTTGCATTCCTGGGGTAAACCCCACTTGATCATGGTGTATGATCCTTTTAATGTTCTGCTGGATTCTGTTTGCTAGTATTTTGTTGAGGATTTTTGCATCTATGTTCATCAGTGATATTGGCCTAAAGTTTCCTTTCTTTGTGACATCTTTGTCTGGTTTTGGTATCAGGGTGATGGTGGCCTCATAGAATGAGTTTGGAAGTTTTCCTCCCTATGCTATATTTTGGAAGAGTTTGAGAAGGATAGGTGTTAGCTCTTCTCTAAATGTTGGATAAAATTTCCCTGAGAAGCCATCTGGTCCTGGGCTTTTGTTTGTTGGAAGATTTTTTTTTTTTCTCAGTACATGGGCCTCTCACTGTTGTGGCCTCTCTCGTTGTGGAGCACAGGCCCCGGACGCCCAGGCTCAGCGGCCATGGCTCACGGGCCTAGTCGCTCCATGGCATGTGGGATCTTCCTGGACCGGGGCACGAACCCGTGTCCCCTGCATTGGCAGGTGGACTCTCAACCACTGTGCTACCAGGGAAGCCCCATGTTGGAAGATTTTTAATCACAGTCTCAATTTCTGTGCTTGTGACTCGTCTGTTTATATTTTCTCTTTCTTCATAGTTCAGTCTCAGCAGGTTGTGCTTTTCTAAGAATTTGTCCATTTCTTCCAGGTTGTCCATTTTATTGGCATATAGTTGCTTATAGTAGTCTCTCATGATCCCTTGTATTTCTTGATTTTCTCTGTTTTTTTCTTGATGAGTCTGGCCAATGGTTTATCAATTTTGTTTATCTTCTCGAACAACCAGCTTTTAGTTTTATTGATCTTTGCTATTGTTTCCTTCATTTCTTTTTCATTTATTTCTGATCTGATCGTTATGATTTCTTTCCTTCTGCTAACTTTGGGGGATTTTTTGTTCTTCTTTCTCTAATTGCTTTAGGTGTAAAGTTAGATTGTTTATTTGAGATATTTCTTGTTTCTTGAGGTAGGATTTTATTGCTATAAACTTCCCTCTTAGAACTGCTTTTGCTGCATCCCATAGGTTTGGGGCCATTGTGTATTCATTGTCATTTGTTTCTAGGTATTTTTTTATTTCCTCTTTTATTTCTTTAGTGATTTCTTGGTTATTTAGTAGCATATTGTTTAGCCTCAATGTGTTTGTATTTTTTACAGTATTTTTCCTGTAATTGATATCTAGTCTCATAGGGTTGTGGTTGGAAAAGACACTTGATATGATTTTAATTTTCTTAAATTTACCAAGGCTTGTTTTGTGACCCCAGATATGATCTATTCTGGAGAATGTTCCATGAGCACTTGAGAAGAAAGTGTATTCTGTTGTTTTGGGATGGAATGTCCTATAAATATCGATTAAATCCATCTTGTTTAATATGCCATTTAAAGCTTGTGTTTCCTTATATATTTTCATTTTGGTTGATCTGTCCATTGGAGAAAGTGAGGTGTTAAAGTCCCCTACTATTATTGTGTTACTGTCAATTTCCCCATTTATGGCTGTTAGCACTTGCCTTATGTATTGAGGTGCTCCTATGTTGGGTGTATAAGAGTTTACATTTGTTATATTCTTCTTGGATTGATCCCTTGGGCATTATGTAGTGTCCTTCTTTGTCTCTTGTAATAGTCTTTAAAGTCTATTTTGTCTGATATGTAAATTGCTACTCCAGCTTTCCTTTGATTTCCATTTGCATGGAATGTCTTTTTCCATCCCCTCACTTTCAGTCTGTATGTGTCCCTAGGTCTGAAGTGGGTCTCTTGTAGACAGCATATATACAGGCCTTGCTTTTGTATCCATTCAGCCAGTCTATGTCTTTTGGTTGGAGCATTTAATCCATTTACATTTAAAGTGGTTATCGATATGTATGTTCCTATTACCATTTTCTTAATTGTGTTGGGTTTGTTATTGTATGTCTTTTCCTTGTCTTGTGTTTCCTGCCTAGAGCAGTTCCTTTAGCATTTGTTGTAAAGCTGGTTTGGTGGTGCTGAATTCTCTTAACTTTTGCTTGTCTGTAAAGGTTTTAATTTCTCTATCAAATCTGAATGAGGGGCTTCCCTGGTGGCGCAGTGGTTGAGAGTCCGCCTGCCAGTGCAGGGGACACGGGTTCGTGCCCCATTCTGGGAAGATCCCACATGCTGTGGAGCAGCTAGGCCCGTGAGCCATGGCTGCTCAGCCTGCATTCTGGAGCCTGTGCTCCACAACAGGAGAGGCCACAACAGTGAGAGGCCCATGTAGCGCAAAAAAAAAAGGAAAAAATCTGAATGAGATCCTTGCTGGGTAGAGTAGTTTTTGTTGTAGGTTTTTTCCCTTTCATCACTTTAAATATGTCCTGTCACTCCCTTCTGGTTTTCAGAGTTTCTGCTGAAAGATCAGCTGTTAACCTTATGGGGATTCCCTTGTATGTTATTTGTTGTTTTTCCCTTGCTGCTTTTAATATTTTTTCTTTGTATGCAATTTTTGGTATGTTGATTAATATGTGTCTTGGTGTGTTTCTCCTTGGATTTATCTTGTATGGGACTCTCTGCACTTCCTGGACTTGACTGACTATTTCCCGTCCTATATTAGGGAAGTTTTCAACTATAATCTCTTCAAATATTTTCTCAGTCCCTTTCCTTTTCTCTTCCTCTTCTGGGACCCCTATAATTTGAATATTGGTGCATTTCATGTTGTCCCAGAGGTCTCTGAGACTGTCCTTTTTTCATTCTTTTTTCTTTATTCTGCTCTGCGGTAGTTATTTATACTATTTTATCTTCCAGGTCACTTATCCATTCTTCTGCCTCAGTTATTCTGCTATTGATTCCTTCTAGAGAATTTTTAATTTCATTTATTGTGTTGTTCATCATTGTTTGTTTGCTCTTCAGTTCTTCTAAGTCTTTGTTAAACATTTTTTGTGTTTTCTCCATTCTATTTGCAAGATTTTGGATCATCTTTACTATGCTTACTCTGAATTCTGTTTCAGGTAGGCTGCCTATTTCCTCTTCATTTGTTTTGTCTGGTGGGTTTTTCCCTTGCTCCTTCATCTGCTGTGTGTTTCTCTGTCTTCTCATTTTGCTTAACTTACTGTGTTTGGAGTCTTCTTTTTGCAGGCTGCAGGTTCATAGTTCCCATTGTTTTGGGTACCTGCTCCCAGTGGGTAAGTTTGGTTCAGTGGGCTGTGTATGCTTCCTGGTGGAGGAGACTGGTGCCTGTGTTCTGTTGGTTGAGGCTGGATCTTCTCTTTCTGGTGGGCAGGACCATGTCCAGTGGTGTGTTTGGGGGTGTCTGTGAACTTAGTATGATTTTAGGCCATCTCTCTGCTAATGGGTGGGGTTGTTTTCCTGTCTTGCTAGTTCTTTGGCATGGGGTGTCCAGAACTGGAGCTTGCTGGTCATTGGGTGGAGCTGGGTCTTAGTGTTGAGAGGGAGATCTCTGGGAGAGCTCTCACTAATTTATATTACATGGGGCCAGGAGGTCTCTGGTGGAGCAATGTCCTGAACTCGGCTCTCCCACCTCAGACGCTCAGGGCTAACACCCGGCCAGAGCACCAAGATCCTTGTCAGCCACATGGCCAGGTATGTGGGCAGCTTCTTCCCTTTGGGAAGTCTGTGGTCTACTGCCAGCATTCAGTAGGTGTTCTGTAGGAGTTGTTCCAAATGTAGATATATTTTTGATGTATTTGTGGGGCGGAGGGTGATCTCCACTTCTTACTCCTCCGTCATCTTGAAGGTCCTCCTCTCAGGCCTGTGACTTCTTGATCTCCAGCCTCCAGAACAGGGAGAGGATAATTGTCTGTTGTTTAAGCTCCCTAGTGTGTGTGGCACTTTGTCGCATCAGCCCCCAGCTATAAATGGGGACCACAGCACTGTCTATGTTGCAAATGTGATTATTCTGAGGGTGAACTTAGATAATATTCACTGAAAAACAGACACACTGGTGAGGACAACCAGAACAGAGAGGCTGGTGGTGAGGATGAAAACTGGCTCAGGCACAAAGGGCCCGAGGAAGTGGCTAGAGGCCTGGCTGGACCCAGGGCTCAAATGAATTATTTCAGGACGCACTTTCCCTTCCCCTTGCTCCGAGGGTGGCATGCTGGTTTTCCCACTGGGCCTCTGCCCTCGGGTGCCTTCCCAGCTGCCTGGGCAAGGACTCTGAGGGTCCGGCCCTGTGGCCAGACCAGACACATGACCACCCACCCAGCCACCGTGACCAGTATGAAGCTGCTGACCACCATGGGCTGAGGTCACTTTCTCCACCCCTGGGATAGGAACACGGGGGCCAAGGAGGAGGAGAGCAGGATCCCCACATACTGTGGGGGCCACAAACCAACAAACATGTCCCACATGATGGTATCAGGGATGATGCTGGCTGAGGAAGGAACCCCCAGACAAGAACCCACCTTCTTGGTCCCTGTCTCAGGCAACTTGGGCCACTGTAACAGAACACCATAGGCTAGGGGCTTAAACTACAGACATTTCTTCTTCACAGTTCTGGAGGCTGGAAGTCCAGGATCAAGGATCTGGTGAGGACTCTCTTCCTGGCCTGTGGACAGCCACCTTCTCACTGCATCCTCACATGGCAGAGAGAGAGAGAGCTCTTCCTATAAGGACACCAGTCCTGTGGAATCAGGGACCATCCTTATGACCTCATTGAACCTGAATCGCTTCCTCACAGGCTCCATCTCTAATACAGTCACACTGGAGGGTGGGCTTCAACATGTGGATTTGGGGGGCAGGATTCAGTCCATAGAAGTGCCTCTGCTTCTCCCCACTCTAGCCCACCCCCATGCTGGCCCCAAAGACCCATGTCAAACCTAGACTTGACCTTCTCCTTGCCTTCCTTCATAGGCTTTCCCCAATTGTGTCACCAACAGGACAGTTGCTGAAGTGACGTGCGGGCCACGTAGACTGTCTGCAGAGACAAGCTGAGGATTCTTCCTCTCTGTCCCCACAACTACTCCTCCCTGAAGAGTGATGTCATTTCCCCTCCCCTCACACCTGGACTCGCCTCATGACTTGCTTTGACCAATGGAAGGTGGGGGGAGGGACCTCATCCCTGCAGGTTGGGCCTCCTGGGGCCTTGTTGTTCCCATGTCCACTTCCTGGAAAACGTTCCCTTTCAGAGTGTTCCTGCCTCCCAGATCACTAGGACCAGAAGCCTTCCTGGACCCTGGCAAGACAAGAAGCTCTGTGGAGAGACAGGCCCTGAAGAGGAGAGCGTATGGAGAGATTGGCAGACAGCCCCATCCCCCCAGCCAGGCACCAGGCTGTGAACGGGACCACTTTGGAACGATTGGGTGGGCTAGCCAATGCCACATGGTGCAGAGATGAGCTGCCCCACCCCACACAAACTGCAGAATCTGGAGCTATTAAATTATTGTTGTTGTTTTAAACCACTGGGTCTTGGGGTGGCTTGTTACATGGCACTATCTAACTGATATAGGTCTCCACTAATCTTTGGAGCTATGACCAGAGAGATGGGGAAGGGGAATGCAAACTGAGAAATAGCCACTGCACTTGGTACCTTAAAGAGAAGCTTTGGGCGGGGGGGCGGGCACAGGTGAGTGGGAGGTTTGGTTCAACTTCCACTCCTTCTCTGGACCTCAGTTTCCCTTGTCTGCAAAGTAAGCAGCTTGGATAGGACTGCTGACTTTCAGGTATTATTTAGCCCTTTTAATGGACACGGGGGAGATTGGGCCAGCCAGCGTCCATAGCACCTGGTTTTGAAAATAACACCCTGGTTCCTTTCCACATCCCTTGGAGATGGTCGTCTTGAATCACTCTCCAGTGCCTGCCTTCCTGCTATCGAGAGTTGGGCATGCAGCCAGAGGCTTAGCTTCCCTGAAATCCCACCAGGAAACAGAGCTCTGAGATCGTCTTCCTAAGGTGTCCACAGCTGAGGACTTTGTGCAGCTGACAGGCGCAGAGCCAGCCACCCGTGTCCAAATTCAGGCTGTGGAATCCCAGCTCCCCCACTCACAAACTGCTCACTGGCTCTGTGCCTTGGTTTCCCCATCTGTACAATAGGCTAATTAGGACTGACCAGATGATCCAATGGCACGGTGCCTGGCACACCGTGAGGGCTCACAAAGCCTTAGCCCAGGTAGCTGTTGCTGACGTCCTTACCATCAGTCTCCTGGGGCTGACCCAGTTACTACCTTTTCCAAACCCAACACTTAGCCTCTCCTCACCTGATAACCTTCCAGGTCATCCCCTCCCTGCTACTGCAGGCAGCCAAGCTCCCTGGGTGTCATAGTCCACAACACAACTTTGAGTCACTGCCTAGAGGTGCTCAATGGAAACAAACAGGCCAGCATGGTCACCCAGCTGGAGTGGGGCAGGGTGGCCACATGGCCCGAGGCTGCCCCTCACACTGTAGGATTCCAGAGGACCTCAGTGTTCAGACCCCAGCAGGCAGTGCAGGACTTCTGCAGTGCGTGCACACGCCCTTCCCCTAGGAAGGCTGAGACCAGAGCATCTTACTCAGCAGGAAGACTTGTCCAGGGAACACCACTGGGTACGGGACAGGAACGACACCCGTGGAGCACCTGCTGTGGGCTAGCCCAGTGCCTGAGGATCCTGCTGGTCACAGAATGTCACCAAACGTCATCAACAACAGAAGGCATGGCCCATGGCCATCCTCAGCACTTCATGTGTATTAACTCAGTCCAAGCCAGGCAGGAGGGATGTGTAGTGTCTCATTTCACAGATGAGCAAACTGAGGCGCCAAGACTGTCCAAGATGGGGCCAGCATTGGATGCAGACAGCCAGATGGGGTCTAGGTCCTGATGCCCAAGGTCCAAGACAGGATTTCCAAAGGAATCACTTAGCCAGGGTGGGAGCCAGGAACTGCTGTGCTGGCCCCTCCACCCTGCCCCACCCCACCCAGCCACACTCCACCTCTGGTTACCTTGGGGTGTGACGGGCACAGTGAAGAGCTGGACAGGGTGGGGCACCCAGTGTTTGATCCCCCTACCCTAATTTGAAGAGTCAGGGAAAGCCACGGCGAAGCCCAGCACCATGGATGCCGCCTGCCCGAGGCCCTTATGGCCACAGAACCTGCAGTCATGCACATGATTAATGTCAGCTCCGTGGAGGGCCAGGGTCCACAGGAAATTGGAGTCGATGAATTTAAGAGAGAAACTCCTTGTTTAAACAGAACTACTTTAGAAAATAAATACTGCCGAAGTTGATGGTAAATACAGATATTTGTGCAGGACAGAGGTGGAAATATGAATTTAATAAAGCTGGCGGCACGTGGCCCCGCTCTGTGGGCCACTGAGCCAGTGTCCCAGCAGCCTGGGCTGCTCAGAACAGGGCTGGGTGACATCGCTTCCTGTCTCACTCCTGTGATCTTGGCAATTTACATCCCTTCCCCAGCCTGAGCCTTGGAGTGGTCTTCAAACTCCCCTGCAGGTAAGTATACCATTGTTGGCCCACCACAGCCATGCCCTCCTCCAGGAAGCCCTCCATAACTTTGCTGATAAAGCCAGCATCCTGAGAGCTACGACCACACCAACACGCTATGGGCCCACAGCCTCTCAGATCTGCCCCGGGTGCAGCAGGCCTCCGTGTGGGCTTTACTACCCCCACTGGATAGAGGACGAGACCGGGACTCCAGAAAATGAAGCGACTTTCCCAGCAGTAAGTGGCAGAATGAGGAGGAGCTGTAGCCCTCTAGGTTTGCCGTTTCAGGAACAGGGCCTAGGGTGGGGGTAACCACTATCCAGCCCTGCAAAGTCCTTGTGGGCCTGTCAGCAGGGTGTGGGGGAACAATGTCCTTTAGGGAGGGGAGCCCCCACCCCGGCAAGGCAGCTCCATCCCACTGGAGGCAAGGGAGATGCCCATAACTCCTGCATCTACACATCTGCTCACATCGCACCTCCTGCCTCCTACCTGTCCTGTGACATTTACTGAGTCCTTTCTGTATATGAAGGCCAGAGACCCAGACAGAGTCAGACAGAGCCCCACTCTGGTTGGGAGGCCCAGACACGGCTGGTGGAACGTGCCAAAGAAGATGTGTCCACAAGCTATGGCCCAGGCAAGGAGAGTAGAGCAACCAGCTCGTGCTGGTGTGGTGGGGATCCCAGTGCTGCGGGGACCACCCATGCCCCCTCCTAGGATGCTGCCATCCATAAAGACAGGGTCAGCCAGCGCCAGGTACCGGAGCAACCCTGCCCACACGCCCCCACACACACCCCCTCGGAGGCCATCGCACGGCCACCACAGAGGCCAGTCATACAGAGGCTGCAGCCTCCCCCTGCCTCCCCCTTGGCAGAGCCCTAGCCCCCAGAGACGCACCCAGAAGCCCCTCGCAGATATCCTAGCCACTCTGGGTCTGGCTCCATGGGTGAAGTGCTTGCTCACAGCACCTCTCAGAGACAGGTGTTGTCACCACCTCTACTTTTCAGGTGGAGAAATTGAGGCACAGAAAGGGTAAGAGACCTCTGAGGTCACACAGCATATGGCAGCCCTGGAATGTGCCCAAGGTGACCGGCCGGAGTCTTCAAGACAAGACTGCCTGGAAGTCAGAGCCCCATGACTCTCCCAGCAGCCTCACAAGGCTGGGCACATAAGAAGGGCTCTGCTGCTGGAGCTCAGCTGAGGCCAGGGGTCCACCACAGGCACCCCTTTCTCACTTGAGAAGACTGAGTCTCCAGAGGTGTCGGGCTGGAGGTCCACCCTGCCTGGAGCGTCTCAAGGCTCCCTGAGGGAGGATGTGTTCCCTTGAGGACAGCTGCACCCTGGGGGTGGAGACAGGTCTCAGGAACAACGACGCTGCTGTGTCAACATGTACAGGACGACGGTGATTTACACGGGCCTCCTAATCCCTCACCGGGCACCCTGACTCATGGGCCTGGCACCCCTGCCCGCACCCGCAGGTGGACAGGCACTCACCGCAACCGCTGCGCCACTGTTATTTTTTCATAAGCCTGCCTTGAAATTTGTCAAACCACATATTGTTCTCACACACGCCCGTCAGCGGAGCCCGCGCCAGATGGGCTGGCTCCCCACATGTGCTCCAGGCAGCGAAGTTACACATCAACTTCGGTTTTATGTCAAACGCTGCAAAGGGGGGAATAAAAAAGAAGACAGAGGAGAGATTTTTTTTTTTAAAAGAAGAAAGAAATGAGTCGGAGTCTGAACAGGCAGGACGGTGATCGTGCTCAAATCCTGGCTCACTGGTGCCGGGTTTTGTATGGAAACTCGGCCCGCGGTAAATAGAACTTCCCGGCTGTCAGGTCCTTCATTAGTGAGGTGTGCATAATTTATGTATTTAAGAGCTGCCTTGAGCCAAGCTATCACACGGGAATCATGCTTCATAGGTGTTAGTGTTTATATAGACAGTAAATAAATGTCACACACACACAAAATCCACTCTCAGGCCAGGACTGACGCGGCCCCATCCATCATCCGCCCAGCTGGAGGTTTCGCAGGGCTGCCAAGGCCCGAGGGCCGCCTGGCCTGGCAGCGGGGCTGGCAGGGCCGGAAAAGGCTGTGTGAAGGCTGGAGGCCTATGAGCTCTCACACCTGTCCAGAGGCCACAGGAGCCTCCAGCAGGAGTGGGGCCGGCCCATCAGGAGGCCCCCCCAGTCGGCCTATCCCCTGCGTTCATCGACGTCAGGCCAAGCCAGGCCATGCTGGCTCTGAGGGCTCCCCTGGGCAAGGCTGGAAGGACCTGGTCCATCTCTGCTCTGCCAAGGCTGCCGAGCCTGGAGCCTCCTCAGAGGCCAGCACGGGCCGGTAGCTAAAAATAGCAGCACCGCGAGTGGAGGCCAGGCCAGTGGTGTTTCCATCCATTAGTTCACTGGCTCCTCACCCTGCCTACCTGGTAGGTCCTGTTTTTTAAGGTTTGGAGCTATTTTTAATAAAAAGTTTTTGAAATCGTTTTTGCAATTCTTTTTCATGGTCCTCAATCAAAATGTACATGCTGACGTGCCATTGAGGCCCCCGCCTCTGTACCCTCCCATTCAGTACCTGCCCCAGAGACAGTATTTTCTGCAGTTCTGGGGGCCATTCCAGGAGAGCGTGTGTGGAAACAACCGCTTTCCCTTCTCTGGCAAAGTGGTGACACCCCACACAGCCCTGTCCCTTCCTTTCTCCCTGAAGGAAATACCCAAGGCTCAGCTCTCTGCAGACACAGATTCCTAAGGGAGATGGGTGGGTACCCCACCAAGAGGTTCCACCACTCCCCTAGTGGCCAAAACCTAGCCAGGGCTGTAGCTGCAACACCAATATCCATGCTGGGGGGCTGTTATGGGTTGAATTGTGTCCCCCCAAAATTCATATACTGAAGTCTTAACCCCTAGTACCTCAGAATGTGGCTTTATTTGGAAACAGGGATATTGCAGAGGTAGTTAATCAAGATGAGGTCATACTGAAGTATGACTGGTATCCTTATAAAAAGGGAAAGTTTGAACACGGACACACACATGGGGAGAACACCATGTGAAGACGAAGGCAGAGATTGGGGTGATGAATCTGCAAGCCAAGGATCACCAAAGACTGCCAGCAAACCACGAAGGTTAGGGGACAGCCCCGGACCAGATTCTTCCTTGCTGCTGT